>NC_138129.1:87778227-88177519 GCF_964188305.1 Podarcis bocagei
TTTGAGTTCCTCGCTGATGTGTTCTGTTACATTCCCCTTCCAGCCTCTGTAAATAATGGCTGGAATTGATAATACAGTCATACTTTGAGTTACAGACGCTTCAGGTTGCATTTTTTTGGGTTACGGACCCGGCGAAACCCGGAAGTACCGGAGCATGCACAGAAGCGCTGAATTTGAGCATGTGCAGAAGTGCCGAATCACAACCCATGCATGCGCAGACGTGCCACTGTGGATTGTGAACGCTGCGGGTTGCAAATGTGCATCGTGCACGGATCACGTTCACAACCTGAGCGTTCACAGTACTCACAATTCTCCCCCAAGTTTGCTCGCTTCCTTCAACAGAGAAAGTATTGGAACAGCAGGGAACAGATGTTGCCCACAGAATCAGGCCTGCACATACTAAATATGGTTTGCTCCCCGGCGGCCTCTCGCTTCTGGTTAGGCAAACCAGCAAGGAGTTGCATCTGCCAATGGATATGAGAAGGTCAAGGCATTTACAATGTGAGACTTGGCTGATGTATCATTTGATTGAAATCAGATAACGGAATAAATTGAAATTTAATTATGTAAATATTTCTTTTGCTTAACCTAACACAAGAAAAACAGTTGAGGCAGGTTCGAAGATAACAACCACTATGTTGTCTGCGGTCACTTGCTAAAATAGCCAGGTAGTCTGCCCAGAATGAAATGGAAAAACTTCACCCCCGAATGGAAAGGAATACGTAACTTAGCCATGCAGGGATATGCTAATCACTTACTTAACCATGTTGGGTTCACTCACTTATTTACTTTGGGGATTAAGGGAGAGCAACAGGATATTGGAGCAGTGTAAAGAAAACCTTAGCTAAGAAGACTTGGATAATATTTACAGATGCAATCCTGCTTGTGGCGCTAGACTTACGCAACAAGAATCAGTAAGTCCCCCCCCCCTCCCCCTATGTTGCTCTCTGGCATTTAAACCAAGTGATTTAACTTTGCTCCAGCGCAGTAGCAATTCAGGTAACAACTGATCTTAAATAACCCTTTTTTTTTTAATGTGCTGCTGAAGCTTTCAGGCTCAGCCTCCCCCCACCTCCCCAATCTCTCTCTCTTTGAGGAAATATCCAAGCTTATGACATCTCACTTCTTTCATCATAGAGCAAATTAATTGCACACGCCAAATTAAAGTGGAGCTTCCGTTCACAGCAAAAGGCAGGAATCCCATGTGGGTTCTTGTGAATTCTCTGAAATGTGGTCTGGAGGGATCCAGGAAAGCAGGGCATGATGAAGTGTGAACAGATCACAAACCTTCCAACATTTCTCTGATGAAAATAGGGGCGCCCTATTCCATACCCTCCAACGTTTCTATGATGAAAATAGGATGTCCTATGGAAAAGTGGGACATTCCAGGATCAAATCAGAAACTGGAACAGCTTCTGTAAATCTGGGACTGTCCCTGGAAAATAGGGACACTTAGAGGGTCTGAGATCATGTGGTGGTGTATTCATAGCACCAGTTCCATGTGCCCATTTCTAATTTCACTCAATGAGGAGGGGAAATGACTTCTTAGTCAAAAATGGAACATGAATCTCACATTTGTGTCATAGACCCTGTAAGAAATGGTGCTGGACTGCAGAGATCGTGGTCTCATGCAACAGAGCAATTCCAATGTTTGTATGGAGGAGAAAGAATTATATATGCTTATTGATGGAGGACTATGCATCCCCATTCTTGGATTTTTTTGTTAATGAAAATGTGTTACCACAACCAGACACTGAAATCCCTTACCCAGTGAACAGAATGAAAGAACATAGTATATGGTAATTTGTACCTAGGACTTTTCTTCTATTAAAATGGTGCCAGAACTCACCATGAAGTTGTTACATTAAGTGCCACACCTTAACCAGTGCTTTTCTTCTAGAAAAAACAACAACATGCTGGTACTGTGTATCATTGGGTACCCCCTGAAAAAAGCAATGTTTGTACCAGACAACCAGAGGAATTTGGCCTGACCACTAAAAGCAACCTAAAGACGGTGTTGCAGGGGGAGGTTGAACCTTTTGAATGAAAATGGCAGCTGCAGCCACAAGTCTGTGTAGATAAAAAACATCATGTGTTCATCTGCGTTGAGATGAGCTCAACCACAGGAACACGACATCCCCCAGAGAAGTAGCAATGACACGCATGAATCTGTCTGGTGCTTTTCCTGTGCTGCAGTCAGTGTTCATATCAGGTAAACAAATGAACCGCACTGAGGAAGGCTTAGTTACCAAATGTTCTCAAACCCCTGTTCTCAAACTCTCTCATGGGGAACTGAAAGTCACTTGTACAGTCTGAGATTAATCCATTTGGTTCTGCTCTGAGACCAGGTTTATTTGGGTTTGTTTTCTTCTGCTCCATCAGCTGTTACTGCTGCAGGAAGAGGAAATGGGAACACTAGATCGGGGGCAGACGTTGGTCTTTCAAATTTCAGTGGCGCCCTGTGCAAAGCCAAAATTTGTCAGTGTCCCTGCTTCTCACCTTCTGTTTCTTCTCAATTCACTACATCAGGGGGTCAGCAACCTTTTTCAGCCGTGGGCCGGTCCATCGTCCCATGAGCCGGTCCATCGTCCCGGACTATATTTTGAAAAAAATAATGAACGAATTCCTATGCCCCACAAATAACCCAGAGATGCATTTTAAATAAAAGGACACATTCTACTCATGTAAAAACACACTGATTCCTGGACTGTCTGCAGGCAGGATTGAGAAGGCGATTGGGCCACATCCGGCCCCCGGGCCTTAGGTTGCCTACCCCTGCACTACATTGTAGTTTCAACACTCTGCAGCGCTTCTATGCTCAGCTTCCAGTGTGGCAAAAGTGGCCACACTACCCTGAATCTGCCTGACAAAATTAGATGCTACACCACACAGGGGAAGATTCAAGAACTAAAATCTAGCCCCAAAAGCTTCCCATTTGATGCCTGCTAGCCCTTTTCCTGAATCTAGATCTCTACCACCCAATTCTCATGGACGCTCTCCTGGTTCTGATGCCTCCTGGGGTCCCAGATTTTCATCCCTCAATCTGCTACGTCCTTCCCCCTGGATCAGTGTCTTCCAGCTGTCCAATCTCCCAATCCTCTAAGTCTACATCATTCAATCATGCTGTCATGGGCCCTTTAGACCAGGGGTCGTCAACCTTTTCGGAGCTGTGGACAAATTTGGAACCTGGAGCACTGGTCACAAAATGACTCCCGTGGGATTGGGTGGCATAAGACAAAATGGCTGCCACATCTGAAAGAGTAGGAAAAGAGGCATGACTGCAAAATGGTGCAGACATGCCTTCCTCCTCAATAGGGAAAAGGAACCTACATGAGCATCCAACACACTCTTTCACAGGGAGAAGCTCTTTGTTGCTCTCTTGTGTTCAGAACAGACAGCCCTGACATATAATAAAATACGGACATGTTCAAGAGGGCATATTGAGCCGGAACAAGCAGGAATCAAGGAAATGGTCTTCTGCATATTGTGCATTTCTTAGGGGATGTATACTGGGATAAGATAAGATAAAACTTAATTCGCATTAGCCAATAGCCATAGCAACAGTAAAACATTACAGTATACACAGAAAAGGAAATTTGATATAAGAGCACAATTTAAAGTCCTGAATCGTCAGACAGTTAGTGGCCCTTATTCTGATTGCTCCTGCTATGAACCTAGCCACCTTTGCTGTTATCTGCTCATTTTGATCTGATAGAAGAAAGGATATTGTGGCAGTGGTTGAGCACCCTGGGATGGTTAGTATGAGTGGGGTGATGATCTCATTCCTCATGTCTTTGTAGAGAGTACAAGACAGGAGGATGTGTGCGGCTGTTTCGGAGCTACCATCTCCACAGGGACAAAGACGTTTCTCAGGCGGGATCTTTTGGAATCGACCCTCAAGTACCGCAGATGGCAAAACATCCAGTCTTGCAAGTGTAAAAGCACGTCTCTATTTTGGGATAATAAGTTTGTGCAGATATGGGGCCAGAGAATCAAAATGGAGAGGTGGGAAATGAACATACCAAGGGCAGAATTTCATTATAGTGGCCAGCTTGTTCTGATGCTCGATATCTTTTAGACGTTGACCAATTAGACTGTTTGCTTTATTATTATTTTTATAATTTTTTTATTGGTTTTTCACAATTTATATAAACACAAACAATACACAATACAAACAAACAAACACATAAACAAACATGTATAATTTCAAATCTTTTTTTCTTAAACCTTACTTCACCGACTTCCCCGTACCTCCCCTTTCTGCATCCCAGTTTCCAAATTTGTTTCAGCAAATCCTCCCCCTTGAATTTATCTAATTTTCCCTTGTTCTTTTCTTTTACTAATCTTTTACAGCTGTAGTCCCCTTTTTTCTATAACCTCGAACATTTTAGCACTCATTAATTTTACAATATTTCTTAAGATAAATTTTGACTTTCTTCCAATCTTCTTCCGCCGTCTCTTTCCCCTGGTCTCGGATTCTGCCAGTCATTTCAGCCAGTCCCATATAGTCTATCACCTTCATCTGCCATTCTTCCAGAGTGGGTAGATCCTGTGTCTTCCAATACTTTGCGATGAGAATTCTCGCTGCTGTAGTTGCATACATAAAAAAAGTCCTGTCTTTCTTTGGCACCAATTGGCCGACAATGCCCAAGAGAAAGGCTTCTGGTTTCTTGGGAAAAGTACATTTAAGTACCTTTTTCATTTCATTATATATCATTTCCCAGAAAGCCTTGATCTTCGGGCACGTCCACCAAAGGTGAAAGAATGTACCTTCAGTTTCTTTACATTTCCAACATTTATTATCGGGCAAATGGTAGATTTTTGCAAGCTTGACTGGGGTCATGCACCACCTGTAAATCATTTTCATAATATTCTCTCTTAAGGCATTACATGCCGTAAATCTTATACCGGTGGTCCACAACTGTTCCCAGTCAGCAAACATAATATTATGACCAATGTCTTGTGCCCACTTGATCATGGCTGATTTAACTGTTTCATCTTGTGTATTCCATTTCAGCAACAAGTTATACATTCTTGACAAATTCTTAGTATTGGGTTCTAACAGTTCTGTTTCTAGTTTTGATTTCTCCACCTGGAAGCCAATTTTCCTGTCCTGTTTACACACCTCCATTATTTGATAATAATGGAGCCAATCTCGTACTTTAGGCTTCAATTTCTCATAACTCTGTAATTTCAGTTTATCACCCTCTTGTTCCAAAATTTCCCAATATTTTGGCCATTTGGCCTCCATGTTAAGCTTTTTCACGGCTTTAGCATCCATTGGCGACAACCACCTTGGGGTTTTATTTTCCAACAAATCTTTATATCTAATCCAAACATTATATAATGCTTTCCTAACAATGCGATTTTTAAAAGCTTTATGAGCTTTCACCTTGTCATACTATATATATGCATGCCATCCGAAAACATAGACTGTTTGCTTTAGTAGGGCCCATAGTGAGTAGGTGTTGTGGGGATAGGCCACAAGAGTGAAGTTTTTGATAGATGGTTTTAAGCCAGGCACTTTTATGGGAGTCTTGAAGTACTAGGGATAGTAAACCGGGGGGATTTGAGTTTAGGCAGAGCCAGAAGTTAAGAGTTCTTTGCCAAGTCCATACTTCTACTGAAGGGAGACTTGCCTCCAGTCTCAATGATGCACTTGGGACGCATGGCGGTACACACACACGCACGCACACACACACATTTATGCATAATGGAAATTGTTGTGACGTGGGGTTTGTGATTTCAGCTCTCTTGATATAACATGCTGGAGACAGTTCTCTAGTAACACTTCTTTATTAAAGCAACAAGACTAAAGACTGGGGAGAGGAAAGCTACATTTAGAGGGACAGGGAACTAGCAAGAAAGGATACATTTTGGAGGGAACAATATCAGGCAATCACAGTCCTGCCTTTTGGAGGGAACCAATAAGACAGAGGATCCAAATACAGCAGCTTAAATGAACCAATAGTAGCTGTACCCTCCGGAACCAAAAGGCAGTTACTTTACCCCAATGCAAACACAGACAACAACAATACAGATACAAAATCCCTTGACTCAATACACAACAGAAATGTAAAGAGAAGAAATCCTCCTCTTGCCTAAGGGGGGGGGGGAATAGGCATAGCGTTGAGAAGGGAGGCGCTGTCATAGTTTTGCTCTGGCATTTCTTTCCGTTGTAAATATGGGCCTTCCACTGATTCACATTCATCTTTCATCACTTTCTCTCCCAGCTTCTTGCATTTTGAGAGTGAAGGCACCCAGAAAGCTGAGTCATTTGGGGGCACATACATTATGCAGACAGAGCTGGGAATTAATGGATCTTGCACGGGTGCTCTCATTCCACAGCTAGTGAGTAAGACAGTGTGGGAACCTAATCACAAGTGAATCTCTCAGAAAGGAATCTGGCAAGGTGTCTGGAGTGTGTGGCATAACGCAACAAGAAGAAGCAGGGATGAAGATGGCTAATAACCATGTATAGTTAGAGGAAAAGTGGAATGGAGTCTGTTCTGCCCCTGATTTCCCTGTAGGTTAGTTCTGTTAAGTTTATTTTCTCTAATACTACAAGCCATTTCAGATATTAATGGCACTTCACAGTGTTTCTAAACCATCCCCAAGTCCCACATGGCTTAGAATGGTTGTTCTCAACTAATATTCCATCTTCATGCCCTTTTGCTTTGACATGCACAAACTAATGTTGATTTCATGAGCTGGTGTGCCTGGCTAAGAGACAGAGCTGCATATCTATTTGGGAAGCTTCTGGTTTGAATCTTATTCGGTAACCACAGGGAAGCCACATTTTATTTTATTTCATTTTTCTTTGTATGTTGGTTGTTCTGGAACTCCATTAACCTTGCTTCTTCAAAAGTTTCCTCCTAGTTGCTACTGCTGCTGCTATTATAACTACTGTATTATCAGTTTATTTATTACTTGCTGTTCACTTTAAGGTCCCAGAGTGTGTTACAAAAACAATGCAACATTAAAAACAATTCAAAATAGTTCATTTTCATCCTGCATATTGCATTGATGCTGTTTTACTTGGACACAATAAAGTTGTTGTTTTAAGTGAGGAGAGTAGAAGAAGAGAAACATGCTCTGACAGAGAGGACACGAACTTCATCCAGTCAAAATGTCATAAGTTCATCTCAAATGTGTGGGATAACCAGACTCATGTAACCAATATGTTGAATTAATTCATGAAGGAGTTAATACCATAGAGTAAGCAGTCCTGCTTGGCTTAGCTATGTCAACTTCCCCTCATCTTGGGAGGAACTAGGTAATCATGCCTTTGTTCTCCCCTAGTCCATCTAAGAAGCTCAAGTCATGGCTCTCATCAACCACTATTGAGTTCCTTTACCCAATAATCTAGGAACTTTCACGACTTTGTAACTAAGCTAAGTTTTACTGCTTGTGGAACTATTCTGAAGCATATGCATCCAACCTTAGGAAACTTTGTAAATAAACCATTTTTTAAACTTACCAAATGTGTAGTCTTTACCTATGCTGCGGGAAGAGGAAAGCTTCGGAAAGAAACTTTTTAAAGGGATATTTTGGACCTCACTTGTAAAAAGCAAAATGTAGGTTTTACAGCCTACATTTCTATGCTTTACTTTGCTGCATATTTTGTGGTGACAGCACAAAGTTCAAGAGTGTGGATTGGGTATCCATGATGTAATGGTATTTGGCATGTGAGATGTTTCACAATATCAGTTCTCTCCTTCTCTGCCTCAGGAAATTTTCTGCAAAACAAAGCATTTTTTAAAAGGAGAAAAAAATCTATTCCATGTTTTGGCCTGCCTATCCCATTCTCAAACTTGATTTTCACATGCAGCAAAATGAGAGTAGGGATTAAGGGGAAGGATCCTGAAGTGATAAATGCATCACTTTAGAATGTAGATCAGGGATGGCATTTTTCAATGCCTTGCTATGTAAATACATTCATTGCCATGGGGGATATTATTTGTTTAGGGATGTGGGTGGCACTGTGGTCTAAACCACTGAGCCTCTTGGGCTTGCTGATCAGAAGGTTGGCGGTTTGAATCTGTGTGACTGGGTGAGCTCCCATTGCTCTGTCCCAGCTTCTGCCAACCTAGCATTTTGAAAGCACGCCAGTGCAAGTAGATAAATAGGTACCACTGCGGCGGGAAGGTAAACAGTGTTTCTGTGCACTCTGGTTTCCATCATGGTGTTCTGTTGCACCAGAAGCGGTTTAGTAATGCTGGCCACATGACCTGGAAAGCTGCCTGTTGACAAACACCGACTCCCTCTGTCTGAAAGTGAGATGCACATTGCAACCCCATAGTCTCCTTTGACTGGACTTAACCGTCCAGGGGTCCTTTACCTTTAGCTATTACAGTGGTACCTTGAATTATAAGCGCTTCAGGTTACAAATTCCGCTAACCTGGAAGAGTTACCTTGAGTTGAGAACTTTGCCCCAGGATGAGAACGGAAATCTTGTGCCAGCAGCACAGCGGCAGCAAGAGGCCCCATTAGCAAAAGCATGCCTCTAGTTAAGAACAGTTTCAGGTTAAGAACGGACCTCTGGAATGAATTAAGTTCTTAATCTGAGGTACCACTGTATTTGTTTGTTTTCACATGGGGGAGCATTCAGAAGCAGCACCCCTGACTCACAGCAAAAAGTGGTATAATATGTTCTACTCCTCCATTTGGCTTCATGTTTGGTCCAGGCCTCAGTTTGAGTAGGATAGCTGTTTTGGAAATGCTCATGTTTTCAGTTAGCACCTGTTTCCTCTAATAACGAAACTAGTTTCTATTTCCTTTAAACATTTTGCTGGGGAAGGAACTGTCTGCATTTTATCTTTTCAGGTCATATCAAAAGACATAGCCGCTTCTAAGAAATCACTTGCTTTCACAGAGCATAGCTGGGCTCTCAGGCAGGAGTTTCAAGGTGCAAAGCTTTTCAGTGGGGGATATTCATAGTTGTCATAGTCAAACTTTGCTAAAATTTACCGCAAATTCTAACAAGACAGGTTCTCACCACCAAGTGAGTGAAAAAAAAACCTCAACCCAATCCTGCAAAAAATGGAAGGATGTGGCAATTTCTGTGAAACCAAGTGCAGGTTCACATAATCCAAGCCTTTGTGATCTGCCAAGTTCATTGCATCCCACAAGCCGTCTCTTGTAGCATGTCAAATTGTTGACAAACCCTCTGATTCTGCAGTCGCAGCAACTAAGAGAGGAGTTCCTGGAGGGCCTCCAGGTAGCATGCTGGGTAATGTTCAGATAAAGGAGATCTTAGAATGATGTTCCGGAAGGAATGAAGGATATGCTTACACAAGGCTTAGAAACAAATATGAACATCTAAGCAGATCAATTATGGGGCTTTCTGTGGGATCAGGTGCTCATATGCAATCTGTCTTTGGCTCAGAAATTTTGTTTCTCTGCAAAATAACAGATTTAGATAACATTGTTTCATCATCGCCAATTTTGTAATTTCAGGTAGGTAGCCATGTTGGTCTAATGCAGTAGAAATTATATATATATATATATATATATATATATATATATATATATATATATATATAATATCCAGTAGCACCTTGCTGTTGTTTAGTCATTTAGTCGTGTCCGACTCTTCGTGACCCCATGGACCAGAACACGCCAGGCACTCCTGTCTTCCACTGCCTCCCGCAGTTTGGTCAGACTCATGTTTGTAGCTTCGAGAACGCCGTCTAACCATCTTGTCCTCTGTCGTCCCCTTCTTCTTGTGCCCTCAATCTTTCCCAACATCAGGGTCTTTTCCAAGGAGTCTTCTCTTCTCATGAGGTGGCCAAAGTATTGAAGCCTCAGCTTCACGATCTGTCCTTCCAGTGAGCACTCAGGGCTGATTTCCTTCAGAATGGATACGTTTGAGCTTCTTGCAGTCCATGGGACTCTCAAGAGTCTCCTCCAGCACCATAATTCAAAAGCATCAATTCTTCGGCGATGCCTTCATGGATCACTGCCTTGCCGTGGTGAAGGGGCTTGAAGAACTCAGAGAAGCTATGTACTATTACTACTATTAAATAAGAGGAAACAAGAGAAAAAAACTGTTATTCAAGTGGGGAAATGATTGTGAAGAACCAGGGAGGAGACATGAAAGGAACTGACAGGGTTTTTGTTTTGTTTTTGCATGGATGGGGAAGGTACATGGTGAGTGTGAAAGAAGAGTGGGAGAAGTGAAAATGTTATGAGCGGCATTTGAGGGGTGTGAAGGGAAAATACAAAAGCAAAAGCCCTTTCCATTTAAGCACATTTGGGTCATCAAATTTTGCCTCAACTTGGGAGGATGAGTCACAATGCCTCCATAGACATCGAGCAAAGCTGAGGAATGGAACTTTTTGTCACAAGGAAAACAAGAAAATTTCCAAAGAAACTCAAAGAATGCTTTCCGCAATGCTGTGAGTTTTGTCCCCAAAGATTTAGTAATCAAACAATGAGAAGTCCAGTGATGAATTTGTGTTGGTGAACTGACCCATAGCTAAGTCATGATCTGTGGCAGGCATAGGCAAACTCAGCCCTCCAGATGTTTTGGGACTACAGTTCCCATCATCCCTGACCACTGGTCCTGTTAGCTAGGGATCACGGGAGTTGTAGTCCCAAAACATCTGGAGGGCCGAGTTTGTCTATGCCTCATCTGTGGCGACCACTAATGATCTTGCCACTTTGCGCTTTTCTAATGGCGATATAGTATAATATGTTCTCGTCATTTATCGTTAGGCTGAGATCCGCAATTCAAAATAATGTGCTTAGGTACAGTTTTTTGAAATCTCATGGTCCTTGATCAAAGTGACAGACATGTGAGTTCCAAAATATCCGGATATGTTATGTGCTACATGAGCGTATTGTATGGTTTCCTGTAACTTGATGCCTTGCTGTACAGGAAGTACATTCAGATTACTAGCCTGTTCAGGCTATTGACTAGAGATGCCAGGTTTTATATGAAAACCACAGGATGCCAGTTCTTGTAGCTGAGAAGCACCTGTTGGCAGACTACCTGACAGGCAGCTAGATTTACTCTCAAGGGAGCAGCTTCTTCCTTATTTCTAGACTAGTTGTACAAAAGATCCTACCCAACCAGGGATCACACAGTGAATTGGATGCCATGACAGAACTACAGACCCAGTCCAATGTCAGTATGGGGCAATGTCACTGAGGGCAAGGTGGGAGCTACAGTCAGCTCCACTGGAGCTAGGACAACAATCCTCTGTGTCATGCAAAGGAACTGGCATAAGAGAGATCACACACATCTTCACAAGGATCCTGTGATCTCCAAATGCCCACCCCCAAAGGAAACTGCCTGCTATCTGAGTGATTCACTCTTCTGAACTTGCCTCCTCCCATCCATCCGGCCTCTTGTGGCTGTGGGTAATTCTGTCACATCTCTGCAGTGGATGTGATTGGATCATTTGCTGCCGATGCAGCAGAATGATTTTCCCTCAGAGAAGGCAGCAGAGCTAGCTTATCACATTTTTAAGAAAGTGAAGTACAGTGCTACCTCCGTTTCCGAACCTCTCCGTTGATGAACATTTCGGTTTTCGAACGCAGTAAACCCGGAAGTAAATGCTTCAGTTTTCAAACACCAAAGTCAAACATACCATGCAGCTTCTGCTGAGTGCAAGATCCTGAGGCCTAGCTGTGGGCTATTGAGTTTCCGGTTTCCGAACGTTTCGGAACTCAAACCGTCTTCTGGAATGGATTACGTTCGCAAAAGTATTTAAAGAGAGGGATACATAAGACCATCTGAAGTGTCACCTGTTCATTCTGGGAGGCAGGGAAGTGTGAGAGGGGTCATGGACTGGTCCTGCCCCTCCATGGCTGATGTGTGATATGGCCACATCCCCACTATGCACACATTCAACTGGCATGTGCACACCCCTCAACTGTCCTGATAAAATTGGGATATTTCAGGATTAAATCAGTAGCTGGGATGGCTTTTGTAATTCTAGGACAGTCCCTGGAAAATAGGGACACTTGGAGGGTATTGAGAAGAAGCACAATAGGAAAAGCACAACTACATCTCTAATGACCTCTGGACTCCATATATGACTGGGTTTTCAAAGCCTAAGGCAGTGACGGCCAAACTTGGCCCTTCAGCTGTTTTGGGACGACAATTCCCATCATCCCTGACTACTGGTCCTGTTCTTTAGGGATAATGGGAGTTGTAGTCCCAAAACAGCTGGAGGGCCAAGTTTGGCCATCACTGGCCTAAGGATTGCACAATGCAGTGAAGATGTGGAAAGGGCCCATTTAAAGCAAAACACATTACATGTAAAAAAAGTTAAACATACACGATAACGAGGGGTTGGTAAATTGAGGAAGCACTACTTGCATGATGCATTCTTGCTGTTCACCATATACACAAACTGCGTGCGCTATCTAGCGGTTTGCAAAGTGAAACCACTAACTAGAGGATGGTAGGGAAGAAGGAACCGAGATGTATCTCAATCGGCCCATGGCATGCAATATTTAAACTAATCAGATGCTTTTGTGCGCAGATTCAGTTTGGCTTGCTGTTGTAACGATATCCAGGCTTTAAGACATTGCTTTGTCATTGCTCTTTTCATGCACAGTGAGTCCTCACTAGCGGAACTCTGTGGGTCATCTGGTTTGGTCTTAGTGTCTGTTGCTATGCAACATTCAAAATATTAGGGAACTGCATTAGAGCAAAACAAAAGAGCATGTGCCATCCCGTTACAAAGCAGAGCATCTGGAATAACTTCAACAGGTCTGCCTCAAGTGATATTACTGAATTAAGTAATTTACTTTTGCTGCCCTGACATGTTGCATGTGATGGAAGGCAGTTGTGATTGTGAAAGTGTTTTCCTGGTTTTGCCCCCCCCTTCCCCCCTATGTTCTGCATGAGTAAATAGACACTTTAGTCCAGGGTTCCTCAAACTTTTTCAGCAGGGGGTCGGTCCACTGTCCCTCAGACCTTGTGGGGGGGGGGTTGGCCTATATTTTTTTTTGGGGGGGGAATGAACTAATTCCTATGCACACTGCACATATTGTATTTGTAGTGCACAAAAACAGGAAAAACAATACAATATTTAAAATAAAGAATGATTTTAATCAACATAAACTTATAAGTATTTCAGTGGGAAGTATGGGCCTGTTTTTGGCATTTTCCCGTGTATTGGAACGACTCCATGTATAAGAAGGCCCAGAGATGGATTTTAAATAAAAGGATACATTCTACTCAGGTAAAAACACCAGGCAGGCCCCACAAATAACCCAGAGATGCATTTTAAATAAAAGAACACATTCTACTCAGGTAAGCCACCCCCCCACTGACTCTCCCCTCCCTTTTCCACAGCACTAGAAGTGCCCTAGTGGCTGCTTACCTGTTTCTTGAGAGCAGCAGAGGCTGGGGAGGTGAGCGGAGCTTGAAAGGGCTCCAGAGAGGGGCTGGCAACAACAAAGTCCAAACTGAGCCTGCTTACAATGGTGGCCAATTGAGCGCTAACGCTGTTGCTGGTACCAGCAATGCCCAGCCCCCTTCCTCTCGGCTCTAGGCAGGGCTGGGAGAAGCCAGGAGGAGGGAGGGAGGAGGAAAGAATGCTGCTGGCACCAATCAAAGCCCAGCCTCCTTCCTCCTCTAGGCAGGGCAGGGAGAAGCCAGAAGGAGGGAGGGAGGAGGTGCCGCCACCGCTGTGTGAGGGAGAGGGAAAGAATGTGAGTGCTGGCACAGCCCAAACAATCAGTTCCACGCCGATCTACACAGCGATACCCAGACCGTCCATGGGCCAGATTTAGAAGGCAATTGGGCTGGATCTGGCCCACAGGCCTTAGTTTGCCGACCCTTGCTTTAGTCTGAGCATGGTCTCTGATAATGAATGCAGGCTTATGTGAGAGGAGGTCATCCTCCAAATCACCTAGGGCTTTGAAAGTTGCATACCACCAGCATATTGATGGCACTCAACCTCAGTCCCTCAATGAATCTCCCAACAGTTTCAAGTCCCAACTTCGGTGGGTAGCATATAAGTGTAATATGGTCAATGACCCTGGATGAGATGTTCAGCAGAAACAACAGAGATGCAGTTCCTGCCCAGTTCCCAGCATGTCATCCACCAAGGTAACCAAGAATTGTAATAGAATCATAGAATCACAGAGTTGGAAGGGACCCCGTCAACTGGTCCAACCTGCTGCAATGCAAGAATTTTAGCTAAAGCATCCCTGGCAGATGACCAATTAATTTCTGCTTAAAAATCTCCAAGGAAGGGCAGTCCACCACCTCCTGAGATAGTCTGTTCCGCTGTCTAAAAGAGATCTGTCACAAAGTTCTTCCAGAGGTTTAGCTGGAATCTCCTTTCTTGTAACCTGAATCCATTGGTTTGAGTCTTACCCACTAGAGCAGGAGAAAACAGACTTGCTCGATCTTCCATGTGACAGCTCATCAGATATTGGAAGATGGCTACCATATCTCCTCTCAGTCTCCTCTTTTCCAGGCTAAACATACCCAAGTCCCTCAACCGTTCCTCATAAGGCTTGGTTTCCAGACCCTTGATCATCTTGGTCACCCTCCTCTGCACCTGTTCCAGCTTATTCATATCCTTCTTAAATTGTGGTGACCAGAATTGGGCACAGTTGTCCAGGTGTGGTCTGACCAAGGGAGAATAGAGTGGTGCTATTACTTTCCTTGACCTGGACACTATACTTCAATTGATGCAGTCTAGAACAGCACTAGCTTTTTGCTGCTGCATCATACTGTTGACCCATGTTAAGCTTGTGGTCTACTAAGGCCCCTAGATCCTTTTCACATGTACTACTAGCAAGCCCGGCGTTCCTCAACTTATACTATTAAGCTTGTTCTTCCTGTTGAAGTGTAGAACCTTGCATTTGTCCCTGTTGAAATTTGTAGTGTTAGTTTGGGCCCAGTTCCCCAATTTGTCAAGACCATCTTCAAGCCTGATTCTGTTTTTTTCTTGTTGTTGCTACCACTCCCAGTTTTGTGTTATCTGTGAATTTTATTAGCACCCCCTCAATTCCTTCATTTATGAAGGTGCTGAACCACAACAGGCCCAGGGCAGAACCCTATGGCACCCCACTTGTCACTCCCCCCCCCCCCGAATGATGAGGAACCATTAGTGAGCACTTTTTGGGTTCAGTCAGTCAAACCAGCTACAAATCCACCTAACATTTACCTCATCCACCCCACATTCCACAAGCTTTTCCACAAGAATATCATGGGGGACTTTGTCAAAAGCCCTACCAAAATCAATATACACTACATCCACAGCATTTCCCTGATCCACCAAACTCATAACTTTATCGAAAAAAAGAAGTGAGATACATCCGGCATGACCTGTTTTTGAGAAAACAAGTGGCAGATTTCGACAGAGCAGATAAGGATGAGAAAGGAATACGAAAGTGATAAAGTATGTGGATGTCAAATCATAGATGAAGTGATATAGCACTAAAAAATAAATTAAAGCAGTTGGAAGGGTTCATGTTGAGAGTTTTCAAAGACATAAAAAGGAAGCAAAACAAGTGGATATTGGACAATTGCTAATCAGAAACTCAGGTAGTTTTTGGTGCTATAAACCTGCCACCAAGCGCAAGTGTCTATGTGTATTTTAGTATCTGTGAAATGCTTGATGTCAGTAATCTAGAACTTGAGAAAAAGAATAGTTACTTTTAAATTTAGAAGCTTCCCCTATTCATAACAGATGACTCCTTAAATAAACAAATAAAAACCCTCCTCAAATTACTCATTATTCCATTTTAAGCATGGCCATACTCACAGTCATAGTGGCTAAAGAGGTGTTGTGCTGTTCCTCCACCCTCGATGACTCAAGCATGACTGGCTTGCGGTTGGCATGCCAGTTGATTGACCAGCCAGATAATGCCAGTTGAACAACTACATTTTTTTTAACTATATCAATCTTTTTTATTATTTTCCATATAGAAAAATTATATTAGTTCAGCAGTTACAATTTGATGGTCTCTGAATAGTCCCAAACAGTGGCAGAGTGTTTGCTGTTGATGCTGGGGGTGGGAGCTCACACACCAGGGCACACGTGGCACATCGCGGGGCCAGGCATGCTGCTGGCGCAACCCCTGCCCACTGGTCAGCTGGCTTTGAGGGGCGCCCAACATCACTTTGCGAGACTCGCATGGGCAGCACTGGGCTTGCAGGGCACCATGAGATGCTGTGTCCTTCTCAGCCACCCTTCAGCTGGAGGGCAGCTGAGGGGAATGTATTGGGCGTGTGCTGCCCACCCCCGGCTGCTTTTGTGGGTGGCACTGGGCTCACAGGGCGCCTGGGCTGTGGCATCCTTCTTTGGCACCCTCTAGCTGGGGGAGAGGGACGCGGGTGGCGCTGTGGGTAAAACCTCAGTGCCTAGGACTTGCCGATCGTATGGTCGGCGGTTCGAATCCCCGCGGCGGGGTGAGCTCCCGTCTTTCGGTCCCAGCTCCTGCCCACCTAGTAGTTCGAAAGCACCCTTAAGTGCAAGTAGATAAATAGGTACCACTTTATAACGGGAAGGTAAACGGTGTTTCCGTGTGCTGCTCTGGTTCTGGCTCACCAGAGCAGCTTCATCACGCTGGCCACGTGACCCGGAAGTGTCTCTGGACAGCGCTGGCCCCCGGCCTCTTAAGTGAGATGGGCGCACAACCCTAGAGTCGGACACGACTGGCCCGTACGGGCGGGGGTACCTTTACCTTTACCTTTTAGCTGGGGGAGGCTGAGCAGGACACAGCGGCTCATGATGCCCTGAGCCCCCCCAAAATAACTGCCTAGGGTGATGGCCCCCCCAACCCCCGCAAGCTATGCCTCTGGTCCAAAAATGCCACTGTGTAGATGGTACCTTCCTTTAACAAAAACATAATTATGACGTCATTTGTATGGAAGGACAAAAATGAATATCGAGTCCTGCAGCAGTTGAGAGAAATCTAGTTACATGACAAAGCTTCTCCTCTTCTTCTGTTATAATTGCAGGCACCCCTGCCCTGCACAGTTATCAGTGGCAAAAGCCAATACCTAGTGCGGTCTTCCAACATGGAGGCTTGCAGATTGTTTGGAGTACAACTCCCATTAGCGCCAGCCAGCCTGGCGCAATGGTTGGGGATGATAGGAGTTGCAGTCCCAAACCTATGGAGCATACAATAAAAAAATGCAATGTGGATTGCTCCTGTTCAGGATTTCACCCAACGAGCTAGCCATGCCCCCTTTTTTTGGGGGGGGGGTTATCTCATTCTATTCTCTCTTGCCTCCCTGACACATTTCCCTCCCACCCTCCTCTTAACAGTTGCTTAGCAATCAGTGACTGTTGATTATGCTAAGTTCCCATTGGGTTCTTTTTGAGTCTTCCCCTCCCCCATTATTCTTTTCTCAAGTTTTGGGGGCTTCTGCATTCCTTGGGTCTCCCCCAAGCCTGCTCTTGTCTGTGTGGGCATGCCATTTTGTCTGCGTAAGGACCCACAATTTGCTACTCTGTATTGTCATCCACACATATCATTATAGATATGTATGAATATGCAGGAGTTGTCCTGGACCAGGAGTCAGCTTTGCCTGCTGAACAGCAGCCTGAAGGGAGAGAAGGTGAAGTGACTCCACCTGCAGCTGACCAGCCTTCAAGGACTTAGAGGAGAAGGTACTGATGAGAACCATCTGGCTTCAGCCTTCTTATGCAGAGCTTCCAGCCTTTGTCAAATGCTGGAAAGAACACTACAGGTAATAGTTCCTAGCCCTACCTTGCTGCTTCCTGCTCGTCTTGACCATGGACCCTATGACAATCAGATTCCCAGACCCCTGGACCATCTGACCGTGTGGATTGGTGTTCTCTCGACCTTAGGACTGGACCTGACTTTGGATAACGACGCTGCTTCCAGGGAAGTTCATGTCTGAGACTTTTCTAGTTGCTTGGTCTCCCACTCCACTAAGCTCAGCAACAAGACTGTGACAGGAGTAGCGTGAATTTTCGGGTCTAGTTCAGAAGCATGATGCTCTATGGGGCAAATCATGCTTACACCAGGGAGAATTAGCAACTGAACAAGAGACCCAAGTTCAGAATCTAAGAATTCAGAGCTCATGACAAAAGACAAAGATTGACTCATCTGCAGATTTAGGATTGCCTATTTACAAAAAAAGAAGCCATAAATAAATAAATTTCCAATTGTTTTGCCTTAGATCCAGGACACAGCACCGCCTTTCAGAAATCCTACCCCCCAGACATCAATTCCGCCTTTGAAATCCCAGTAATGTCCAGATGTATGGCAGCCCTAACAGGTTGATACTGAAATATTCATTGATCATTCAGGCAATATTCATGTTGGACAGGTGACTATGGAGTTGCATTAAGAGGCAGTAGGGGTACGAAGATTCTGCTGCTAGATATGGTGAGGGGAGGGTGGTAGCTGCCAGAAGGACATGTGTGAAGCCAAATTAGGATAACCAGGAAAGTCAGAATAGAAACAAGCAACACTAGTCAGTGTGGCTAATTTGCTTAAAGAGTTGGAAAGGTGGAAAGCAGAGAAGGAAAGAACACTGGAGGATGAATGTTTCCTATCCTATAGAGATGGGGGAGGATTCCACTGTGGGGAGAGATGTTAAAAATTCATTTTGGGTGGTAGAGGCACTGGCTTCTCCTAAGGAATGGTAGGGGGCTGCTGTGACAATTGCACAGCGTCCTGAAAAGCCAGAGGGTGGAGCCAAATGCCTTCTGAAAATTGAGGGGGCCCGGTCCCCTCAAAATACATATTTGGTGCTGGACGTAATGGGCCCTTAGTCTGACACAGCAGGGGCTCTTCCTGTGTTCTTAATACTGATATAGGTTTGATGATCTGGTGCAGGGATGTGCAACAGATTGAGTGGTCAATCCCCGGGATGTTTTGGTAGATCTTGGTCGATCACTGGCTCCTCCCCTTGCCCCATCCTCTAGTTTGTTAGAATGGAAGACAGAGTTTCTGCTGTGTGGCTAACTGCTTCATTAGTGATCTGTTAGTGAGCGACTGTTTTCCTTTTTCCCTTTGCCCTGATCCTGCCAAAAAAATTCAACAACTTTGACCTGAACCCCCCAAATATGGGGCTTTATTCTCTAAAAAAACTAAAAAAGTTTTAGCTGAACCCTCCCAAAAGGGGTAGACCACTGCCAGTTTTTAATTGTGTGATTAGATCACAGTCTCTTGGAAGTTGCTACAGGTATGCAAAAAGGGTACCGTGTGCAAATACCAGCTGGAGGTTTCTAACCATTAAGCAATGCTAATGAGTGCTAGTGGGACTATCCATGGTAGCAGTGCCTCTGGTATGACGCTTCCTCCATCGAGGTTCTAATTAGGCCAAATTGAGATGTGCCTGGATGAAATAACTAGGTTAGTGGCCAGGCAGGAGAGAAAATGATTTGCATTTTCTGGAACTGTCACAACACTACACAAACTAGGGAGGTTCCTTCATTGGTCAATATAAGTCAAGGTCAAGAAATGCAAGCTACAACCTTCTTGTCCTGGGTGTCTCAAGCTTCTTGTTGGTATTCTGCTCACAGGCAACATGGGGATTTTCAGAGTCAAGGTTCTAGGGGCATACTTTAAAAATGTGTCATGTTGGTAGTGGTAACATTATATTTTAATTGATTTTATTATTGTTTTAGAGATGAGTCTCGGGTTTGGCAACCGAAAGTAAATGCAAGATGTGGACTTGGGGCTTTCAGATTTCAGTGGTGCCCAGTGCTCCGACAAAATTCAGAGTGCCCCCTGCTTCTCACTTTCCGTTGTGAATCATTCTTGCAGCACCCCCATGGCACCCCCTCGGCTTTGCACCCAGTGTGGACGAACCAGTCACACTCCCTTAAACCCGCCTCTGCATGGTTGCTGCAAGGGGCTCATAGATTCCATGGTAGCATGAGTGACATTTATGACATTCATAAAATATGTCAAGGAAAAAATGAACGAAACTTTTCTGCTTTTAAAAAGTACTGTTAAAAAAAGCAAACCATGGAAAATGAGTCACTTTCAGAAAATACTCTCTGGAGCTTCCAGGTTTTCTATTTATAGCAACAGCTACTGCAGTCCTCTGAGAGATGCAGCTTTGCTCCAGCTGTGGAACAAAGCAGGAAAACAAAGTTGTGTTAGTACAGTTTGGCTATGTCCAACTTTGTGGCTGAAAATGCAGGGAGGTTTTTTTCCCTCCCTTGCTGAGTTTTGCATTGCATTTGCATGTTGCTCTACACTCCAGAGAGGGACGTGGCTGGCACTGTGGGTTAAACCACAGAGCCTAAGACTTGCCGATCAGAAGGTTGGCAGTACGATTCCCCATGGTGGGGTGAGCTCCCATTGCTCGGTCCCTGCTCCTGCCAACCTAGCAGTTCGAAAGCACCTCAAAGTGCAAGTAGATAAATAGGTACCGCTCCGGCAGGAAGGTAAACGGCGTTTCCGTGCGCTGCTCTGGTTCGCCAGAAGTGGCTTAGTCATGCTGGCCACAAGACCCGGAAGCTGTACCCCGGTTCCCTCAGTCAATAAACGAGATGAGCACCGCAACCCCAGAGTCAGTCACGACTAGACCTAATGGTCAGGGGTCCCCTTTACCTTTACCTACACTCCAGAGAAGGGGGTATGGATGTCTTTGCCCAATGTGCATTACTTAATTTGTTTCCATGTGCTGAACTCCTGCTCAGTGAAGCTGTCATCTACACATGTGCAACAGCTGTCTAAAATGTACACATATCAGTTTATCTGTGACTTAAGCAGGGGCAGGCTTTGGTCTTTCAAATTTCAGTGGCGCCCTGTGCAAGGCCAAAACCCAGCGCCCCCTACATATTGCCTTTCATTCTTCTCAGTTTCGCAAAAATGGTTGCAGGGCCCGGAAGGTTCCTCTGCCACTGCAGGGAGGCCCAATGAAGCCCTCCACCACTGCGACCTGACCCCTTATTTTTTGGGGGGGACAGGTCAGCCACATCTCCACATATTTTGGGTGCCATCAATACCCATCAGCCCCTGCCAGCAAGACCAATGGTCTTGGTTGATGGCCAGTCGTTGATGAGAATTGTAATCCAACATCTAGGACATGGGCAGGCAAACTAAGGCCCGGGGGCCAGATCCAGCCCAATTGCCTTCTGAATCCGGCCCGCGGATGGTCCGGGAATCAGCGTATTTTTACATGAGTAGAATGTGTGCTTTTATTTAAAGTGCATCTCTGGGTTATTTGTGGGGCATAGGAATTCGTTCATCCCCCATATATATATATATATATATATATATATATATATATATATATATGCAGGTTTTGGTGTCTTCGGGTATCTTCCCGTGTAAGAGTTGGGGTGTCTAGGCGACGTTTCGACGAGGTCTCACTCGTCATCTTCAGGCTGGTGCTTTCGGCTTCTTGTTACTAGAACAGAGCAGGATCTCAGTGTTTGAGTTCCTATAAATACTGTTGAGGGGGTGTGGTGTATAGCCTCCAACGTTCTGGGCAGAGAGGAAGTTCCCAGGTTATTGTGCCTTTTCTTCTTTTGTTCATTAATTACTTGAGGGATATCTTGAGTGATTTCTTGAGTGATATTCTGAGTACCACTTAGGAGGGTCATTAGGTGTGGATTAGTTGCTAAAGCTTTCGTGTCTTGACCTCTTGAGCTTGTGAAGAGTTTTTCTGAGAAGATGGCTGTACTGCACTTAGTTGTGCTCTGGCTTGGCTTCGTGTATAGGGGCGAGCTGTGGTTTTGTGCCCTGTGCCAGCCAGATCTGTGTAGGGATTGCAGGGGGGTGCAGCATCCGGAGGTGCCACTATGGTTTGGCTACTGGATGGTGTCTGTAATTTATCTGTGGAGAGGGTCTGGGTTTGGGTCTGGTGTGGTTGATTGGAGATGGCGTTCTGTGTGCCTCTGGTTCTGGTGTCGGTTTTTGTGGGGAGGGCTAATTTCCAGATGTCTGGCAGGCGGGACGTGTCGTCACGCTTGTTCATGTTGTGAGGGTGTTTCTCTATCTCGATGGCTTCCATGATTATTCTCTTGTGGTGATGTTCCATGTTAAAGAGCAATTTGGAATCTGCAAAATTAATTTCGTGTCCTGTTTCTTTCATGTGTTGGTAAAGAGAGGAAGTTTTTTCTTCTTTTTTGACGGCATTCTTGTGTTCTGCGATACGTGCATTTATTCGTCTGTTTGTTTGTCCAATGTACGTGGCTGGGCAGACTTTGCAACTTTGGCTCAGATATGTTGACGACACCTTTGTAATTTGGCCACACGGGAAGGAAAAACTAGATAGCTTCCTCACACATCTCAACAGCCTACACCCCAAAATACAATTCACTATGGAAATAGAAGCCAACAACCAACTTCCCTTCCTTGACGTCCTAATCTACAAAAAACCTGATGGCTCCCTAGGACACACTATCTACCGGAAAAAAACACACACCAACCGCTACTTACATGCACAATCACACCACCACCCTGCACAAATAAACTCCGTAGCCAAGACTCTCATCTCCAGAACCAAACGCCTGGCTGACAAAGACCACTTGACAACTGAGTTACAGAATCTCTCAAATGTGTTAATCGCCAACGGATACCAGCAAAACAGGGTTACGAAGCTAATCCAAAAAGAAACACCCCCCAAAAACCAAGACACAGAAGAAAACAATGGCATGGCACTCCTTCCTTATATCAAGGGCACTACAGATAAAATTAGCAAAATCCTCCATAAACACAATATCAAAACAGCCTTTTGCACCAACCAAAAAATAGCCAATATCCTCAGAAACCCAAAAGATAAAATCCAGTTAGAAAACCAAGGGGTCTATGAAATACCCTGCAAAGTCTGCCCAGCCACGTACATTGGACAAACAAACAGACGAATAAATGCACGTATCGCAGAACACAAGAATGCCGTCAAAAAAGAAGAAAAAACTTCCTCTCTTTACCAACACATGAAAGAAACAGGACACGAAATTAATTTTGCAGATTCCAAATTGCTCTTTAACATGGAACATCACCACAAGAGAATAATCATGGAAGCCATCGAGATAGAGAAACACCCTCACAACATGAACAAGCGTGACGACACGTCCCGCCTGCCAGACATCTGGAAATTAGCCCTCCCCACAAAAACCGACACCAGAACCAGAGGCACACAGAACGCCATCTCCAATCAACCACACCAGACCCAAACCCAGACCCTCTCCACAGATAAATTACAGACACCATCCAGTAGCCAAACCATAGTGGCACCTCCGGATGCTGCACCCCCCTGCAATCCCTACACAGATCTGGCTGGCACAGGGCACAAAACCACAGCTCGCCCCTATACACGAAGCCAAGCCAGAGCACAACTAAGTGCAGTACAGCCATCTTCTCAGAAAAACTCTTCACAAGCTCAAGAGGTCAAGACACGAAAGCTTTAGCAACTAATCCACACCTAATGACCCTCCTAAGTGGTACTCAGAATATCACTCAAGAAATCACTCAAGATATCCCTCAAGTAATTAATGAACAAAAGAAGAAAAGGCACAATAACCTGGGAACTTCCTCTCTGCCCAGAACATTGGAGGCTATACACCACACCCCCTCAACAGTATTTATAGGAACTCAAACACTGAGATCCTGCTCTGTTCTAGTAACAAGAAGCCGAAAGCACCAGCCTGAAGATGACGAGTGAGACCTCGTCGAAACGTCGCCTAGACACCCCAACTCTTACACGGGAAGATACCCGAAGACACCAAAACCTGCATTCCTGTACCCGTGAAAATCTACGAAAGCATATATATATATATATATATATATATATATATATATATATATAGTCCGGCCCCCCACAAGGTCTGAGGGACAATGGACCGGCCCCCTGCTGAAAAGCTTGCTGACCCCTGATCTAGAACTACAGTCCTGCAACAGAGAATGTCTGAGTCTTGTCTTGCCTGTTGAAGATATTTTTAAATCTGGATTTGCTACTATCCTGGGCTTACTTATTTTAACTTTATCTTTCTATAATGCTTCTTTTAAAATACTGCTTTCCAAATATTGCTGCTAGCGGTGAGCCTTCAAGCATGGTCCTAGGCTATAAATCCAACCAGCTATGTTATAGAAGCCAAACTTTTGCAGTGGGAGGTTTTTGTGCTGATGCTATTTATGGGGAATCTACCTTTTGGCATGGATTTATGTGGGGGATTTAACTACAAATGAAGTGATCTCAGCCTGATAACTCAAAGGATACTCAAAAATAACTTCATTGCTTCAGCTTGATTAGTAATCTGTTTAAGCCAGAAACACCAGGGACGTCCTTCAGAACCACGATGTAGATGAGGCCTAACCTACAAAGGAAGTTTTGGGCAAACTGTCTAACTAACTAGGCAAAGCACAGAGACCACATAACCACCTGTACAAAAATCCGGTTTCATACTGAATCATAATCTGCACTTTAGCATAAACACATTTAATTGGGCAGCTCTGTGTTGTGGGGATGCTCACAGGAAAATAAGTGTGTGTGTGAAACCCCCAAGGGGAACTTCCAGAGGGATGCTATTGAACCTTTTTTTTTAATCTTCTCTCATCTCTTTTCCCCTAAACAGGAACTTCCACAGTCACCCTAAACCGAGCTTTAGGTAAAATTCAGAGGAAGTCCAGGCAGGTCTAGCCCTGAGTGAGTCAGCTGTTTTGGGGGGGGGGCAACATGAAAATACAGCAAAATGTACCTCATATAATTTGTTTTATTATATTCTTTGTGCCGGGAAAAAAGCAGAAAGAAGACCTTAGGGGATTTTCTGCTTCAGGTGTCAAAATACCTTGAGCAGCTTCAGGCTTTGCTATTCACCCTTTGCCTTGTGGGGTTTCGTTTGCTGCTTCACTTCAGGAAGCGGGATGTTTTGGGCTGGCCTTGTGCCTCCGACTCTTCTGAGGAATCTAGGCAGTTTTCATTGCACCTCTGTTGACTTCAAGGAGCAAGGTTTCTAGCCTTTATGTCTGCTTTGTTGTTTAGTCGTTCAGTTGTGTCCAACTCTCTGTGACCCCATGGACCAGAGCACACCAGGCACTCCTGTCTTCCACTGCCTCCCGCAGTTTGGTCAAACTCATGCTGGTAGCTTCAAGAACACTATCCAACCATCTTGTCCTCTGTCGTCCCCTTCTCTTTGTGCCCTCCATCTTTCCCAGCATCAGGGTCTTTTCCAGGGAGTCTTCTTTTCTCATGAGGTGGCCAAAGAATTGGAGCCTCAGCTTCACGATCTCTCCTTCCAGTGAGCACTCAGGGCTGATTTCCTTCAGAATGGATAGGTTTGATCTTCTTGCAGTCCATGGGACTCTCAAGAGTCTCCTCCAGCACCATAATTCAAAAGCATCAATTCTTCGGCAATCAGCCTTCTTGATAGTCCAGTTCTCACTTCCATATATCACTACTGGGAAAACCATAGCTTTTACTATACGGACCTTTGTTGGCAAGGTGATGTCTCTACTTTTTAAGATGCTGTCTAGGTTTGTCATTGCTTTTCTCCCAAGAAGCAGGCGTCTTTTAATTATGTCTGCTAGGATATGGCTAAAAGTGTGTCAGCAATGCCTCCAGGTTCCTGAGTAAGACCATGAAAATATTTTTTCAGTACTCACTGGTGGTGGTGACTGAGGAAGAGAAAATTCAGCAACCTCAACACTTCCATGGCTCTCCTCATAACTCTCAAAACCACAACAGATTTGATAAGGTGGTTTAAAAATGCAGAATAATTCAATTTTTTTGTTTGATTTGCATAATTTTCACAGGCCGTGGGACTTATGTGGTGCATAATTTGGACATCCTGTGCTCTGAATTTCATTTTTTATTGTTAAGGTAGAGTACAGACAGCCCCGGATATGACCGTAATTTCAATCCATTTTAGATATTGTGTTGCGTTTTGTGGGAACTGTGAGCATTTGACATTTCCAAGAATGGCCCTACAAGGTGCACTTTAAGAAACTTACATGGCCATCATCACCTCCCCCCCCCCCCAGTTCATTTACAGTGTCTTGACAAAAAATTGGCAGACATGTTAGGAGACTTGGGTTGCTCATATATTTGTTGCTAGCAACAGTAGTGTGTTGCTGAATAAGCACTCGAGCTTTCAGGGCTCTGTATTTTCTCACTTCCAGCTACAGGTGCGTAATAGATGCCTTTTGAAATTTCACATGGCCTCAAGGATTCATGTGTATAAGCACAGCCTCTGGAACTGGCGTGATTGTGTAAGATTGTGTGGCAAGTCCCCTCCCCAATGTGAAATGAAGACACTGGACACATTATATAAGGTTAATGGGCATAAAAAGGCCACAACTTTATTGATTACAGAATTGAAAGGTATTGGCCTTAGGCATTGGCTCCTATCGACTACCCGGCATGGAGACCGGGAAGGGTTATCCACAAGCCGTGGGAGTCCTGTTGAAGTACGCCAACTAGGATCCCACGGGTGTCACCGCTCGGGGGCATGCCGGAGGCCCTTACCTCCCTATGTTTTGGACAAGGCAACGCCCCGCGGAGTCCTCTACTGGACTACCCCTTTGGGGAAGGTGATGGCGCTTCCTTCCCCCCTTTCATTTGCATAACAATTCCCCCTGCCAATGCCTAACCGCCAATACCGTGGAAGTTGTGACGTTTGCTACGAGGTAGGTGAAAAAACCAAAAGGCTGACAGTGCGCCAAATTGGAAAAATTCCTACCAGGCCCCTTGCGGCGACCAACCGAAGTCCATAGCAAGGTCAAGTCTAGCTAGGCCTAAGGGTGGGTGGGACGGGGAAACCTCTCGGCTGCCCAGGTGGAAAGAGGGCGGTCTCCGGGCGTGCCCGGCCTTAAATAGGCCAGGCCCCACCTCCCCGGCCAGCTGATTGGCTGGCCGGCTCGGTGACACACCTGGGGATTCCCTGCTCGCGCGGGGGCAAAGGCCAGCCCCCGTGTGTGTGGGAGGGGTAACCCGCAACCCCCTCTCCTCCCAAGGTTGGAAATGGCTTTGTGCCACAAGTCTTACAAACAAAATCCAGCCAATCCCTTTCCTGTAGGAATATCAGATCAGGATTCCAAGTCCTCTCTAGACTCTAAGCCAATCCAGTCTGAAATAGATTGTATTTGTGCTGGTTTTATATTTCTCGTAGCATTTTTTGCAACCCGGATCTCTGAGTGAAACTTTCAAGCATGTTTTCTGTCTTGGTGAAGGATGGAGAGGTTTTATAGCCTTGGTGTCAGTGCTGTGAGCCATAAAATTGTGCTGAAGGTCTCAAGCAGCACAGTGGTACCTCGGGTTACATATGCTTCAAGTTACATACGCTTCAGGTTACAGACTCCGCTAACCCAGAAATATTACCTGAACTTTGCTTCAGGATGAGAACAGAAATCGTGCTCCTGCGGTGCAGCGGCAGCAGGAGGCCCCATTAGCTAAAGTGGTGCTTCAGGTTAAGAACAGTTTCAGGTTAAGAACGGAGCTCCGGAACGAATTATGTACTTAACCCGAGGTACCACTGTATAGAATCATAGCATTGTATACCTGGATGGTGCCCCAAATATCATCTAGTCCAACCCCCTGCAATGCAGGAATCTCAACCAAAGCATCCACGGCAGACGGCCATGGACTGATATAGATTGGCATCAGTGATGCACACACACATACACACGCAAGAATTAACATACTAGCAAAGCCAATTCTCCTCGCAGGGAGTCAACGTTGTGGGCAGATCATGAGCCCGACCCATGCATGCAGGGCTTAGGTAGCTCCATGTCACGGAGTTCCTGGCTGCGTCATTTCATATCGGCCAGTCCGATTGGCTGAAGGGGGTGTGGCTTAGCCCATTTAAACAAGCCGTGGCCAGACTCGTGCCCTCTTTTACCTCGTTTCCACTTGCGCAGTTCTCCCTCCCTCCCTAAGGTTAGGTCCTTATCCTTTGACCTTGCTATGGACTTTGGATGGTCGCCTTGGTTGTCCAGGGGGCCTGGTAGGGATTTCTTCCCATTTGGCAAATTGGCACCAGCCACTTGGTTTTTCACCTACCTTGTAGCAAATCGTCACAACTTTGTAAGGTTTGGTGGTTAGGCATTGGAGTATTCGGCTGGAGGTGAGGTGAGGTGGCGGCAATCACCTGCCCCTCCTATTTCAAGGGTATTCCATTAAAGGAATCCGGGGTGTGTGTCCTCTATCTGAAGCCCAGACAGGGGCCAGGGCCATAGCACAACCCCAATTGGTGACCCTGGGGGAATTCCTAGTTGATGTGCATCAACAGGGCTCCCCCTATCAGTGGTTAACCCTTACTAGACTCCTGGCAGGCGGGCAGGAGTCAGATATAGTCATTGGTTCCAATGCCTAAGCCAATACCGCTCACATTCTGTAATCAATAAAGTTGTGGCCTTTTTTTCAGCCCATTAACCTAAATTCTGGTGTCAAGTGTCTTTATTCTACAATGTGGAAGGGTTCTGGACCTCACCACGCAAATGTGTGGCATGGATTATGATAATGCATCCTATTTAGTTTTTGGCATCCATCTGTCTCAGGAAACAATGGCGGAGTGTAGCTTTGGGGGTGAAGTCAAACTGTCGGAGATTTATAATATCTGCTGTGGCTGTAGAGACCAATAAGGGAGAGACATGTTTTGTTGCAGCTGGGGCAGATAAAGGAGCCCTGTTTCGCTGTTGCAGATTCACCGTGGCGTTCCTTCTCTCTACTGTCTGCCTTCAGGCTCTGCAGTCCTCTGCAAGGGATTCCCATATGGTGGGATTAATGTTGCCAGTCTTCATGTCACACTTAGACATTTTTATAACAAAGAGTTGGTCTGCCAACAGGCCTGGTGCCTGAAGCCAGCTCCCCGTGGAGCACATCTTTGGGCATAGCTGTCAACTTACAGATTTGAAAATAAGGGACCAGCAGCCTTGAAAATAAGGGATCAGCAGCCAAAACAAGGGATTTTCAGAGCACAGGTATGTTCAACTTCTGAGCCCCTCCGAGCCAAAGGCAGAATGCCCAGCCAGCAGCCAAACGAAGTCTCAAGCGGTGGTTCCCACAGTGCAGCAACCCGGCAAAGGGGATGCAGCAAGGAAAACCACCGTCACCTCTCCGCTGGGAAGCGCTGAGCAAAGGCGAGTCCCCAGGCAATGCAGACGATTTGATCGGCACAAGGAATGCAAGCTCCACCCCCCCAGTCGTTCTTAGACTCCTTATTGGGTGAGCAACACAGCCAAGCAACACAGTTGGAGCCTCCCTCCTCCCTGGCCGGCAGGCAGGGAGGGAGAGGAGCTGCTTCCTTTGAAACCCGGGAAATTTAAGGGACATCATCAATAAGGGACAGCAGCGGGACACGGCACTGGGATAAGGGACTGTCCCGCCAAATAAGGGACGGTTGACAGCTATGTCTTTGGGGATCCTGTTTAGTAGAATATTATTGAGTGGACATTCAGATGGAGAGCTGCAAGTGGGAGTGTAGTGTTTCACAATGGGGGAGGGGGTTCATAGGCTTTTCAGGCAGCCATTTGATTTGCATTCCCATTATGTGATCATGCTGCCTCATTCGGTGGCTGCAGCTGTATTCCCAGATGAAACAGAGCATGATATGGGCTTAAAGGGCATAGCATTGTCAGACAAACTGGATTAAGTGCGAATTATGGTTCTGGTTCCAGTTGCTGCTATAATCATAATGTGACATATGTTGATGGGGCATTACGAACATGACAGGATTACACAGTTTTATGTGGTTCGGAAGCCTGTTCTATTATTATTCCCAGCATGATTCTTCGCAGCCTTGGATATTTTGATTTTGGGATCATGCAATGGCTATGACTGGAGATTTTTATTTTGAAGAGAAAAATCACTGGCCTTTAATTTGGGACAGACTCCAGTGTCCCACTGAAAATTGCCCTCTCTTGGCTTCTGTGTGTCCCTGGAGGTACCGTTACCAGTAAGCACCACCTTTGGGGTCAAACAACAGCTGGAATTAGATGTCATTTTTGAGCAAGCTTCAGAAGAAACGTGCAGTTTGGCTGCAAATGTTGCTTATTTAGTTATTTATATTTCCAGTTGGCCTTCCCTCAAGTACCTCAAGATGATGTACGTGGTACTCCAATCCCCTGTTTTATTCTTACAATCACCCTGTGAGTTTAGGACAAAGAACTTAAAAGCTGAGTGGATATTTGACCTTGGGTTCTAGTCCAAGACTATAACCACTACACCACATCCTTTGCACAGGTCTAGGATATCACTGAGAAGCAGACCCTCATTGTAGGCTGCTAGAAGATGTACAGGTTTAGCTGGTATGGGAAAAGTCAAGGCTAAAATTGCTACATTTGAGCCAGTTTTGGGGGCTATCCTTTCACTGAACCTGTACATGCACATTCCTGCACATTTCCTGCAATATTTTACCTTTATACAACATTTTAATATCAGCATGAACATGCTATAATTTTAGAAATAATCAGCCTCTTCCTTTCCCTCCTCTAATTTATTGCTTTATTATTATTATTATTATTATTATTATTATTATTATTATTATTATTACCCCGTCCATCTGGCTGGGGTTCCCCAGCCGCTCTGGGTGGCTCCCAACAGAATATTAAAAACACGATAAAACATCAAACATTTAAAAATTCCCTAAACAGAACTGCCTTCAGATGTCTTCTAAAAGTCAGATAGTTGTTTATTTCCTTGACATGGATGGGAGGGCGTTCCACAGGGCGGGTACCATTACCAATAAGGCCCTCTGCCTGGTTCCCTTTAACCTCACTTCTTGCAGTGAGGGAACTGCCAGAAGGCCCTTGGAGCTGGACCTCAGTGTCTGGGCTGAACGATGGGGGTGGAGACACTCCTTCAGGTATACTGGGCTGAGTCTGTTTAGGGATTTAAAAGTCAGCACCAACACTGAATTGTGCTCAGAAACATACTGGGAGCCAATGCAGGTCTTTTAGGACTGGTGTTACATGGTCTCGGTGGCCACTCCCAATCACCAGTCTAGCTGCAGCATTCTGGATTTACCTATAGGAGGTAAAATTGTGTACACATGTAATATTTAAGTCTTTCTTAGGGATTAAATGGTTTTGCTGGGAATGGGTAACCCAGGAGGTTCTTTCCAAGTCTATATTGCATTGCTCCAGATAGGAGATTTCTATAGTTTTCAGCTTCACAGTCAGCAAAGTTACCTCTGATTTGATCATACTTTGTTCCAGACATGCAGTGTAATCCGATCCATGTCTAGTTAAAAGTAAGCCATATTGAATTTGATGGAACTTACTTCCAGGTAAGTGAATACAACATTACATCCTAAGTCTATTATCCTATGCAACTTACTTAGAAATAAGCCCCACTGGACTCACTCATTTCCGAGTAAGCACATATAGGGTCAGCCTGCACACCAAGACCATTTCAAACCTGAGAAAAACACCTACGTCCTTGTTCTACAACTTCTGCAAATATAGCAAGAATAAATGCATGTTCTTTTTTGTTCTTTTGTTTGTTTTTTGCCAGAAACAAATCTGGAAGAGACAGTACCTTTCCTGGCAGAAAGCCATGCATTTTATTTTCCCTAGATTTGTGGAATGCACATCTAAAGTTAGAAATGGATACATATACGTCGCTGCTACATTTTCTGCATGCATGTTCAGAAAGGAGTGTGTTACAGAAGCAATGTTCAAAGTAGGGATGCAAACTAGGTCTGCATTTTAAAGTGAATGGATACATTTCACACCTCCTGGCCTGGTACATAGATTGGAATGTAATTATCACTCAGATTTCACACTTCTCCAAATTTTGCAATTCACTTCTCAGCTGAGAAACTGTACCGAAATGCACATTTTAAGATAAAATATGGGATGCGGGTGGCACTGTGGGTAAAACCTCAGCGCCTAGGACTTGCCGATCATCAGGTCAGTGGTTCGAATCCCCACGGCGGGGTACGCTCCCGTTCCTCGGTCCCAGTGCCTGCCAACCTAGCAGTTCGAAAGCACCCCCGGGTGCAAGTAGATAAATAGGGACCGCTTACTAGCGGGAAGGTAAACAGCGTTTCCGTGTGCTGCGCTGGCTCGCCAGATGCAGCTTGTCACGCTAGCCACGTGACCCGGAAGTGTCTGCGGACAGCGCTGGCCCCCGGCCTCTTAAGTGAGATGGGCGCACAACCCTAGAGTCGGACACGACTGGCCCCTACGGGCAGGGGTACCTTTACCTTTATGTTTAGAAATGCACACCCTGAGATAAAATACATTCTTAAATACAGTGGTACCTCAGGTTAAGAACTTAATTCGTTCTGGAGGTCCTTTCTTAACCTGAAACTGTTCTTAACCTGAAGCACCACTTTAGCTAATGGGGCCTCCTGCTGCCACCGTGCTGCCGCTGCCCAATTTCTGTTCTCATCCTGAAGCAAAGTTCTTAACCCGAGGTACTATTTCTGGGTTAGCGGAGTCTGTAACCTGAAGCGTCTGTAACCCGAGGTACCACTGTATGTATTTTGGGAGAAAGCACAAATTTAAACGTAATTGTGAATTTTCATATAGAATTAATCTGGAAACTGGAGCAGATTTATGAATGAACACATGTGAAATTGATGTGGACCAGAAAGACTGATTCTCCCTTTCTAGCTCAGATGACTTCATTTGTCTGAATTTTTGCTTTTCTGAGATGCTAGGATGCCCTCTTGTGGCCACACTACACAAAACAGATTGCTCAGACCTCTCTAGAAAATATTTTAAATACTATACTTTCAGTGGCTCTATTCTCTGTTGCTGGGAGTGGGGATGTTAGCTGGTTTTCTGCAGTAAAGGCGTTTGCATGACACAATGGTGACATATACATACATAAACATGCAGCTGATAACTCTCCAATGTGCGCATGGATATTTAAAGGCAGAACGTATCTTGTAAGCATTTTAATGTATTTGCTGTGGAATACATTGGTGCAACATCGGTGTGTTCATAGCAATCATGCCTGCTATGTAAAGTATACAGCCAGTATAATATGCTACTCTATAAATGTGGCATGACCATTGTATGACACCTGATAAAATGCATTACACAGATTGGAGTGTTCATTCACATATGGAGCAGGGTGTACCTTCTAGTAATCTGGTCCCAAGCTGTTTGATGCTTCCACCTTACACTTGGGTGTGGTTTTGCTGTTGGCTGTCCTTAAGATGATTTTTCTGTAACAACTCTGAACATAAATTATGAAAATATAAAAGTGGTCATAGGTAGAGGTAAAGGGACCCCTGACCATTAGGTCCAGTTGTGACCGACTCCTGGGTTGCGGCACTCATCTCATTTTATTGGCCGAGGGAGCCGGCGTACAGCTTCTGGGTCATGTGGCCAGCATGACTAAGCCGCTTCTGGCGAACCAGAGCAGCGCACGGAAACAGTGTTTACCTTCCTGCCGGAGCGGTACCTATTTATCTACTTGCACTTTGACGTGCTTTTGAACTGCTAGGTGGGCAGGAGCAGGGACCAAGCAATGGGAGCTCACCCCGTCATGGGGATTCGATCCGCCGACCTTCTGATCGGCAAGTCCTAGGCTCTGTGGTTTAACCCACAGCGCCACCCAAGTCCTGTTAAAAAAGTGGTCATACTGGGCCATAAATCCACAAACCATTGTTGTTGTTTAGTCATTTAGTTGTGTCTGACTTTTCGTGACCCCATGGACCTGAGCACGCCAGGCACTCCTGTCTTCCACTGCCTCCCGCAGTTTGGTCAAACTCATGCTGGTAGCTTCGTGAACACTGTCCAACTACATCGTCCTCTGGCTTCCCCTTCTCCTTGTGCCCTCCATCTTTCCCATCATCAGGGTCTTTTCCAGGGCATCTTCTCTTCTCAAGAGTTGGCCAAAGTATTGGAGTCTCAGCTTCAGGATCTGTCCTTCCAGTGAGCACTCAGGGCTGATTTCCTTCAGAATGGATACGTTTGTTCTTCTTGCAGTCCATGGGACTCTCAAGAGTCTCCTCCAGCACCATAATTCAAAAGCATCAATTCTTCCACAAAGCATACATCAATTAAAAAGGTCAAAATGAATTGCTGTTTGTGGTTGATGCTTTTCAATTTGGGCGACTGTAAGAACTGCTTGGATCAAATGGAGCAGTCTTGGGAACTGTATATTGAAATTCTGATGCAGGTAGGCAAGTTTCTTCTGATTTCAAATTCTTAGCAAACAACCACATACAGATTACATATTATGGGTAATCTATGGAGCAACAAAGTTTCCAGAAGACAAGTTTAGGAGTCCCTAGGGACATATTCTCTCTTACGGTGAGAGCAGAACCTGGAATACTGCCAGTAAGAATGAGTTTATTTATTCTTGCTCTGCTATTGCTAAATTAAATAAAATGTCAGACATCAGGTTTCTGGTATAATGTTTCATCAAACAATTTTATTTGACTTCTGCAAGATCAAATACACGCTTCTGTAAAATTGATTATTTGATTCAATCATACGATATCTCTAGGAGTTGCTTCAGCATCCACTGTCTGCTAAGTTGGAATTTAAATGATGCCTTAGAAGCATTTTTGCCCAAAGAGATTTATCTTCAGTAGCAAATACTGAAACAATGTCTTAGAAAGTGATAACATTTCACAATAGCCTGGAACATTATTCAATCTGCTCAAGTTTGCTCTAAGCTTTAACTTGATGCAATCTCAACAAATGCCTTTTGCGACCTTAGATGGTGAGGTCCAATGGGCCTGTCTGTGTTACTGCATGTTTCATTAGCTGAAGCTACCCCACACAATATGTTTCATGGTCTCATATCTGAGAATGTGTGGAACAGATTTTTACTGACAGTTACTGGTGGATTGTGAATACTGGTTGAACCAGCAGGGGCGGGAGTAAACCAGTAGCACATATTTGCCAAGAGACCCCTGTAGAGGTGGCTGCCATGAGGCCACAAATTCAGGCTCTTGGTGGCAGGCGATGCTTTCATTGGAGGCCATATCTGCTGCCCCTGTGGATCCTGCCACCTGAGGCAGTCTCCTCACCTTACCTAATGAGTGGGCCAGGCCTGCACATGACCCGGCAGAATTTACCCAGCAAGAAGGGTTAGGCAAATCAAACTATATTTTAAAGGCTTGTTTTCACTCTACTAGGGCTGAGATGGCTCAGTCTTGTTTCTGAATGGAATTTTGAATAGGGCTAATGTACACCAGCTTAATTAAAACCAGCATACAGTAAATTCCAGTGTCTTCTGATAAATCTGAAAATGTCACTAAAGGAATATCTAGTGACAAGTTAGAAGCCTTGTCAGCATTACAAAACAGGATAATTTCTTAAAGGCAGCCCAACAGGAATGTGTTAAGAAAGGGGGGGAGAGAGAGAGAGAGAGAGAGAGAGAGAGAGAGAGAGAGAGAGAGTTCCTGGTTTCCAGTCCAGAGACTATTCACATTCAAGCAGAGATTTCTGCTTTAGCACAGGTAAGCAACCACAGAATAGCAACTGCTTGTACTGCTTGTGTCAGTTCACTCCAAGCCAATGTTTTCAAGGCAGTTATGTCTCCCAAAGTTATTTCATAGTCAGATTACCAGAGTTGCTATGGAAATGTTCGAAACAGTACAGCATAACAATAATGGCAGCGGTAGAATGTGTACAAACAGCCAACTGTTCATTTGCAAGGGAAAATCAAAGGTCACTTGGTTCTTGGAAATATCTTTTTCAAGGCTTACCAGTAAAAGGAGCTGTGTTCAGGAGGGGCTGCAGCGGCTTAGGCTGGAAAGCTGAGTAGTAGGACTCAGGAAAGCAAATGAATTGGTTATTAATCTAAATTGGAGGGCTACTCCACACAGCATTAACAAGCTTATCTTTAAGTTCTCAGCACAACTTTAACCAAGAGCGATGTTTTCACAGTTTTATGACTTATAGGCCCCATTGAACAGTATGTTGACTACCTACAGAGTAGGGCAGTTTCCCAAACCCAGGCATGGGCAAAATTGGCCCTCCAGCTGTTTTGGGACTACAGTTCCCATCATCCCTAGCTAACATGACCAGTGGTCAGGGATGATGGGAACTGTAGTCCCAAAACATTTCTCCCTGCTATTGCTGATGCACCAATGGTCCCACCCATGTTTTAGAAGGGGCTCGGTTTTAGAAGGGACTCTATGCACACAGAAAAGTATTTACATCAAGCTCATGTGCATGCGGACAGCAGCCTGCCGCCCGGTGGGCGGAGCGCCCTGAAGCAGAGTGCCCCACGCGCCGGGCATACATCCGCAGCATGGGGAGCCCTGCAGGAGTTCCCCTCAGGGCTCCCCACACTGCGGATAGCAGCCTGCCGCCCAGCAGGCGGGGCACCCTGAAGCAGAGCGCCCCTCGCGCTGGGCAGACATCGGCCAGCCCCACAAGCTCGGGGGACTGCAGGGAGGCGCAGCGCCGCCATCCCGCTGTTCCTCGACCTGGTTCGGTTTCCCCGACCTGCTTTTGGGGGGGGGGGAAATAAAGGGGAAAAAATTCCTTTATTTCCCCCCCAAAAAACTATGGGACGGAGCATCCTATAGGACGGAAAATACGGTAGGTACCGCTGTGGTGGGAAGGTAAACGGTGTTTCTTTGCACTCTGGTTTCCATCATAGTGTTCCATTGTGCCAGAAGTGGTTTAGTCCTGCTGGCCACATGACCCGGAAAGATTTTTGAGGACAAACGCTGACTCCATTGGCCTGAAAGCAAGATGAGTGCCCCAATCCCATAGTCACCTTTGACTGGACTTGACCGTCCAGGGGTCCTTTACCTTTACAAGGGGTGGGATAATCTTTTAGGTACCTTGGCCCTATCTTCCAGTAATGAGCCCTTTGATGTAACTCATTAAAATGAATATCTATCTATATCTATCTATCTATCTATCTATCTATCTATCTATCTATCTATCTATCATCTATCATCTATATAATCTCCAGTGTGTTATGCTCAATTAACTGTCACATTACAACTTATTAGAGAAACTGCAGTGTTCGCAGAGTAAGCGATCAGTTCTATGCATTTGCCACAAGGTGGTACCAAAGTATTTGTAAAAACAATGCAATTGGAGAGGCTGTCTTGCTCTGGAGAAAAGAAGCTAGAAAGGTATTTGTAATGTTGTGATATGGGGTTAGCCAACATAGTGCCCACTAGATATTATGGACTGTATACACACCATACTGTTAAAACACATTTCCCCTGAAGAACCCTGGGAACTATACATGAAAAATTATACCAAGAACAAACTTAGTTGTTCTCTAAGGTGCTACTGGACAATTTTTTTATATATTTCGACTGCGTCAGACCAACACAGCTACCTACCTGAACCTTGGAACTATAGTATGCTAAAGGTTCTTGGAACTGTAGCTCTGTGAAGAGTAAATTACCATTCCCCGGTCTCATCCATGTGATACTAACTAGTTGCATGTGTGAAGGATAGGACTGTAGCCCCCTTGAACTGAAGCAACAGAGAACCAGAAGCTGCACAAGAACCAAGGACTCAGCTCCGTTTGTAAAGATAAAGCGCTTAATATGCGTTATAACACTGTGATGGCACTGTGGATGGCACTATCTTTCACCAATGGGATTTCCCTGTATGAAGTTTACAATGCATTTAACTGAATCACTTTTTTGATGTGTCTGGATCCAGCCTTAATTAAGGCTGCATTAAGATAGTACCTAATTCCATTTTCTTGTTATTTCCTTACCTGTTAATTTCCTTGTTTTGCCTGATCTTTCACACAACACAAAAGCCTGGAAATCTAGTGGAATCTTGTGGAAGTTTAGCCTTCATTTCCATGTTAACGAGTTCCTGAAAATAAATCTGCTTGCAACCCCACCAGTTTGGAAAAAATGCTGGAGTTTTGCATTGTAATTTTATGTGATGAAATCTGGGGTGGTATGCCAACATATAGTTCTTACCTGCCATTTAAAATTTAGCACGACAAAGTGCTCTATCAATCAAAAAGCCGCAGTTTCATAATCCAACAGGTACTGCAGTGGAAAAGGAATGTTAGAAATTGGGACACAGTAACTAGCTTTTTAACCAGTAAAACTAACACAATAAACCCCACATCCGAATGCAGCCCAGTCATAGACTACATCAGAGGCAAGACATGGATGCAATGCGCCTCTCTTGACATGGTTGGACTCCAGGTCCCATCAGCTGCAGACACCATGGCCAAGGATGATGGGAATTGCAGTCCAGCAGTGTATGGAAACTGACAGGCTTCCAATATCTGAACTATAGTAACAGGGAGGATGAGGAGGGTGCGACCATTGCACTCCTGTAAGCTCCAGTTATAATACAACATCCAAATCTGTCTCCCACTTGGGCTGAAATTCTACTACAAGTGTATACATTATACAGAGCTCAATCCAATTTTAAATATGTATCCACATCACCCAGAATTGCAGCCAAAGGTTGTGATAAGCACAATTGGGTATGCTGGTCGTTGCCTGTCCTCCACAAAGGTAAATGTTCCTGAATTGTGGGAATCACACTGTATTCTTGTTTATAATGGCTCCTATTGCTCTATGGTGCAATATATTTGATTTTGAAATAGCTTGTTTTTGTTTTCTAATGTAATTTTAAGTTAGGGCCCTTTATATGCCCTTCAGAGAGGAAGGGAGAGATTTTTAACGAAGTATAGAGCAGTCCTTAAAAAAACACGCCCTTTGGTTTTTATTTTTATCTATATCACAATGAAGGAGTGGTTTCGTGATCATTTCTAAAAACAAGAAGCCATTTTGCTATTGGGTTTATATTACATTCGGAAAGAAAGCACGAAGCCAAGCAAAACCAGTGTTTCAGGCAATTTCATCAAATTATGCACAGCATAGTCATAGAAGGAAATAAATTTGGTATGGAAATATGTGGCTGAGTCTCTAGCGCTAATGTGGAGACCAAAACCATAATTTAAGAATCAAGGCGGCACCTTAGGCTAGTAACAATTGGGAACGATTTGCCTCGTAAAGCTGAGCTGGGTAATTCAATGGTGTGTTGTTTGTTTTCATTCATATGAATGGCCCTATAACTGCTCTTGTTGTTTACCGAGTTCTCCAGTAAATGAGGTGCTTCATCTCTTCATATTTCTCCTATCCAGCACAAAGAACGAAAAGGGGGGAGGGCGAGGCATGAAAATAAATAAGATACTTGGCTTATGTGGAAACCAATTTTGCATTATTTTTTTCCAAAGCAGAATTTTTATTGTCTTCAAACATCTATCACGGCATGATGTTTGTTTCAATTTCCACAATTGCATTTGCATCAAAGAGGAGGATTACAACACATTGTCCCGTGTGTGGTGCGTTCTGTGTGGGAATGGATCTTCCAGGCAGTTGGAATTTTTTCTGTAGAGATGCAGTTCATGTTTATTCAGAAGGATGCCCCACAGTGTTCAGTGGGACTGGGTATGTCCCAAGCAGGGCTGGCGTTGAGTTTGAGGGGACTATGGGCATAGAGTACCTCTTACATAGGTTGCCCACCTGGTGGTTCCCCCCACAATGGAGTGTTAGTCTTTGTACTGGTACTGTATTTTTACAAAGACAGCAAAGATAATGTAACAGCTGAAAAATATTGCGGCTCCAATTAAGGTCACAAAAATGCTCAATCATTGCTTTATTAAATTGGAAGCAAGAAGTCTCTCTCTTGGGCTCAAGGAAGAGAAACACATTGTATTGGACTAGATATGCATAAATGATACTGCGTGTTTAATAGTTGCCATCTTGCAAGTGAAGAGTCATCTTTAAAGTCGTGTGTGGAGTCTACTTCATCACTAAGGCTTGGGGGTGAAACCTCTGCATGACTCTGGGGGGGGGGATAGCTAACATGGAGATGTTCTTCTGATCAGCGATGGGTGGCAGGGTGTCACTCTGGGGCACTGCGAAAAAATATAAATGACGGCTGTCTGGCATTGAGCACCACAAAATTATATGAGAGCCCAGAGCAGGTGATGAATACAAAGGCCCCCAGTATCTGCCTGAGGGTGCTATATAGAGGCCAATTGATTTCAACAAAGCAAGACTGAAACAAGAGTGTTTCTTTTGGAAGCAGTGGGGCACAGAGGTGCTTTAACAACTGCTAGATCATGCTCTAATGCAGGCATAGGCAAACTCGGTCCTCCAGATGTTTTAGGACTACGAATCCCATCATCCCTAGCTAACAGGACCAGTGGTCAGGGATGATGGGAGTTGTAGTCTCAAAACATCTGGAGGGCCGAGTTTGCCTATGCCTGCTCTAATGCAATTGGATGAATGATACTTGCAAAAGTCTGGGAACTGTGGACTTGGCCCATGCCAGCTTCTGCCACATTTCTTCATGACTGAAAAATCAATTAGGAAGACGACCATAAATTGCACGCTTATTAGATGAAATCACATTCGATAGATGCAAACTGGGATGAACTAAAACTTTGGGGATTGGAAAGTGATTTACACCTAAGGGTGCAGATTTGTGAAATGAAGTATTAATTAAAAAAAAAAGAAAGAAACCAATTTATGTCACTTTCTACCAGCTCACTTCTGATTGTAGATACTATTTGGACTTATTTTTTCATTAGCAACAGAACGGCCTAAATCCCAAGGTCCTTGATGGTTTTGTAAGACGAGGGGCTGTTGATCTCTTATAAAATGTACATGTTATTCAGCTTCTAGTCAGAGTTCATATAGTGAAGTAGCTTGTGTCTTTAAAATAAAGCAGGAACATGCATTGTTATTGCTAATTATACTGTTTATCTTTCATACAGTGGCAAATGGAAATGACAAGCATGAAAATAATTACATACTAAAGGCTACAATGACATTCTTTCCCCTTTTGAGAATTATACACTTGAGATCTTAGTAAAGAGCTAGGCTAGAGGGGGAAACATTGTTAACTTTAACATTCTTTTATTATTATTGTAAGCTCATCTTAAAAACAAAACAGACGTTCTGAGGCACTGGTGAATTTCTAATTGGATAGTTTGAAGGCATTGAGGAAGCTGACAAATATTCGAAATGGAAGTTTTACAACGGGGTAGTATTATTATTACGGAGACATGTAGCCTCAAGTATTGAGTTCAGAAAGTTTAGATCTGGCTCTAAAGAAACTTTGTAGCCGAAAAAGCCCCAAAGAGCTGTTTTTTCCCCTTGCTAAGCTTGGAGAAAGTAAGAAATGGAAAGAAATGATACATGGCCATTTGGTCTAAATGTGCTTGAAAACAGCAAAACCAATTCTTATTTAGGTAAGAATAATAACGCTAGAATTTCAAGCCAGCAACACTCCCGAACTGGTGGCTCACATAGATCCATATTGGTCCAGGGACACTGCAGATTGAAAATCTACCAGTCACTTCTTGTTTTATGAAGGTGGACAGTTAGCTGGGCAGGCAAAAACCAGGACACAGTAGGGATCTTGTCGACTGAAGCAAAATATGTGTCAACCACCCAAGCATGCCAGGAAATGAAATTGCTAGGTGTTGGAGGATCTAAGAATAGATGAAACAAAGCCCGTACAGATCCGAGAAGACCGCCAGTGTTGAATAAAAATATTTCTGAGAGAGTCGGCACACATGCCAAGCACATTGGTTTGAAATACCATCTACTGAGAGACATGCATGAGAAAGGGCTCATTGAGATGGATTACTGTCCAACAAAGGGATGCGGGTGGTGCTGTGGTCTAAACCACTGAGCCTCTTGGGCTTGTCGATCAGAAGGTTAGTGGTTCGAATCCCCGCGATGAGGTGAGCTCCCATTGCTCCTGCCAACCTACCAGTTCGAAAGCATGCCAAAAATGCAAGTAGATAAATAGGTACTGCTCCAGCGGGAAGGTAAACGGCATTTCTGTGCGCTGCTCTGGTTTCACTAGAAGCAGCTCAGTCCTGCTGGCCACATGACCTGGAAAAACTGTCTGTGTGCATTTGGTTGGCATGCATATTTATGGTATGACAAAATTAAGGTGCATAGGGCCTTTAAAAATCATATTGTCAGAAAAGCATTATATAATGTTTGGATAAGATATAAAGATTTGTTGGAAAACAAAACCCCTAGATGGTTGTCACCCTTGGAGGCTAAGGCATTGAAAAAGCTCAATATGGAGGCCGAATGGCCAAAGTATTGGGAAATTTTGGAACAAGAAGGAGATAAATTGAAGTTACAGAGTCATGAGAAATTGAAACCTAAAGTAAGAGGTTGGCTCCATTATTATCAAATAATGGAGGTGTACAAACAAGACAGGAAAATTGGCTTCCAGGTAGAGAAATCAAAATTAGAAACTGAATTGTTAGAACCCAATACTAAGAATTTATCAAGAATGTATAATTTGCTGCTGAAATGGAATACACAAGATGAAACAGTTAAATCGGCTATGATTAAGTGGGCACAGGACATTGGTCATAACATTATGTTTGCTGACTGGGAATGGTTGTGGAACACCGGTATAAAATTTACGGCATGTAATGCCTTAAAGGAAAATATTATGAAAATGATCTACAGGTGGTACATGACCCCAGTCAAGCTAGCAAAAATTTATCATTTGCCTGACAATAAGTGTTGGAAGTGTAAAGAAACCGAGGGTACCTTTTATCACCTTTGGTGGACGTGCCCGAAGATTAAGGCTTTCTGGGAAATGATATATAATGAAATGAAAAAGGTACTTAAATGTACTTTCCCTAAGAAACCAGAGGCCTTTCTCTTGGGCATTGTCGGCCAATTGGTGTCAAAGAAAGATAGAATTTTCTTTATGTATGCTACGACAGCAGCAAGAATACTCATCGCAAAGTATTGGAAGACACAAGATCTACCCACCGTGGAAGAGTGGCAGATGAAAGTGATGGACTATATGACAGTGGCTGAGATGACTGGCAGAATCCGTGATCAGAGGAAAGAGACGGTGGAAGAGGACTGGAAGAAATTTAAAGTTTATCTTAAGAACTATTATAAAATTGATGAATGTTAAAATGTCGAGGTGTGGAGAAAGAAAAAGGGACTACAGTGACATAAGATGAAGCTGAAGAAAAAACTAAGGGGACATATATTTGATAAAATTACTTAGAAGTTGCTGAAATAATTTTGGAAATTGGGATGTAGAAAGGGGAGGTATGGGGGAGTCCGAGAAATGAGGGTTATGAAAATAAGGTTACGAAATTATACGTGTTTGTTTGTCTTTTTATTTGTTTGTATTGTTTAAAAAAGGTTGTAAAACCAATAAATTTTTTTAAAAAAATAAATGGAAAAACTGTCTGTGGACAAACTCTGGCTCCCTCGGCCAGTAAAGCGAGATGAGCGCCACAACCCCAGAGTCATCTGCGACTGGACTTAACTGTCAGGGGTCCTTTACCCTTTTTTTACTGTCCAACAGGGGGCATGGCTGCAGGCATTCTCCTCTGTTGGTCATACAAAGCTCCCCCCCTCTCATGCACACACACACACACACACACGTGCACCAGTGTTGTACAGTATTCATTGATTCATGACTTCAGAAATGGTATGAATTGGTCCAATATCCAGTATACACATGGAGAGGATCACCACCCACTGAACTCTTTTTCCTTCCCAGCAACAGCAATTGATTTACCATATAAGGTTCACCACCATTTGAGTTACTTTTGCAAACAGGAAGCTTCTGTAAGCTCTTGGAAATCTGGAGCTAACTAATCTTTCAATCTGATTGTAATATGCTAAGCAAATATGTCCTTTTTGCTTAAGGGACGCGGGTGGCGCTGTGGGTAAAACCTCAGCGCCTAGGACTTGCCGATCGCATGGTCGGCGGTTCGAATCCCCGTGGCGGGGTGCGCTCCCGTCATTCGGTCCCAGTGCCTGCCCACCTAGCAGTTCGAAAGCACATCAAAGTGCAAGTAGATAAATAGGTACCGCTTTCTAGCGGGAAGGTAAATGGCGTTTCCGTGTGCTGCACTGGTGCCGGCTCGCCAGAGCAGCTTCGTCACACTGGCCACGTGACCCGGAAGTGTCTCCGGACAGCGCTGGCCCCCGGCCTCTTAAGTGAGATGGGCGCACAACCCTAGAGTCTGTCAAGACTGGCCTGTACGGGCAGGGGTACCTTTACCTTTAATCTTTCAATCTGATTGTAATATGCTAAGCAAATATGTCCTTTTTGGCATTCCCACACATTTGTGGATTTTCCCACAATTTTTCCCATAGGCCTGGACATTTTTTAAAAAGTGAAGGTAAAGGACCCGTGGACAGTTAAGTCCAGTCAAAGGTGACTATGGGGTTTTGGCGCTCATCTCACTTTCAGGCCAAGGGAGCCGGCATTTGTCCACAGACAGCTTTCCAGGTCATGTGGCCAGCATGACTAAACTGCTTCTGGCACAATGGAACACCTTGATGGAAACCAGAGTGCTTCCGGGTCATGTGGCCAGCATGACTAAGCCACTTCTGGCGAACCAGAGCAGCGCACGGAAATGCAGTTTACCTTCCCGCCGGAGCAGTACCTATTTATCTACTTGCACTTTGACGTGCTTTCGAACTGCTAGATTGGCAGGAGCTGGGACAGAGCAACGGGAGCTCACCCCATCATGGGGATTTGAACTGCCAACCTTCTGATCAGCAAGCCCAAGAGGCTCAGTGGTTTAGACCACAGCGCCACCCGCGTCCCATGGTCTGGACATTTATGGGGGCCCTTGCTGACAGTCCTATGTGGTGCCTTGATGACTCAACAATTCAGGCTGCTCTCTCATGCACACTTATCGGGAGTAATCCCTACAAAGTTCAGTTGAGGCACAGTTATTGTGGCATGAAGCTACATTAGAAATTGTGGCAACAGGGACCTCTTCTGAACCAAAGTAAGACACTGAAATGTTTGCCCACTGCTTTTTGTTTGTTTGTTTTTGCTCTGGGGTAAATCACCATGTTTTTCAAATGTTTACTCACTGTGTTGGGTCCAGGTTGGCAGAATTATCCTAAACCCTGGGTGTAGATCAGAATAAGACCAATATAGTGTTTGGCAGGCCTTTGCCTCAAAATCAAACCATGTTTTGCTTGCTATTCCTTCACCCTCACTGTTTTCCTTTTCTTAGGTACTATACCAATTCAGTGGGATAGAAATACGTAAGAGGGGAAGTTTGCTTGGTACAAAAGCAAGATTTAAATATTCAGAGTTTACAATTTTTGAAAGTTCTTCTTTAGCACAAGAGAGATACTAGGCCTCAAAGCATTCAAAACACGTTCTTTGCCCTGGGCATGTTGAATTTTTTTTGTGTGTGTGTACAGCCCAATTATATCAGTAACTTACTTTTGTGGCCACATCTACTCTAATCAAAACGATCCTAATAACTGTAATAAAATGTTGTGTTCAGAGGGCAGGAAATAATGCTTCTAAATTGCTGATTCAAATGGCATCGAGCAATTATGTAGCTTATGTCTGATTAGTTGTATTTGTCTGTGTCTGAGAAAAATACCTTGAGAGTATGGAAGCTTATTATTTGCATTGATCGTCAGCTGCAGCTATAATTAGCGGAGGTGGTCATGCGAGGGGGGCAATGAGCACAGAATTCTTAGAGCATGCTTATGGGAAAGAGCCATAGATCAGTGACGGGGTATATGTGGAAGATCAGAGATGCAATCATCAATATCTTCAGAAAGCCAGACTTCATATTGAGATGAGAGGATAGGTAAGTCCGGGCTGTGAAGGATCCCTCCCCACAAACCTGTGAATTGGTTGTTGTTGCTAGAGGACAAAACTGTGTGGGCACGTTCAGCCTAACCGATCCCCCTTTGTACCTAGGGACATAGGAAGCTGTCTTGTACTTGGTACATTGTATTGCATGAAGTGTCAGTGGGTTCCCATGAGGCAAGAACCTTTCTTGAGCTACATAACTGGGAACCAGGGGCAAAGCAACTGCTTATATCCATTCCTGAAAGCCTGGGCCACTTCCACTCCCCATGTGATTGGCTGTCGAAACTTCCAAGCTGCGAATCACGACTCAGAGTTCAAGGGCCAAAGGCAGAGGCCCAATTCCTGAAATGTTCTGTGATTGGACACCACATATCGAATCAGAACACAGGAGCTCAGAATCTTTATTCCAGACTCAAGCTCAGGCAAACACAGACCACTGAATACATAACGTTGCCTGCATTGATTGGCAGAAGCACTCCTTGGTTTCAGAGTGGGAACATCCTCAGTGCTATGTGGGGATGCCAGAAATTGAACCTGGTATTTCTTCTGCAGTTGTGTGGCCAGAGAGTTTATGGGAGGCACCTTGTTGTTGTTTAGTCGTTTAGTCATGTCCGACTCTTCGTGACCCCATGGACCAGAGCACGCCAGCACTTCTATCTTCCACTGCCTCCTGCAGTTTGGTCAGACTCATCTTTGTAGCTTCGAAGACACTATCCAACCATCTCGTCCTCTGCCATCCCCTTCTCCTTGTGCCCTCCATTTCCCCCAACATCAGGGTCTTTTCCAGGGAGTCTTCTCTTCTCATGAGGTGGCCAAAGTATTGGAGCCTCAGCTTCAGGATTTGTCCTTCTAGTGAGCACTCAGGGCTGATTTCCTTAAGAATGGATAGGTTTGATCTTCTTGCAGTTCATGGGACTCTCAAGAGTCTCCTCCAGCACCATAACTCAAAAGCATCAATTCTTCGGCAGAGAGGTACCTTAACTCCTTCCTATCCTACCCCAAGCTGAATAATGAGCTGAATAATGAACGGATATAGGAAGACAACAAAGAAAGCAACTTGCTTAGATGCAGCTTTGGGAAGACTGTGGATGAGAGAGCATAGTTGGAGCTGTGGCTAACATTATGTAAACTCATCTTCAAACACCAGCGGTGGGAGTGCACTGGAGCCAGAGTAAATGCTAATGTGTACACATCCTTGGCTCCCAGCACTCTCATGCATACAGCAACAACTGGCAGTTTTAGCACTGCAGAGGGATGCTAAATTAAACTCAGTAAGTGCAGATTCCAAACTGGGCTCATTCATCCTTCTCTGGGAGAAGAACCTGACTTCAGACAACGATACTATCTGCTTACCCGAGTAATTACATTTGTTTGTAATTACATTTAGTATTTCGAACCCACTTATAATTAGTGGATTTACCATCCTGATTTATAATGTGCCTGCGAACAAAGAAGTAATGAGAGTTATGGAACTTCACATCCTTTTCTACCAGTGTGATTTTACAAAACCTGATTCCTGACTTGCAGTGGTCCAGTTGATTTTTGGACTTTTAAATATTTTATATATGTATCCAGGGCTTTTCCCCCCAGCTGGAATTCACCGGAACTCATTTTTGGCACCTCTCAAGTAGGTACCATTATCATTCTAAGAGAATGAAGGTGTTCATGGTGAGTTTCGGCACCTCTATCCCCAGAAAAATAAAATTGTATGTAACCCATTGTTCTTAGAGTATATTGCATTTTTTAAAAAATCATAAGCCACCTCAAGATTCTGGTGTGAAGCTGTTTATCAAATAAATAAAAAACTTAGTCCTGAATAGGAGATTGGCAATGCTCAGGTATCCCAAGTCAGAGTCATCAAGAGATACACCTTTAGAAACACTACATTCCAAAGGAATCTTCCATTCCTTTTCCTGCTGTGTTTGAAATTCATTTGGCAATGCTTTTGCTGAAAAGGAGACTTATTACACTTGTTTTATGTTTCCTCATCATTCATGTAAATTCCCTTCCTTTAGAAACAAGCTTCTTTTTTTTGGTCCACTGATGATTCACACATTTTATGCTGATTGGTACCAAATTTGATGGGATGACGAGATGCAATGCCATATACATAAAGATTTCATCTGATTGAAAATACTAAGTAGGGCTTTCAAATATAGCTCAGATTAGGCACCTAAGCCAAATATTGGGACTTTATTACTGTGCTGTCTGTAATTCCATGAACAAAATAAAAGAAACAGGACTTAAATTCTGTGAGGAGGAGAATATCTTATGTTTGGGTTGAATTTAGTGTGAAATTCTTTCAGTACATAGTACATCTAACGTTCCTTCCTACATCGAGGCTGTTATGTGTCAGAATGCAATAAATCCCGAAATTTGCAAACCATTCTGGTTCTGAATTGTTATGTTTCATGTTCGAAATGAAAGGAATCATATATATTGGCCTACAAGGCCCATTTTGAAGCTGTTTAACAACAAAACACATGTTTAATTTTTGTTCTTTAAAGGGCTGAGCTGCGTTAAGGGATTCAGTAAATAACAACAGCCCTGCTCCATTGGTATTTCATCTCATTCCAACTAGCCAAGTGATTGCAGCTGGAGCAAAGTGCAGTCCATCTGTCCTACAAATTAAACTTTAAATGAAATTTAAAACTGTCCAGATAGCACAACGCCTGGTAATACTTCAAGCCTAGTGATAATGCTGCTTGCATTCATGTGGATTGCCAGGTCAGGGTGGGGGGGATACAGTTTATTGTCAATGATGAGCAGCGGGCAAGGGTTTGAGCAACTGGGCCATACCCAGCTCCTAGAGAGATACAACCTGACCCCCCCCCCAGTTGGAAAAGAGGTATGGAAGAAATGACATCGGACCTCACAGACAGGCCACTCTCATGGATTGGGGCTGGGCTGTTGATTCATTATTCCTTTCCAGGAGGGGCTGGTGCTGCAGGAGCATGGCTGGATATCTGAACACCACTCGTGTTTTCACTTACCAGAAACATGCAGGGTTAGGCCAGAAGCAAAGCTGTACTAAGGATATACAGTGGTACCTTGGTTCTCAAACGCCTTGGTACTCAAACAACTTGGAACCCAAACACTGCAAACCCAGAAGTAAGTGTTCCAGTTTGCGTACTTTTTTCGGAAGCCGAACATGCTCCGTTTTGAGCGTTACGCTGAGGTCTGTCTGTATTTCCTTCTTTTTTTATAATAATTTTTTATTGCGTTTTCCAATTACAGATAAGACAGAAAAAAGAAAAAACAGAAAAGATAAGAAAGAAAAGAAAGAAAAGCCAAACCATTTCAACAACTTATTTCAATCTTCTATCGAACTTCCCCACGTCTCCCGCACAGTGCATTCTTAACAATAAATTTATCAGCAAGTTGTAACCTTGTTTCATGTGTTTCTTTGTACTTTCAATTACAGTTTAAGTTTAAATCCCTTATCTTCCAATTACTCTAAAAACATAGCATATTATCCTTTTTTGACCATTTAAACTTTGATTCTTTCAAAGATATTATCCAATTTCGTATATAATCCACTCTCATTGCTGGGGCTAACCTTCCGAATCATGCGGCATCTTATAGTTCATATAACTTATAATACTTTTGTAAATAGTCTTTAAATTTTTTCCAGTCCTCCTCCATAGCTTCTTCTCCCATGTCTCGGATCCTGGCAGTCATCTCAGCTAGTTCCATGTAGTTCATCAGTTGCGTCTGCCAATCTTCCAGTGTGGGCAAATCTTGAGTCTTCCAATGCTTAGCGATGAGAATTCTTGCTGCTGTAGTAGCGTACATAAAAAAAGTTCTATCCTTCTTTAACACCTTCTGGCCGACAATGCCCAGAAGGAAGGCCTCCGGTTTCTTAGGGAAGGTGTACTTAAACACCTTTTTTAACTCGTTATAGATCATTTCCCAGAAGGCCTTCACTCTTGGACAGGTCCACCAAAGGTGAAAGAATGTCCCCTCAGCCTCCTTACATTTCCAACATTTGTTATCGGACAAATGATATATCTTAGCGAGCTTGACTGGGGTCATGTACCACCTGTATACCATTTTCATAATGTTTTCTTTCAAAGCATTGCATGCGGTAAACTTCATACCGGTGGTCCATAACCTTTCCCAGTCCTCAGACATGATATTATAACCAATGTCCTGGGCCCATTTTATCATGGCTGATTTGACTGTCTCGTCCTGAGTATTCCATTTAAGCAGCAAGTTGTACATTCTCGATAATAACTTGGTCTTTGGTTCTAACAGCTCTGTCTCAAGTTTCGATTTTTCCACCTGGAATCCTGTTTTTTTGTCTAACTTAAAAACCTCGTTAATTTGGGCATAATGAAACCAATCTTGCACCTTACCCTTTAATTTTTCAAAGCTCTGCAACCTCCAATTATCTCCAATGTTTTCTATTATTTCCCAATATTTCGGCCAGCCGGCCTCCATATTAGGTTTTTTCCGAGCCTTGGCCTCTATTGGTGACACCCACCTCGGAGTTTTACTTTCCAATAAGTCTTTGTATTTTTTCCAGACCATAAATATCGCTTTTCTGACAATATGGTTTTTAAACATTCCATATGTTTTTGCCTTGTCATACCACAAATACGCATGCCAGCCTAACGAATTATTAAAGCCTTCCAGATCTAGGACATCAGTGTTTTCTAACAGAATCCAATCTTTCATCCAGCAGAAGGCGGCAGCTTCATAGTATAACCTTAAGTCTGGCAGGGCAAACCCCCCTCTCTCCTTTGCATCAGTTAATATTTTAAACTTTATTCGGGGCTTTTTGCCCTGCCAAACAAATTTCGATATATCCTTCTGCCACTTTCCAAAACATTCCACTCTGTCCACAATCTGCAAGGCTTGAAACAAAAACAACATTTTTGGCAAAACGTTCATTTTTATAGCTGCGATTCGGCCTAACAAGGATAGTTTCAATCTTGACCAGATTTCTAGATCTTTTTTAACTTCTGACCAACATTTCTCATAGTTCTCTTTAAATAAATTCAAATTCTTAGAAGACAGATTAACCCCCAGGTATTTCACTTTTTTGACAATGTTTAGTTCTGTTTCCTTCTGAAACCCCTCTGTTTCAGTAGCTGTCAGATTTTTCCTTAATACCTTAGTTTTTTGTTTATTCAGCTTAAAACCCGCCACCCGACCAAATTTCTGGATCAATTCTAAAACTCTTTTTGTACTAGATTCTGGCTCCTGTAATGTTAAAACCAAGTCATCTGCAAATGCTTTCAGTTTGTATTGTTTCGCTCCGACCCGTATTCCTTGTACCTGCCGATCCTTCCTAATCATATTCAGCAACACCTCCAGGACCGAGATAAATAATAGAGGGGATAGGGGGCACCCCTGTCGTGTTCCTTTTTCAATACAAAACCCTTCTGTCACCACATTGTTCACTATCAACTTTGCCTTTTGTTCTGAATAAATTGCTTCTATTCCATTCTCAAACCCCCGTCCCACTCCCATCCTGTCTGTATTTCCTATTTATTTTGCGTTTTTGTTTTCGTGGCTCTTTTTGTTTTGTTTTTGCGACTGTGTGGAACCCAGTTCAGCTCCTGATTGATTGATTGATTGACTGCAGTACATTGTTTATTCCTTTCATTTCATTTCATCAATGGTCTTGTTAGATAGTAAAATTCATGTTAAATTGCTGTTTTAGGGGCTGTTTTTAAAAGTCTGGAACAGATTCATCCATTTTTCATTACTTTCTATGGGAAAGCGCGCCTTGGTTTTGGAATGCTTTGGTTTTGGAACGGACTTCTGGAATGGTTTAAGTTTGAGAATCAAGGTACCACGGTAAGTTTAATCAGCATAAAATGTTGTGTTTGAATGCATTGTTTTTAAGATGCTATGCAGAGAGGTTTGCATTGTGCCAAGAGATTTGTCTTTAGCAAATGCTGCACAAAACACTGGATTTTTCTGTTTGTGAGGGTCTAGGCTAATTCATGATTCATCACTGGAAACCTGAGCCATCTCTCTGGCGGAAAGAAATGAAACCTGAAAACTAAGCATCTCCGTGTCATTGAAGCGAGCAGACAGGGAAGAGACCCAGAGAAGGATCTCCCAGCATGTCAGAGGAGAGACTAAGCTCTGTTAGGGTGTGAAACCTAAGACGCTGGCAAGTTAGCAATGTCATGTAACTTTAAGTAGTCAAGCTCGTTAAGTTGTTAAGTTGCTCAGTATATAAAGAGTGTTTGTTTTCTCTGCGTGGTGTGGGGCGTGAAGCAAAAATGTCCGAAAGCTCTGGAGGTGTTTCTGTTATCTTTCTGCAATAAACCTGTATTTGGAAAGACAGGCTTCCCTGTGTCGTTATTTCTTTGCTGCTGAGACTTTGAAGCTTGTACTGCAACAAGAATCTCTGCACTGGACTTAATTAATGCTCTGCAAAGAGAGCTGTTGCTGGTGGTGCAGCGGAAGCGTTTACTGGACCAGTACACAAACTCTCTTAAGCTCCGTGTTAAAGATCAAGCAAGATGCTTGCATAGGATCGCTCTCTGGAATAAGAAAAAGCTATTGAACTGTTTTAAGGACTTAAAGAAGATGGGACTGTGTTGCTTGCTTGTTTTAGAGCAATGGGTTACTTTGTATCTTTGTAACATATCTTTGTAACTATTTTAAGACCGTTCTGCAGCAAAGCTTTCACACTAATTCTTTGTGGTAGGGAACAAATTCTTTTCTACTTTGCACAAGGTCTAGATCAGGGATTCCACTTGTAGCAACTCTAACAGGACGGGGCTGGGTGGGCCTATCAGAGAATCAGTGCTCCTGCCAGTGCACCCATGCAGCCCTGACTTTGCCACTGTTGGATGGGTGGCTCTGCTCACTGTGCCAGCTGTTCCTGCTCACTTCTTAAAGCAACTCTAAAGTGCACATGGGTAAAACACTCATTCATATCTTGGCTTGCTATTCTGTCAGAATATAGAAAAGGGAGACGAGAAGCTGTGCTGTGTTCTTTCAGCTTTGCTGTGAGACCAGCTGCCTTTGGCTTTTCTTCTCCCTCATCTGTCACTTAGCAGTGACCATTCCTTCAGGCTGATTGACCTGTTTCCATCCCAGCTGGCCTTTATAAGAACTGTAAGAATTGGTGCCTAAATTTGCTTCTGCCCCCACCGCTCCCCCCATCCATTATTTCCTTTTGTGAAGTGTGTTTTAGATTGCAGAGCATCTAGTAGTTGTTGTAATCGACCTGTAAGCTTCTCTTGGAGTCGTTTTGGCTGAAGGACAGGCCAGAAATGCTTTCAAATAATGAAAAAATCCAAGCAAACTACTTGCTGATAATGAATGTAGTGTAGCAGGCCAGCACACAGATATGCGTTGCTTCCCAGGAGCTGTCATTTATTCCCTTTATTGTGTTTGAAACATTGACTTTATAAAGTTCAGGTTGTCTGGATCTCAGGGATATGCTCCCCAGAGAACCAGGAATAGTGGAAACGGGTGGGAGAAAGAACAAGAAAGTCAGGGGCTGTAGAAAAAGAGATACAAAGACATCCAGAGTACAACCCAGATAGAATTAGGCACAATTAAGTCCAATTCAGGGACACGGGTGGCGCTGTGGATTAAACCACAGAGCCTAGGACTTGCCGATCAGAAGGTCGGCGGTTCGAATCCCTGTGACGGGGTGAGCTCCCGTTGCTCGGTCCCTGCCAACCTAGCAGTTCAAAAGTGCAAGCAGATAAATAGGTACCGCTCTGGTGGGAAGGTAAACGGCGTTTCCGTGCACTGCTCTGGTTCGCCAGAAGCGGCTTCGTCATGCTGGCCACATGACCCAGAAGCTGTACGCCGGCTCCCTTGGCCAATAAAGCGAGATGAGCATCGCAACCCCAAAGTTGGCCTCGACTGGACCTAATGGTCAGGGGCCCCTTTACCTTTAAGTCCAATTCAGAGCACAACCTCTAACATTTCACAGTTAAAACATGGATTTTCCAGTCTGTTTTTAGCAAGCTTGTTTACACCCCAAGGATTACTACCTAAGTGCTGATCATATTGTGCATATTGCCCACTGTTGAATATACCATATTCATTTTCTCTGCAGAAAGCTTGACTTAATTTGGCTTTTGAAGCAAGATGCATTAGAAAACAAGCCACAACAGTTTCCTCCCCCTCCCTCACAACAGATCTTCCTGTATTTATTACAGAACTGTAATAAACACAGTAAGCAAAGACTCTCCTACCTGCAAGAGAGGGGAGTGGTTGTGGCCGGGAGCCGGACTCTGCCTCAAGCAGGGGGCGTTTGCCCCCTGCCTCCCACCCACCTGGCTGGCGCCCACGCCCTTGGCCAGGCACCCAACCAGGTGCCTTCAAGGGGGCGTGTACTGCAGCCTAAATTGCTGCGGCGCCAGCCTCCAGCCCTCACTTTTTGTCGTCCCGTCGCGTAATCCAATGCCTAAGCCAATACCTTTTCACTTGCTGTAATCAATAAAGTTGTGGCCTTTTCTTGCCCATTAACCTTATATCACGTGTCCTTGTGTTTCATTCCACTGCGCGGGGTTCGGGTCCTTGAACCACAACATACTATTCTATAAAAGCCTTTGCCAGCTTGGTGTCCTCCCACCTGCCCCAAACAACATATTTGAAGATATCCTGGGATAAGTCTCATCATCTTTTGCATTTGACTCTATGTGCAGACTGGTTGTAAGTGTTTTAAATGGCAAATTAATGTGACCATTCAAACTAGTTCCCCTTAGAAACAGGCTGCACAAACCAACTTTGAAGCTGTGGCTGAATATGGACCACGCCTTCCATTTTTATTATGAATGAAGGAGCCTTCCATTCTTAATTACTCAGGGTTGCGATCAATGTGGCACAGTCGATACCCAGTTTCCATTCATTGCAATGGGATTCATGTGGAGTCCCTACATGGGTGAATGAGTGCAGCTTCTGTGAATGAACTGTGATCACCCAGTCTGGCATATCTGACTGATTCTAGCAACTGGCTGAATTTTAGATATGAGAAGCTGTTGGAAACCCTGAAAGCAACAATGAATACCAGTGACAGTGGTTTAGTTCAAGTTGTATGAGTAGAAACACATTAAAAATATATGATATAACTTTATAACATAGTTTTATAGACGCCTTAATGCCTAACAGAATATTAGGGGATTTGTGTTTCAAAGGAGCCAAATGGAGAAGTTGCTTTAATTTACAAAATAGGTTGTTTTCCATGGGTATTATATTTTCAAATTTGGCTCCATAATAAATAAATAAACAGTTTCTATTACCTTTGGAACATTATTGATTTTCTTTTATGCACTGTGTTCAAGAAAAAGCATTGATAATAATAATCAATCTACTCATATATATATATAAAGCTGCTTCTGTATAACAAGGCAGATCAATAGGTGTTTGAGCTGATTAAGGAGTGAAACATGATGTGGCCCAGTAACGTTATTCCAACATGGCTGCATTATGATAAACTAAAATTCAAAGGGCACGGTGTGCTAGGATGTCCTCATCACACAGTTCTGTTAAACTGAATGGAGCTCATGGGATTTCAATCACCTGATATCACAATGACATCTGGTGAACAATTTTCTTTTGCCCGGACAGTTTCCCCACATAGTTTGATTTCAATCAGCAGATTGGTACATCTTGCAGAGCCCTTTGATCATGTGGGAGCCTCTGAAGGCTCAGGATGTAAACCCAACTTTTGGAGGGGAACCACATTTTCACCTGCTCCAATCCTGTGTCGCATACAACATCAGATGATGGGCAGGTGGACATAGGACAAATGGAGAAGCCTAGTGAACCTCATTAGGTCCACGGGTTGCAGGTTCCTCACAGCTGCCTAATGTGGATGTAACTCGGCCCAGTATACCTGAAGGAGCGCCTCCAGCCCCATCGTTCAGTCCAGACACTGAGGTCCACCTCTGAGGGCCTTCTGGCGGTTCCCTCCCTGTGAGAAGTGAGGTTACAGGGAACCAGGCAGAGGGCCTTTTTGGTAGTGCCCCCCCCCCGCCCCGTGGAACGCCCTCCCATCAGATGTCAAGAAAATAAGCAACTATCTGACTTTTAGAGGACATCTGAAGGCAGCCCTGTTTAGGGAAGTTTTTAACCTCTGATGTTTATCGTGTTTTTAATATTTCATTGGGAGCTGCCCAGAGTGGCTGGGGAAACCCAGGCAAATGGGCGGGGTATTAACAACAACAACAACAACAACAACAACAACAACAACAACAACAACAAAATAAAATGAAAATAAAAATAAAAAATAAATATATTTTATTTATATATATAAATATAAATAAATAAATAAATAAATAAAAATAAACTAAAATAAAAATTACTGTACTCCCTTGTCTTATGTCCACTTTCCTCCAGCTCGGTGACTGTGTAAGAGATCTAAGTACACTTGTTTCATTTTGATCTGGTTTGTACACAGGCACTCTAGAAGAGATCTAAGTTCAGCTTGTTTCCAAATGCCCACATGCTGCTGTCAAGTTTTGCTGGAGTTGGTCTTGCATACCAATGCAAAGAAGCACAACAGACAGAAGGAGCACAACAAACAGGAATTGCTAACCCAGGGGTCTGCAACCTTTAAGACAAAAAGAGCCACTTGGACCCGTTTCCGAAGGAAAAAAAACTGGGAGCCGCAAAACTTGTCATTATAAAAATAACTTTTTTGTCACTTTTTCATTATTTCTTTGTTTGACTCCTCAGAATTACTCCTCCTCATAGAAATAAATGTTAAATTAACAAGTTGCCTTTTGTGTGTGTGTGTGTGTGTGTGTGTGTGTGTGTGTGTGTTGTTCACTCCCCTTCAAAACAGTGACCAGCGTACATGCCCCCTTTCAATGCAGTGACCAGCGTACATGCCCCTTACAATGTAGCGGGCGGGCGGGATGGTGACGTCAGGATGGTGCGTGACTAACGCATGCACCGCCCCCATGCGACGTCACAGCCAGTACAGCGCCCGCCACAGTGGGGAGTGTCGGGGCGCACAATGCGCCTCCTCCCCTCGCTAGTATCCACCCCGGAGCCGCAGCAAAGGTGTAAAAGAGCCACATGCGGCTCCGGAGCCGCGGGTTGCAGACCCCTGTGCTAACCCTTTAAGAAGAATGTCCCCACCCTTTAAGTCTCTAGATGCTGTGATCTGAATGAGACCTCAGCCTCCTCCTTTTTCTTTTTCTTTTTTGAATGCCTTATGTTTTGCATTGCAAATTAATAAAGCTGGATTCTCCTCTTGCACCCTGCCTGCTTCCGCTAAGCTTTGCATAAGAGTTATATTTAGGCTTGGGATTAATTGTATTTTTGCATTGTTCTCAGAAATACTGGGAGCAAATAAGAAGACTATATAAATGCACAGCAAATCTTGGAGGAAATGGCAAGGGCAATCAAACTGGAATTTGATTCAGCACCATTAACCAGTTAAACATTGCCACGGAAGTCTTGTCTATGCCAGTTCCCTACTATGTAGTACAGTGAACGCTCGGGTTGCGAACATGATCCGTGTGGGAGGCACATTTGCAACCCACAGTGTTCGCAACCTGCAGTGCCATGTCTGCACATGCACGGGTTGTTATTTGGCACTTCTGCGCATGCGCAAAGCGTGATGCAGTGCTTCTGTGCATGTGTGACTGCTGAAACCCGGAAGTAACCCGTTCCAGTGCTTCCAGGTTTCGGCGCGTCTGTAACCCAAAAAACCCCCAACCTGAAGTGTCTCTAACCTGAGGTATGACTGCAATCTCTACTGAATTTGAGACCCATAACTTCTGTAGTATTGCAATGAGATACAGGCAACTTCCCATTTACAAAGGGGTTACATTCAGAGTCACTGCATGTTTAAGTGAAATTGTTATATTTGAAACACTGTTGAAAAAGCCTGAAGACTCCCAGTTCCACACATACACTCCTTTTCCTCCCCTTTCTGCCATGTTTTTGGGTCACTTCTGGGTTCGGTGCAATGCACATGTGTGCAGTTGCTCCTATATTGTCATTGGCTGTGTACACACCATACAGTTTAAAGCACCCCCGCAAGAGTCCTGGAAACTGTAGTTTACCCCCAGAGAGCTACAGTTCCCAGCACATTTTAAAAACTGCAGTTCCCAGGATTCTTTGAGGGGGTGCTTTGAATGTGTGGTATGCACCTTGTGTACCCATGGCAGCTGTAAGTGAAGCTAGAGACCTACCGTATTTTTCGCCCCCTAAGGCGCACCTGGCCATAAGACGCACCTAGTTTTTAGAGGAGGAAAAGAAGAAAAAATAATATTCTGAACGAAACAGTGGATGTATGATTTTTGTGGTGCAGGCTGCAGCCATGGACATGATACGTGATCTGATGTGACCCAATGCAAAAATAAATAAATAAAATAAATAAATTCTGACCAAACTGCGGGAGACAGTGGAAGACAGAACTGCCTGGCGTGCTCTGGTCCATGGGGTCATGAAGAGTCGGACACGACTAAACGACTAAACAACAACAACAATGCAAAAATCCTGAGGATCCTTGGGCTTTTACCTCCCCCCTCCCAGGCAGCCTCCTTTATCTCTAGCATCCCTTATCTCCCTCCCCAATTGCTTGCCTATCAGCTGCTTCCTTTCAACACTCCCTTCCCTCTTATTTGCCTTCCTGTCTTTTCCTTAGCTGGAGCAGTTTTTTGCTCCTCCTTTTCTTCTCATTTCTCTCCTCATTGCTTTAGTCTTCCTGTCTCCTCTCCTTGCAAGTTTGCTGTCTTTACCTCCCCCCTCCCAGGCAGCCTCCTTTATTGCTAACGACTCGTATCTCCCTCCCCAATCACTTGCTGATTAGCAGCTTTGTTAGAATACCCACTTCCCTCTTTCAAAAAAAGAGAGCATGATCTGCTTTTCGCCACTGGGCAATTCTGCTCCAGGGACCACACATTCGCTCCATAAGATGCACAGACATTTCCTCTTACCTTTTAGGAAGAAAAAAGTGTGTACTATGGAGCGAAAAATACAGTAAGTGTGTGGGGGTGCCCCTTTGGTTAACTCTTCCTTCTCTAGCTGAAGCCCTCATCCAGGCAACCAAGGGAGATTGATATAGCTGCAGTACACATTCCAGTTAACGCAAGCCAGTTGATGATGGTGCAGAGCAAACTGGTGAAAGATGAGTCCTGAACATCTTATAGATAGACCTGGCCCTTGATCTTTGGGTCTGAAGGGTCCAGTCCTTGGATTGAACCCTAAAATGCCTCGGCCCAGTATACCTGAAGGAGCATCTCCACCCCCATCGTTCAGCCCGGACACTGAGGTCCAGCGCTGAGGGCCTTCTGGCGGTTCCCTCACTGCACGAAGTGAGGTTACAGGGAAGCAGGCAGAGGGCCTTCTCAGTAGTGGTGCCCACCCTGTGGAACGCCCTCCCGTCAGATGTTAAGGAAACAAACCACTAACTGACTTTTAGAAGACAACTGAAGGCAGCACTGTTAAAGGAAGTTTTTAATGTTTAATGTTTAATCATTTTTTATTACTATTATTATGAATATTCTGTTGGGAGCCACCCAGAGTGGCTGGGGAAACCCAGCCAGATGGGCGGAGTATTAATAATAAATTATTATTATTATTATTATTATTATTATTATTATTATTATTATTACTAGTAGTAAAGTATTATTAAACAAACTCCCCCCTCTTCCCAATGTCTCTACTGATAGGTGCTTTTCCTAAACAGAAGATGTTTATTTATTTATTTTTAAAAATGAGAATTTGAATGCAAGATGTATTTAGAACCCAAGAATGCGAAATTTACAACAGGCATTGGGCGAGGGGTGCTAATATATCCTCTAATTTTAATCTCACTGTTATACCCCATATAAAACACAGATATATGCCATGTGTTGGGTGGCTGTCATATTTTTTTTTATTTTGTCACCCTTCTCTTTTATCTTATCAGAGAAATGGGATTTATTCTAAATAGTCCTCTTTCAATTTTTACAATCGGGGATTGCTGTAAGTGTAATAGAGTCTTTTTCCTCCATTAAGGCTGCTGTAACTATTTCCAGGTTTAGGGTGTGTGGGTAGCTAGATAATGTTTGCAAAGCAATACTGCTGTCAAATTGAGTTGCCCCAGCCCTCAAACACATTGCATAATTCATATAGTGATAAACTGTCAGGCACTGAGGCCCCAGTAAACAGGCTTACTTTACAAAAACCCAAAGTTTAATGCATTTCAGTGTTCAGAATGGCTCTTCTCTAACTTAGAAGCACTTTTAATATGTGCAAGAGACTTAAGTTTAATTACACAGATACAGCCCAACAAGTCTTTGAGGGTTTTAAAAATTAATTAACAGAGAATATATATAACCCAATTAATATTGTTATTGGGGGCATGTGAATTTTTAATTGTTCGTTTATTTAAACATTGCAGAGTTCCCCTCTCAGATTAAACACTTGAAACAGATACATTTGTATAATTTTTGGGCGGAATGTTAAACAACAGCCCTACAGTGTAATATATTTTTAATTAAGGGATTATGAATGGTATTAGGGTTGCGCCATGCAGGAATTCATTAAAACAATTAAAAGCAAAATCATGTTGTTTCTGGGGTTTATTTTTTTAAAAAAAGAAATATATAATTAATGGAAGTTGTTAAATTATGTGTTAAATATATGTGTAAAGCTCAGCTCACTTGTTTCCCCCGCCTGCCTATATTGCTAAGCCCTTGCCACTGTCTTGAATGCTAGAGACTTTTGTGACATCTCTGTAATATCCTTTTTATTTGCAAACATGAATCAAAGCACAACAGAAGACTTTGTACAACAGGCAAAAACAACTGCCACCAGATTTTCAAAGTAATAGTGTATATACAAATGTCGTTCACAGTAATAGTGTATATAGAAATGTCGTTCACAGGCTACCAGCTAAACTCATAGCTCTCAGCCTTAAATTCAAACCACAGTGTGGTGCTTCCAGATGACCTGTTTGTTGAGCATTCATCTTCATTCATTTCCAGGGATATTAGACACCTTTGGCTATTTTATGAGCATTCCACTCTGATTGGTTTGCGGAGACATTAGATAATGCCGAAAGCAAGCAAATTAACTCACACTTTCCAGTCCCCATCACAATCCTTATTTCACAAAGCCCACTCTTTGGGGGAAGAGGGGTTGCTGCAGAAGACCTCTCAATCATGGCACAAACTGATTTTGCTGATATGTGTTCAAATCCTACCCCAAAATAACAATAATAATTAATTACTTATACCCCACCCATTTGGCTGGGCCTCCCCAGCCACTCTGGGCGGCTTCCAACAGGGTATTAAAAACACAGTAAAACACCAAACATTAAAAACTTCCCGAAACAGGGCTGCCTTCAGATAAGCTGCAGGCAATTAATCTTTAGTTACATTGAGTAATTTATATCCCATCTTTCTAAATTCCAAAAGGAAAAAAAATCAAGATGGCTTTCGTAAGTAATAACATCATCTTAAGAGCTACAAAAACACACACATAATAACCAGGACAAAAGCTTGGTGGAAGAACACATCCTTTGCATGCATTCCAAGTTCAATCCTCATCATTTCCAGGTAGTGTAGAGAACTTTCTCTTTCTGAAAACCTGGAATTCCACACCCAGTTGATGCTTACCATACTGAACCACATTGTTTAATGGTCTGACTGAGTAGAAGGCAGCTACTTATGTTCTTAAATGTACATCATTTCACAAAAAAATATATACAGTCATACCTCAGAAGTCGAATGCCTTGCGAGTTGAACGTTTTGGCTCCCAAACGCCAGAAATCTGGAAGTGAGTGTTCCAGTTTGCGAACATTCTTTGGAACCCAAACATCCGACGTGGCTTCTGTGGCTTCTGATTGGCTGCAGGAGCTTCCTGTAGCCAATTGGAAGCTGCACCTTGGTTTCTGAATGTTTTGGAAGTCGAAAGGACTTTGGAATGGATTCTGTTCGACTTCCAAGGTATGACTGTAGTCCTCATTCATTTTCTCTGCTGGAGTCTTGGTTGACCTCAAATAACTGCCTTCCAGCTTGACACAATGATCCTGGGTGTGCAAAATGAGGTCTAATAAGCTTTTAATTTTTTAAAGTACATTTATTCACTTCCTCAATTTTGTAAGCTCCACATCCCTGCCCACAAGGCAGGTTACATTCATTAAAGCTCATAACATTCTGGAAACAATTTCAATAAAACCAGTATTAAACATATGTGAAAGTACAGGTCAAATCAATTTAAAACTATGTGTGACACAGCAGAGGAGAAATGGAAAGCAGTGAAGAACTTCTTTCTTAAAGATCTGTTGCTGAAAAGCCTCAACCTGCTTCCGGAAGGAAAATACAAAGCTAGTTGTAAAGGTGTCGCAGAAAAAAAATATCGTAATTGAGGTGCCGGTATTGGAAAGCCACTAATCTTGGTAGTAACTTCACTAGAAGCAAGGAAAGCATCTGGAACAGGGCCCAGTCTGAAGTCCAGGATGAAGTCACTTCCTAATCTACTATGGTCCTATATGTTTTGGACTAACGAAACTCCATCAGCTTCAGTAAGCATGGCTAATAGTCAGGGATGTTGGGAGTGGTAGTTTGACATCATCTGGAAGGTACCAGGTTGAAGCAGCTTGGCTCAGGGCTTTAAAGATCAGCATGGCAACTTACATTTAGCTTGGAAATCTGAAGCAAGTGAAATTCACTGTACAATGCCTATAATGTGGTTCCAGCAACAGGTAACAGTTAACAGCTGTGCCACTGCATTCTGAGATTTTTTGAGCTGTCTTCAAGGCACTTTACAGTCTGCTACAACAGTCCTCTCAAGACTATATGACAAGGCAGGTATGACAGTGGCTAGGTCCCTGTCTCAGGAAACAGCAGTTGTCAAACCCGGTGAAGCTGGAAAAATATGCTTCTGGCAACTGTTGGAACCTGGCTCAGGGCTGTCTTAAGCATATGCGGCACCGGGATGCAAAGATCTGCCCGGCACCCCCCCCCCACCGTTACCTGGTCCCAGGCACACAGGATGGCGGAACCGGCCGGCCGCCTCAGCATCTCACTGGCTCGGTTGCCCCCAAACATGCGGTGTGGAGCTGCCCGCAGCAGAAGAGCCCACCGCGGCGCTCTGACCGACAGGCAGGCTCTTCCCCGGACTCAACTCTCGGGCCCTAGACTCTTGGCCTGGTGCCCCTAAGAGCCCAGTGCCTGGGTGCCCTGCACCCTTGGCACCTATGGTTAAGACGGCCCTGACCTGGCTATTGTGCTTAAACTAACCGTGTCCTCAGATTGTGCAAGTAGTCCATCCAGAATAGGCAAGACACCTGATCTGTAGTACCTCCCGCCATCAACGTATTGTATGTACTGAGCTTCAGTTTGCTCACACTGTTAAAGTGAATCCCCTACTAGAACTGGGTTAGAGGGAAAAAAGGAAGAAGAGGGAGAGTTGGTTGTCATCATCAGGATCATGATGGCACCAAATCTCCCAGAAGACTACCCACCAGCTTCCTGTAGCTGATGAATAAAATGGGGAGACAAAATGGACCTCGCAGAACCTTATAAAGTCAGTCCCACAGAAGTAGCAAGGGCTTCTTGACATTTGCTCTGATGCCTATATCTAAGGGGTAGGAACAGAACAATTGCAACACACGGCCTCCAACCCATGCTGGATACATGATTACCTTGGTCGGCTGTAAGATCACAGAGAGAACCAGGAGAATTAGCAGATTTACTGCCAGTGTGAGCAAGGCTGCTCCAAACCAACTTGAAAGCCATACTGAGAAAGATAGGTTTGATCATTCAGGGATGCCTGTCAGTGGCCCATCTTATGCACTTGAACTAACTTACCCAAGGATGGTAAATTAGTGGCCTTGATATTATCCCTCCCTGCATGTAGAAAATGTGATCTGACCCCTATGTGCAGCACAGCTTACATGTGTAGGCCTCACTCTTGTGATGCAAGCACAGTTCTTCACGGTAGATGGATTGTGTAAGGGGTTGCTATGGCTATAGCATAAACTCTGGTTCACTTCATAAGCTGTAGGCATGAATCTTGACATTGTTCAGGACACATTTATATGCCACTTTTTGGAGCCTTGTACAAAGTGGGCTTTAGGATTACAGAAATGAGACTCTGGGTGACTGTGAACTAAGGTTCTTGGCTAAATGTGAAGCTGTCTTAACGATTTTGTATTGGAATTAGAAATAAAGAATTAGAAATTAGTCACTGTGACAACAGCTCTTTCAACATGCAAGCTGAACTACCAGCGAGGCACCTACCTGATTGCAACACTATCTGACCATTGTGTTATATCTGGAGATTGTGTTCGGAATTTGACCTTTACAAAAATGGCAGCCACCTCTTCTGGTTCCCATTCTGTTGCTTTTTTGTGAGTTCCTTATAAGCTTCTGACTTGAGAAACCGGGGGAAAGAATCCTTAGCCATAAGACTGTAGATTAAACTCTGAGCATCATCAAAACACTGGAGAGTCGGTTCAGAAATAGTCTGGGTGATGTGGTCTCTGGTATTGAAGTCGATGTTTATCTGCAGGGAATAGAGTGGCATAAATTGTTTGTTTTTCTGGAGATCAGAAATGTTGTAAGGGAGCCAGAAACAAACACTATTTGAATTGCTTCCCAAAATACAGTGTTTGATGCAAAGCAGCAGGAAGGTCATGTTTTCATTATCTTGAATACTGAACACTAATTTTAATTTGGTTTCCTACACTGAAAGCAGTGCTGCCATTTATTGTTTAATAATTTAAAAAAGTGCTTCAGATTTTCTAGGTGCATAATGAGAAATAACATCATCAGACTTTTCACAGTGCAAAAAAGCAAACCTCTCTTTTATTTATGAATAGGTTTTCAGTGCATATACCCCCCAGGCACCACATTTTTTTTTTAACACTATCTCTTTATTCTGGCTACATTCCACAAAATGGCAGCTATCCTCTTTGCCTAAGAAAATTCTATTGTTCAACGGAACTCTCATCAGCCTCTGCCTCTCTATGGTCAGTGGTAATAAGAGTTGTAATATGACAACATCTGGAGGGCTGCACGTTGCTCCACTCTTGATCTAAGGCCTCCTATTTACTGAAGGCCCTTATGAATACTTTAAACTTAAAAAATAAAACAATACTAATGTTACCTTTGCAACACAGGAGGTATGATTCTTCCAGTAGCACTTGGGTAATATGAGTAGTCCTTGGCCATTGTCATGGAATGACTGGATGCCAATGAGTGGTGGGAGGCACCAGCTGAGGAACACCCAATGGAGCCAGGGGATTGGTGGTGGGGCAACAATGTGTGTTTGGAGGGAGAAGAAGGAGCAGACTGGGAGGAGGAGGTGTCAGAAGCTGAAGAGGTAACAGGGCTTAGTGAGGAGGAAGAGTCTGTGGCAGAGAGCAGCTCAGGATCAGAGGCAAAAGCAGAGGCTGGATAGGAGGGGCGACAAGAAGCAGAGACGGAGCAGGCTGCTGATGAAGCCAAGGGGTCTCCTCCTCCTGCTGTGACCAGTTCCCCCTGCCGCTCTGGTGTCCCAGAACCAGAAGAGGTATGAAGAGGGTGGAGCAAAGACAGACAAGGTGGCATAGTCTCAGGTTGCAATGGAAAGACCCAAGGGAGAAGTAGACTTAGGGAACTGTGGGAAGGTGGGGACCTTCAGTCCCCACAGCTGACTCATAGGGGTAAGATCTACTTGACAAGTTGCTGTGCTTGCTAGACCTGGCCTCCTGAGCCGACTATGTTTCCTTGAGTAAAAAGTTAACTTCCCTGACACCATGTGATTTATTGCCAACTTGTTCCTGACTCCTGGCAGCCATGCCTATGCTGAAGCTCCTCTTGCACCTCATTGCCCCAGTTTCTGACCCGAGGGAGAATAACCTCATCATGTGTTCCTCTCACATGACCTGGAGATTGTTCCATTACCTGAGCAGCCTACAAAGGAGATACACTGCAGTGACATTTATGCAATGAAAGGATGTGTATAAAAGTGGTGTTACAGCATCAGTTATTGAAGAAGGTGTTTCTTGCTTCAGATTAAACACAAATCTTTCTTATGCTAACCAGCTGTGCATAAGCACGATAAAATTCAACTAGAAAGCACCACGTTCCATGTGTATTTTTCTATATGCTCACAAAAGCACCTCTCTCTCTCTCTCTCTCTCTCTCTCTCTCTCACACACACACACACACACACACACACTGTGGTAACACTTTATTCCAGTGACTCCAGTTTTCTCTTTGCTGCCCTGGTGGCTGTCAGTGTGCTCATATAAATATTAGAATTGCTTTGCTGGACCCTGCAAAATTCATGAATTCAGTCCTGTTCATTAACTTCAAAATATGTTCTCTGAGCAGGGCTGGCATTGGTTACCCTCCTGCGTCTCTCAGTGGCTTCCCAGATACCGTATTTTTCGCCCTATAGGACGCACTTTCCCCCCTCCAAAAATGAAGGGGAAATGTGTGTGTGTCCTATGGGGCGAATGCAAGCTTTCGCTGAAGCCTGGAGAGCAAGAGGGGTCGGTGTGCTAGCGGAGAGCTTGCCTGCACCCAGAAGCTTGGGGCGCGCTGAGCTGATCATGGCCCAGGCTTCTGGCTTCGCGCAGCTCTCCTACGGCTTGCGGATAGCAGCCTGTTCTGGGGGCTGTGGGCGGGGGAAGCTTGGGCTTCCCCCGCCCCAGCCCCGCACCTGGGGGGGAAAATTTTTTTTCTTTATCCCCCCCCAAAAAAACCCAAGGTGCGTCCTATGGGCCGGTGTGTCCTATGGGGCGAAAAATATGGTATTTCTTGCTTTTGAGCTTCTGAACAAATCTTGGAATTTTATGTTGGACCTAGTATTCTGGATTAGATCAACCTTTGATCTGATCTAGCAAAGCGATTCTAAGTCAGAAGTAGATAATAGTTCATCCTTTTGAATTAACTTCTTTTTTCTTTTTTTTCTTTTTTAAAGAGTGCCTTGATCTTGTACTCACTTGTCCTATCCTCCCATTGTATCCTCTTTACTAAAGTTAGGCCTGCAGCTCAATCTCTCGGGTGTATTAAGAAGTATTTAAAAGGAACCCCCCAAATTATCTTCTCCAAAGCTAAGACGACGTCAGTAGCTAAGGTCACTGTCTCTATCAAAAGCAGATGCATCAGTGTAAAAGCGAGGGAACACATATCACAGGAGTAATTAACCAGCCAATTAGTTTAAAAAATGTTTTTGTGTGTAATGATCAAATGGCATGGTGCGACAGGAGGATCCTAAAGGACATGTTTTAGCTTTCATCACATCAAAAGGACTCCGCTTAGAGAAATCAACCATTAACACTTGCCAGCACTGACGAGTGTACTTGGGCATTTTCTGAGTCACAAAAGTTCGCTATTGCAGTGTTTTAAAGGCACACTCAACTTGAAGTGGGATGGAACAGATCTTCCTAGATTAGGATAGGCAGATGGAAGGCTGGAGCCTAATTCTGGCTCCTGGTCCCCAGAGGAAACCCTCAGCCCAGTGATTGCACACTTGGCGGTGCTGTTAGTGCAAAGCTTTGGGGCACAAATTCAGGGGCCCATTCGGCAGAATGAACACGAGCCCCTCAGAAATGCAGGAGGTGAAGAAAGTGAAGAAATATACCGTACATTGGCATCTAAAGAGGCAAGCAAGATTGGGACATTGAGAGTCTAACATTTTCAAACTATACCATGGGAGGTGGGCAAATATGCCCCCTTTATTTCCAAAGTGTAGCAAGTCCGTTGCAATTCCTCACAGTGGAAGAGCAATGAATAGGTAGGGCCAGGAACCCCTAGTTCCTATGTATTGCAGCACTAGCTAGAATTGGTTGGGCCCCTCCGTCCAACAGTATCCTGATGCATATGAAGGCCTTTTGAATATACCCACCCACAAACCAATAAAGAAACCTACATTTGAATCCTGCCATTGACACCAGTCTTTCAGAGTTCATGTAAATGGGTTACCTCTTTGGGGGCGTCAGTTTGGATAAACTCTGAATAAATCTTTTTGGCTTTCGAGGCAATTTTAGCTGCTGACTTTGTTTTCTTGAAGTCTTCACAGGCCAGCCAGAATTCAATGTTTTCCTCACTGAATTCTGACTTCAGGAAAGTCCTGAATGCATCCAAGCCATCTACAGAAATAAGAAAACACAACTGTGGAACAAGCAGTCGGGTGGGAAGAAACCCGGTCATGGAAACCCCACTGAAGTCAATGGAAATCGTTCTACTGGCTTTTGGTTGAGTAGTTTCATGCATTCCTAGACCCTCCTTTAGGACAGTTTGGTTTGAGGAGATTTGGGTCTTAAAACCTGATGATGTAAGCAGGATGCCTAGATCAGAACATGCTACAATTTGGCTGCTGGATTCTTATTTGTCATGGTCGGTGATAAAGAACAATAAATTAGTGGTCTTTTGGACATTTATCCTGAAGGGATTTTTTCAGATGTCCATGAAGCAAGACAATCTCCAGCCTCTCAGTTAGTTAGTTAGTTAGTTAGTTAGTTAGTTATAGCTGAACAAACCCCAAGTACCCAAATGATATGTGTTATCTAGAACCATTTCAATCAGGCTGCACACACACTAACCTCTTTATAGAAAAAACAACAACCATATTTTTCTTCACCTGCAATTGTTCAAGATTGTTCTCAACACATTGCTTTCAATCTACAGTGACTCTACAGTGATTCTCGATCTTGCATTTGTTAGGAGAGGAGTGAATACATATTTTTGGGGAAAAATATGTACATCTTTGAACTCCTCACCCCCCTAACTAGATTTGTCCATGCCTGTTCCTCTGTGCCCATGCCACAAATGAATGAAGAAAGAAGCGATGTTGCTATAGCCACAACATCACTGGGCAGTTGCAGATACACCTCATTAATGGGACTGCCTACATCTGTTCTAATGTGTTTTCTGGTAGACAGACTGCAGGGTAATGCTATCTGCAAAGACTTGCAAATCCATCTGCAATGACTTTTATTTTGGGAATGAAACCTGTTTCTCAAGAGGCACCAGGGGCGGACTTTGTTCTTTCAAATTTCAGCAAGGGCAACAATTGGTGCCCCCTGTCTCTCGCATTCCTTTCTGTGTATGCAGGGCCCCCCTCGAAACGTCACCCAGTGCAGGAGAATAAGTCATGCTGCCCTAAATCTGCCTCTGGGGGCACTTTTCAGTGGCAAAAAGCTTGCCCTATTGTTATCAGTGTATCAAGTTATAAACAGTTGTTTGGTCATGAAATTTGCCCAGACAATGGGGAAATTCTGCTGGTCCACCTGTTCCTCTTTAATGAAATGTTTATGGATCAGTTTCCTCAGCCTGTAAGGTAAAGCTAAGGTAAATGAGTCCTGGAAAGTTTACTCCAGTCAAAGGTGACAGTGCGACAGTGGGGTGCGGTGCTCATCTCGCTTCAGGCCAAGGGAGCTGGCGTTTGTCCACAGACAGCTTTACGGGTCATGTGGCCAGCATGCCTAAACTGCTTCTGGTGCAACTGAACACAGTGATGGAAGCCAGAGCACATGGAAACTCCATTTATCTTCCCGACGCAGTGGTGCCTATTTATCTGCCTGCACTGGTGTGCTTTTGAACTGCTAGATTGGCAGGAGCTGGGACAGAGCAATGGGAGCTCACCACCATCTTGCAGATTTGAACCGGCAACCTTCTGATTGGCAAGCCCAAGAGGCTCAGTGGTTTGGACCACAGTGCCACCCGCATCCTTGCCTTACCCTGCATAGGAATATAGGAGCTGGACATGTTGGAGGAACAGTAAGGTAAATATAAGTTGAACCATGATATCACTACTTTCATTCAGATGCATCTTACCTTTATTAGCCAGAAGCGTATCCACAGAATCCATCCATGCCATTGTTTCCCTAGGGGCTGACCTGTGAAAACAACATCTACCCTTGAAAATAGCATTGTGATCTTTTGCCTATGTAATCTGTGGATAGTCTCTATGCAGTATGCATCCTGATTCACAGCTATTGTGTTGGCCCAGCAATATAAGTAAGGTTAGCTTTCAATATTGAACTACATATATTGAACAGCAAAATCACCTTCCTGTGCAGATAGCCACATGAGATGGAGGGTGTAATTTAATATGGGTCCCTAGATTGTTAATCGGGAAGAGAGGAGTAATAAAGCATGCAATTGGGTGAACAATAAGAAAGTCACAGGAGAGGTATCACTGATTTTTCTCCCAGTAGAGACTCTTCAGAAACCTACTTGTCATTGAATGGGCCAGCTATTAATTTCTACAATCATTTTGCTAGTGATGACTAGAGCTATCAGAAAGGTTATCACGCTAACACTGGGTTGATAAATGGGCTATTTCTCAATTTCGTACTGTTTTTAAAAATGGTTTGCTTCACAGTTTTGGTTCCCAACAAGATTTTGATTAAGCATTTGTTAAAAGCAGTAATAGGATTCCGTCCTCTCTCTCCCCCTTCCCCCGGTTTAGTTTCCTGCTTGTGTCAGGAAAAGCTGTCTTCCCCCATCTGTGAGAGAGCACAAAGAATCCAATTAGCTCAATATATTCTCTGCTCGGGTCATATTTATCTAAATCTAAGAACTTGTCAGGGCAGAATAAGATCTTTTCCAAACTAGTTAATAATTTTAAGTGCTTTTTGCTTCCAAAGAAGCATCCCCCTTGGGCTTTGATGTATGTACCACCAGAGCAAAAGCATAGACTCTCTTTCTCTCTCCCTCTCTCCCTGAGAATCTGAGGAGTTATCCATAATCTCACTGACAACCCCAACACATTCATTGCATAAGTCTTTGACTATGCAGTGTGTTGAAGGAAGAGCTGTTAATCTATTTCAGTGCCTTCTACAATAGTTCGGCCATCTATTTTTAAGTAGGCAGCTCCGTAGAGAACAGTGTTTATTAATCATGGGCCCCAAAGCTTCCAGGAAGAGAGATGGCAGATCAAGGAGCTAAGGGAATCTCACTGTTCTGTTAGAACCAAGGGATGTGCTTCAGGTATGACGTTCTTACATGAAGATAATCTCTGTGTAGGGTACCATGGGGACTGTGCTGCATCTTCCATCAACAGTGACTCCAAAAAAAGTTATACATCACTTGGATAGACAGGCAAACTAATGCCAGTGTACTGGAAGAAGCAAAGGTCACCAGTGTCGAAGCAATGATTGTTGAACATCAACTTTGTTGAACTGGTCATGATGTGCAGATGCCTGATTATCGTCTTCCAAAGCAACTACTCTATTTCAAACTTAAAAGTGGAAAGCGTAATGCTTGTGGTCAACAAAAGAGGTTTAAAGATTCTCTCAAGGCAAATCTTTAAAAATGTAGTGTAAACACCAACAACTGGGAAACACTGGCCTGAGAGCGCTCCAATTGGAGAACAGCCTTTACCAAAGGTGTCATGGGCTTTGAAGATGCTCAAACTCAGTACGGAAGGGAGAAACATGCTAAGAGGAAGGCACGATTGGCAAACCCTCACCGTGATCAACTCCCATCCGGAAACCTATGTCCCCACTGTGGAAGGGCGCGTGGATCCAGAATTGGCCTCCACAGTCACTTACGGACTCACTGTTAAAACCGTGTTTATGGGTGGTTGTCACCAATGGAAGCTAAGGCTCAGAAAAGACTCAATATGGAGGCCAATTGGCCAAAATATTGGGAAATAATAGAAAAAGATGGAGACACATGGAGACTGCAGAGTTTTGAGAAATTAAAGGATAAAGTGCGAGATTGGTTACATTATGCTCAGATCAGAGAGGCCTTTAATATGGATAAAAAAACAGGCTTCCAGGTGGAAAAATCGAAACTAGAAACAGAACTGTTAGAACCAAAAATTAAGGTACTTTCAAAAATGTATAACTTGTTGTTAAAATGGAACACTCAGGATGAAACGGTTAAATCAGCTATGATAAAATGGGTGCAAGACATTGGCTACAATATTATGTTTGCTGACTGGGAACGGTTATGGACCACCGGTGTGAAATTCACGGCATGTAATGCCTTGAAAGAAAATATTATGAAAATGATATATAGGTGGTACATGACCCCAGTCAAGCTTGCAAAAATATACCATTTGCCAGACAATAAGTGTTGGAAATGTAAAGAAACTGAAGGAACATTCTTTCACCTTTGGTGGACGTGCCCAAGGGTTAAGGCTTTCTGGGAAATGATCTATAATGAGCTAAAAAAGGTATTCAAATATACCTTCCTTAAGAAACCAGAGGCCTTCCTTTTGGGCATTGTCGGCCAAATGGTGCCAAAGAAGGACCGAACTTTTTTTATGTATGCGACAACAGCAGCAAGAATACTCATCGCAAAGTACTGGAAGACTCAAGATTTGCCCACTCTGGAAGAATGGCAGATGCAACTGATAGACTACATGGAACTGGCAGAAATGACTGGCAGAATCCGAGACCTAGGAGAAGAGATAGTGGAAGAGGACTGGAAGAAATTCAAGGTTTATTTGCAAAAGCATTGTAAACTGTATGAATGTTAGAATGATGCAGGATATAAAGATAAGGTGGCATTAGTGACAAATTTGAGAGGAGTATGTAAAAATTGGTTTATAAGAACAAAGGTGAAATTCGAATAATATTATGTTAAGCTCAAATAACTGATAAGAAAAGGGAAAAACTAGAGATGTAATAGCTGAAATGTATAACATAAATTAAGATTTGAAAGAAGGTGAAGTATTGCTGAATAAGATTTTATAAACAGGAACACAGAAAAGGGAGATGTGAGGGAGTCATGAAAGAGGGTTATGGAAATAATATTTAAGAAATTGAATCATTTTCTTTTTTATGTCTTTTTATGTCTTTTTTGCTTGTTTTTTCTGTATGCTTTGTATGTTTTTCTTGCCTTTATTTGGTTTATGGTGTTTTTCTTTTTTATGGATTGTGAATGGGAAGCTTGTTGTGTTGTTTAAATTGTTTAAAATCTCTTAATAAATATTCTTTAAAAAAATAAAAATAAAACCGTGTTTATGGAAGACAATCTTACTCGGCTACGAGTGATTGCCAAAGAAGAAGCTCGTTCCATGTTTTGGAAGGCATGGGGAATATACTTTCATTGGGCCCTGCTCCCTGAATGTGCTCACCACCTTCCTCATGCCATTATTGCTGCTGCCTATTTGCTTGTTTCTCCCTCTAGGCCCCATCCAGGGCACCTCCTAGAGTCAGGAGTGAGGAATATTTGTCCTTCCAGACATTGCTGAACTGCAGCTTCCTGTTATTTGTGGTCATTAGCCATGCTTGCTGAGGCTGATCAGAATTGTTTTTCAGCAACATCGGGGGGGGGGGGTCAAAGGTTATCCACACCTGTCCTGAAAATGGAAGACAAAGCATGCAGAGGCTACTGCTTCTTTTCCTTGCTCCTCTTGCTGCTTGGTTGCTTGAAGGGGGAACGAGGACATGGAACAACAGCAAGGAGGAGTTGGAGCAAGGCCAGAAAACTCCAGGGGTTAGTAGTAGGACCTCTACTAGCGCATAAGACTTGGAAGCTGCCCTAGGATGATGAGATTGGCAGTATGTAGGAAACAACAAACCTCTACACCAAATCTACCTCCCATGCTGCCAACACAGAAGCAAGTGGAATGTGGCAGTTCTGACCATGAACCTTACCAGAAGTGGACTGAGAGAACCTTCTACTCAAGGTGCTCCTTTAGCCGGCTGACTTCATTTTGGTTTTTTAAAATATTTGCATGCCACTTTCCCAACAGCAATGTTTGAGATCAAAGGACCTTACAACAATGGCAAAACATCACCAAAAAACCAAAAACCAGACTTCCACCAATGTCAAGATAATGCAGACACCCAAGAAAGGGTGGACCACCCTGTGGAATAATTGACATCAAGTGTCATCAGGTGCAAGTGTCTTCTCAGGAGGCTCAGAATGGATAAAGGTAAAGGGACCCCTGACCATTATGTCCAGTTGCGGACGACTCTGGGGTTGTAGCGCTCATCTTGCTTTACTGGCCGATGGAGCCTATGCTTGTCCACAGACAGTTTTTCCAGGTCATGTGGCCAGCATGACTAAGCTGCTTCAGGGTGTTCTAAAGGGCTGGCTTCAAGGACCAGTGACACTGAATAGCTGGTATACAGGGACATTTTGGAGCAGGGAGATCTCTGAAATCTCTTCTTATGCAGAAAGTATGCCTTCCCTTGCCCTCTGTGCTCATGTGGACAGGCTGTCTCTCATTTCATGAGGCGGAAGGAAGGAAGAGAGGGTGAGCTTCTGTCCTGCAGGAGATCTGACAGGACAGGACATTTTTCCTCTTACCCCTGTGCCTTTTCTCCTAAAGTGCCAAAAACAAGCACAAGAGATGGACTGAGCTGATTGTAGTCCATTGTGCCCCAGAATTTTCTGCATCTAAAATTGGCTGTTGGCTCGCCTTGATGGAGAGATGGAGCAATATGTTTCATTAACATATCCAGTTATATTGAACACATTTACAAAAAAAAGAGAGACCCTGTGCATTGATACATGTAGGTGTATCTAGTGGAGTACACTACTAAGGTAAAAGGTAAAGGCAAAGTACCCCTGGACAGTTAAGTCCAGACAAAGGCGATTATGGGGCTGCCGTGCTCATCTAACTTTCAGGCCAAGGGAGCTGATGTTTGTCCACAGACAGCTTTCCGGGACATGTGGCCAGCATGACCAAACTGCTTCTGGCACAACGGAACACCGTGACGGAAACCAGAGTGCACGGAAATGCCATTTACCTTCCTGCCACAGCAATGCCTATTTATCTACTTGCACTGGCATGCTTTCGAACTCCTAGGTTGGCAGGGGCTGGGACAGAGCAATGAGAGCTCACCCCATCTTGGGGATTTGAACAGCCAACCTTTTGATCGGCAAACCCAAGAGGCTCAGTGGTTTAGACCACAGTGCCACCCTTATTTCATCACATATTTGTAGGAGCACCCACAGCTTGCCTGTGATATCCAAACTTCCTGACATGAACTGGGCTTCCCCCACACTTCTGGCATAGTGGAAGACAAGGAAGACAAGGAATAGACAAGGAAGGCCCTGTCTGTTGGGGTGCTGGTGGAATGGTAAGGTTCATGGAAATCCCCAGGTCCCTTTGCATGTCAAGTGAAGTGCTGCTTCTAGTACAGTGAATTAATATGACAAAAGGGGGGAGAAGCGGACATTTTACTTAAGATTAAAATTAACGTGCAAAACCTATGATGCAGACAAGCCCAATAAAAGTTAGGGCTTAAAGTGAATATCCATGTTGCATAATTAATGGTCGTCAGAGTGAGAGTAAAGGAGAAATGAACGGATGATTTGCTATGGAAGTGAGTCTTTTAGATGCTATATGGGAGCACACGTCCTTTCAAAAAACAATGGAAGGAAAAGACAATGACAACTGTATTTGAGAAGGGGTTTCCCCCAGTTTCTCTTCATGGTGGAGAAAATCAGATGGGCAAATAATGAGGGAAGAAAGAAGGCCGGTATTGACATTTGATGTTTTGGCAATTAAGAAGTTTTTGAAAGGATGAGCACTAATTGAGGAAGTGTGGTGTGGTCATCTATGATTTCATCCTAAGTACATAAGAAATGCCCTCTGAGTCAGGCCAAAGGGTCATCTAGGATCTGAGGGCAACAGCTCAAAGTGTTGGTCTTAATTGGTCCTATCAAAATAAAGTCACTATTCTACTGTTCATTGGCCGTCCAATGAGAGTTTGGCCCATTTATAATCAACTTCGCCATTTTATTTTCTCGTAGTTTGTTTTAGTTGGGTTCCAGTTGGCCCAGTCAGATTGTGAAAGTGTACTGTGGAAGAGGGTGTTTCTGAAAGGAGAATGAACAACATCCCCCTTGATAAGAGAGCAAATGAAGTGTGACATGGCAGAGGCTCGGGAGAAAACATTTTACATGTTTAAAACACATTTGGGTGCAGTGATACCCCCTCCCCCAAAGTTGATAATTATGCAACTTTTGAATTTCATATGTTGCCTTTTTTTGGTTAAACCCCATGAAAGTCATAAACAAGAAACTCACTTCACTGGCATGGTTTGTTCCACTGTTTGTCACAGTTAACACTTGGTTTTTCTTTCTGGTTGATTTTCAAACTGTGGGTAATAGGACAGCAGAACCATTACATTTTACACACCCATAAATAAATCATAGTTTTCAGATTGACGTTCTCTATTTATCTGCTTTAGTATAATTTCCCAAAACACACTTATTATTCTCCCAGTGATTGCTGTAAAATAAAGAAGAGAATAATAATAATAATAATAATAATAATAATAATAATAATAATAATAATAATACATACCACCCTTCAACCAAAGATCACAGGGCATTTTATAACATAAAAACATAAAATATTTCTTTATTTTATTTATTGCATAGTTGATGGTTCTGGTCAGTGGTGAAAACCTATTGAATTCAGGTTATTGAGATGATTGAAAACATACTAGGATTTACCCTACTTTTGAAATGTGTGTATGATTTGGGAGGATCAGGAAAAATTGAAGTAGGTGAGTTAGATTATAGATAAGTACAGTGGTACCTCGGGTTAAGAACTTAATTCGTTCTGGAGGTCCATTCTTAACCTGAAACTGTTCTTAACCTGAAGCACTACTTTAGCTAATGGGGCCTCCTGTTGCTGCTGCGCTGGGGGAGCACGATTTCAGTTCTTATCCTGAAGCAAAGTTCTTAACCTGAGGTACTATTTCTGGGTTAGCGGAGTCTGTAACCTGAAGTGTGTGTAACCTGAAGCATCTGTAACCCGAGGTACCACTGTAGATCTATGAAGCAGTGGAACAAAAGCAGCAACCAACCTCAATAAATGTGGGCCTTGCAATTATATAGTCATTTTGCTCATTCTTCTGAAAAATTGTTCTTTCCCTGTCACAGGTCTTTTGTGAATGTACAACAGCACTGGGTCAACTTGGGGGGAAATGCTCACAGGTGGAAAAAAAATCAATAAAATGTCATATATTTGCAGTAGTACCTAATCCTGTATGTCCTTGGGTATGAAGGACAATGGCAATCATGCTTGCAAAGCAATAAGGTAATTGTGAAGACATGATTGTGTCAGGAGTCATACACTTAGACATATGTTTCTTTAAAAAAATGATACTAGGGGCACTGTGTGTGTTAATTAAAATTGGAGACACATTTCACTCTTGTAGCCAAAAAAGATGCACCTATGCTTTCTAGAACAGTTCTCAGAACAACAGATAGATGATAGATAGATAGATAGATAGATAGATAGATAGATAGATGATAGATAGATGATAGATAGATAGATAGATAGATATAGATGATAGATAGATAGATGATAGATAGATGATAGATAGATGATAGATAGATGATAGATGATAGATAGATAGATAGATAGATAGATAGATAGATAGATAATGCTCACAGGCATGCCCTAGTGGTGGTGGTCCCATGCTTGGAGAATTCCCTTTGACTAGTTTATTGGTTTTTAACTGGGTCTTGAAAACCCTTTCATTTCAATCCTACTTTTAGTCATAGGTGGTGTGCTGGATCTTTATATGTACTGTATATACAGTTGCTGTCTTTGCTTTAAAATGTTTCAAATTGTTTTAATGGACTATAGAATGCTTCACACTGTACTTTAGCTTTATAATCCCCCCATGCACTTTTAACTTGTAATGATTTTTTTAAAAAATAAAAATAAATCACATGCTAAACCGTTGAAGAACCAAGGCAAGGTGGGAGGGATTTTTAGCTAACCCTAGGCTAGCTTCCAGTAATATGAAGCCTCATTTACAGCAAAATGTAGGAAAATGAAGGCTGGATCTATCATGCCTGTGACAAAACGAATCAGGTCCAACATAGTAAACCATACACTGCTAAACGCCTGCCATTATAAAAGAAAAACGGCATGATTACAAATGGTACAATTAGTATCATGTCCAGTTAGCCCCTGAGTTTCCAACCTCTGTTTCAGATATAGGCTGCTTCTATACCATGAACACATGTTGGGTTTATATCACATCAGTGTTAGTTTCTGTTTTGCCACTGAGCAGCTGCTTGGAGTCACAGGACTCTGTTTACATTCCAGAGACAGTCCAGTCTATTGGAAGTCTCACGGGAAACTAGAGACAGATGTGATGTTACTGGTTTCCTGTTCCCTTTGTTCCTTTGTTTCAGTTGCTTTCATAGAGAGAGGATGTGTTTTTTGTCTTCGTAGTTAGGATAATAAAGCCTAGCATGTAGCCCAAACCTCTCATCTCTTTCCTGTGCTGGAAACTCTGCTGAATGAAAAATGTGCCTGAGGCCTCATTAAAGGCTCAGGTTATTAAACACGTTGGGAGGCGATTCCGAAGGACTCAGGGGAAGAAAATGAGCTTTATCAGCTTGGCTGAGCGGCGATCCCGACAATCAACTGCCATAGCTTCCTGCAAAGAATCCTGGGAACTGTAGTTTGGTGGGGTTGTTACCTCTGCCTACAGTCTCAGATTCTTAATTCTTTCCTTAGGAAGCTGAGAATTAGAAATAACAGTGAAAGCACATTAGGCACCTCCATAGTCTTGCCCATGCATCTTCCTGGGCTTGCTTGCCACACCAGCACAATGCAGTGAGGTATGATGTTTCATTCCCAACTTGTCATTGTGTAAGGTTCCCTCCCTGTCGACTTGCTTGCTGGCATCGTAAGCCACAGGATCAAGCTATATGCTATTCAGTGCAGCCTCAATTTATTGCATTTGAATTCAGGCTGTCATCCTTCTGTTCGCCTACCCTTTAGGGAAGAATCAGAGTACCTGTTACCCTTCTTCTCCTCTTCTTCATTTTTTAAGCTTCACCTTATTCCTTCCAGTGCTTGGAATTGTATCAGTGGATTCAACAAAAGCTTCTCATCCAAGGCCAGCTCAAATTATTTTTCTGCCTGGGGTAAAAGACAAGATCACACCCTCTCTTTCCTTGCAATTCTGTGCCATAGCTGACCAGGCTGACAGCATAATCTTACTTCAATTCCTGCATCAGGACAGTATCAGACTGGTGGCAGAGATGGATGAATATGTCAGTTTTGTTTTGACTCATTTCTCATTTTCCCGATCTTTAAATTCAGTTCTCCACATTAGGTTACACTTCTTTTTTTTTAAGGCCTCCTGAGAATTCCCCAGCGTCTTAGTGCAAATTTCTCCTAGTGTACCTGTTTTTGCACAACACATTTCCTGGGGTGTGATGCATTTTGCGTGTTATTTTCACTAATATTTTAGTCTACGCTTTTTGGAAATTTCCCTTGGCTGGAGAGGTGCATTGCAAAATTCGGAAAAGTGTGACTTTTGACGGATGGCTGTGTTTCGGTTCGTATCTTGTTTGGGAAAGCGTGAGTTGGGTTTGTTCGCCTTTAAATGCAAACTGACTATAATTTCTCCCACGCCTCTCATTGGGAGGGCTCAAGTGTCAGCCATCAGCCTTGCTGACATGCTGTCTTGACTCCAGTGACTCACTTGGTACCAGTGAACGGGGGCACCACCGTAGCCCTGAGGGCAGAACCACATTTCACACACCATGAAGGAAGAATAGCAAGCTTGGGTTGAAGGCACAAGGCAGTCTTTGCAGCACACGTAGCTCTGCCCCCTTCCCCACTCATCAGCACCTGCCATCTGAGGCGGCTTCCTTACTCTGCGTAATGGTAGAGCTGTTCCCGACAGCTTCATAGATTTCCCTTGAATACTTACGGAACAAGCAAGACAGCGCTAACAGTTTCAGAGTCTACTGAGTCCTTGCATGTCTCCCGTCAAATAATCTGCATTGTCTTTAAATTGAATATGATTCATATCCAGATATGAGTTGGAGAGAGAGAAGGAGGAAGCTCTACTCATTCTCTACAGCATTTGTTAAGACAGTTTCTGTCTGGGCACCTGTAAATTGCAACAAATGCTATTTTCTAGCAGACTGGGAATGAGTTTCTCTTAATTTGTCAATTATGCCTGGAATAGCTCTCTCTTGCCACATTATAAAGGAGTTTGGAAGTTATCAAGTCACCGCACACCAATGAATCAGGCAGTAACAACTCTCATTTAATTTGTCATCCTGCGGCCACTTGAGGGTGTGTGGAGATTTTTGCTGTTGTTTTTAATCTTATGATTCGTGATGTCTGGGAAGTATTTTTTGAAGGGAGAAATGTGCGATCCTCCCTCCTGCTGTGACACATGACGGGGAAACATAGGGCCTTCCAGGTATTGCTGACTGCAAATCCCATCAGCCTCATCCAACATGTGCAGCGCTCAGGGAAGGTGGGAGTTGTATTCCAGCGACATTTGGAGGGCCACAGGTTCCCCATCTCTGGTTCATAAGGACATTAGGAGAGCCTTCGGCATCAGACTAAAGATCGATCTGGTCTAGGAATAGAGAACCCTTGTCAGACTGAGGGTGACACTCGCTTCTAGGCATCTTGTCAGTGGTGAGCATGTCTAGAAACAAAAGTGGGTAGAGCAATGAATGTAAAATCACTCAAAGAATGTGCAGAGCAGGGCTGCTGTGGCTGTGGCTTGTGGGGAAGACTAGCTAGAGTGGCCTGGGGGGCTGCAATTAATCCCTGGGTCTGAGGCCCCCCACTTCTGAATTCACCCAATATTTAATTTCCTGCTATAGTCAACCAGATATGTACAGGAAATCTCATAAGCTATAAAACAACAACAACAACAACAACAACAACAACAACAACAACAAATAATAATAATAATAATAATAATAATAATAATAATAATAATAATAATAATAATAATAAAATTTATTTATACCCTGCCCTCCCCAGCCAAGACAGGGCTCAGGGTGGCTAGCACCAAATATAAAAACAATTGATTGAAATACAGCTTAAAAAACAAGATTAAAATACAACATTAAAACATTAAAGTGCAGCCTCATTTCAGTGGAAATGCAATCAAAAACTTTTTTGGGGATAAAAATGTCAAATCTTCACCAAGGCTAACTATCCAGACTGGTCCTACATGGGCCAGAAAAAAGCCAGGGGAGTCCCTAAACAGGAGTTCCAACACAGAAGGAGAAAGGAAAAAAAGAAAGAGGGGGAGGGGATCAAGTTGATTCCAAGCCAAAGGCCAGGTGGAACAACTAACTGCAGCAGCTCAGAAAAGAACATTCCAGATCTTTCCTGGCTCCATCCACTCAGGCTAGCCAACCTCCTGGGCAGGAATAAGTATAGAAGACTTGAGCCATTTGACTGCTTCTGATGTACATATAAAGGTACAGGTAAAGGGACCCATGACCATTAGGTCCAGTTGTGGCCAACTCTGGGGTTGCGGCGCTCATCTTGCTTTATTGGCCAAGGGAGCCAGCGTACAGCTTCCGGGTCATGTGGCCAGCATGACTAAGCCACTTCTGGCGAACCAGAGCAGCGCACGGAAATGCCATTTACCTTCCTGCCGGAGCGGTACCTATTTATCTACTTGCACTTTGACATGCTTTTGAACTGCTAGATTGGCAGGAGCTGGGACCGAGCAACGGGAGCTCACCCCGTCGCGGGGATTCGAACCGCCGACCTTCTGATCGGCAAGTCCTAGGCTCTGTGGTTTAACCCACAGTGCCATCCACGTCCCTATGATGTACATATATACTTCATTGAAGCCTTATAGTATGAAAATTGCAAAAAAATGCTAGTCACTGAAAAATGCAGATATTGAGAATGTTGGCGTGGTGGTGGGTGGGGAGAGAGACACTAGACATTTCACAATTTTTCCTTTCTCCAGTAACATAGTTTCACTCACACTATGATATAGTGCTGTCACTTCATGTTCCCCCTTCCAACCAGTGCCAGCCAATGATAAGAGAAGCAAAACTACATTTTAATAGGATGCACGTCTTTAATGATGTTGGTCCTAAGATAACCAAGGCCTAGATGGCAGATTTATCTCTATGTACAGAAAGAAGGATGAGTTGGAGATTTCAGAGCTGCAGTGGGGAACCTCAGATGTGAGGGCTGCATAAAGCCCTCTGGGCAACTCTGACAATTGAAACTTTCTTCAGGCCACAGTACTCATTGACCCTGGTTCAAATGTGTCCTCAAACTCTGATACTTCCTCTTGATTGTCTGGAGAGGACAGTGGGGATGGATGTAGAAAAATTTCTTCTGCTGCTGCTTTCTGCCTCCAGCCCTGCCCACCACTGACACATGACCCTCAGAAGATGGTACAAAAGGTATTATGACCCTCGGGCTGAAAGTATTTCCCCACTTTTCCTGTTTTTAGAGGGCAGACACAGCGATTGAGCCCTAAGCCCCTGTTGGATAGAAATCAAAGGTCCCCTTGTCACTTCAGGAACATTGTGAGAAAGAGATATGCAGTCAAATTACCTCCTCCCCCCTCCTAGTTTTTAAAGAGGGGAGTGGAGGGAGCTAATACATTGCAGAAAAATGAAATGTGAAATGCCTGAGCAATTGTTTTGTTTTGTTCTGGCATTAAACAAGCCCTTTCTGGCTCTGTAGAAGAAGGGGGCACATCAGTGGGAGAACAGATTCTTGCCAGCATATTGACCCAGGAGCAGTGTGGTAATGAATAGGGATATTTTGTTTGGCGAACTGAACAGCAGATAAATATTCTAGATGCTTTCCCAATAGCGTTGAAGCATGCTGTTGCATTTCTTTCAAAGAAAGATGATGCTTTGTAGATCTGACATTGTTAACCGGGAGCCTGTTTTACTATCAAACAACAACAGCCCCCGGTGGGGCAGTGAAACTCAATCAGGTGTGTGGCAAAGCAGGTGTGCAAAAGTTTTATGTGCCAGGTAAATCTATCAGATGAATTTTATTTTTTTGAGGGAGGAAGGAGTTGCATAACCACCTTGGTAAGAGACCTGTGGTAAGAGATATTATGGATAGCTGTTTTATGTTATTGTTCTGATTTGTTATTTGGATGAACTGTGAATAGTTCTATATTTAAGAAAAACCCTGTTGTTTTTGAATGTTAGCTATCTTGAATTTCTTTCAAAAGATAAGAAAGATACATGCATTTAAAATAAGATAAAAAGTAAGTGACCCATTGCAAATAAGAATACAACAACAAAAAGAAAAGCTCTTCACAATGATCCATTAGTAGCAGTTATTTGGAGTAAGTTCATTAGTAGCAAAAGAACCTGCTACTGAATGGTTCCCCCATAAGTCTTGGGTGTACCTGCAGTAGGTACCTTGCTGAAGCCAAGCAGGTCTGACTCTGTTGCCTTGATGGAAGATCACCTGAGATTCCCATGCACACCATCTTGAGTTCCATTATTGAAGAAAGGTGGGGTATTATAAATGCACCAGATAAAGAAGATAAATAGTATCTGTGCACATCACAAAGCAGATGCAAGATAAGGAATGGTTTGCAAGATGGTACCTGTGATGCAAGAATTGTAATGTCTAGAATGATTTTTTTTTAAAGAAATCTTTCAATTGTTCACAGACAAGGATGGGCAAATCTGTCAATTTCGTTTTTTCTCAGTTTTTTTCATTTTCCCCGTCTTAAGTCCAGTTTTCCACATTGCACGTAGGAAAAGGAAACCAGAATGTACATCTATGTACTCTGTCTTTTGTGCCTAAGCTGTGTGAAAATCTTACGGGGTGGTTACCTGTTTTTGGATTGCAAACGTGTAGTCATGACAAACTAGAATTTCACATATGACATATTAACCCTAAATGGATTTCTCTCCATGCCAAAAGAAGTCACTTGTCAAGTCACCCTGATGTTTATTCTCATTCCTGGCTCTTTTTGAGGATACCTAATGGGCCAAGAATCCAGATCTTATTATTCTAAGTCTTTCATGACTATATCCCAATACAGCCTGTTAAATTTAAAAGTTCCAGCTGCCGGGACCAGGCCTTGTATGAGTATTTCAACAGCATTTCTGCTGTAGGGAACTCTTCTGCTTGACGTGCTTCAGAATGTCTTTCTATCCATTGTGGCCTCCGCTGGGGGTTCAGACTCTTGGAAAATGCAAGCAGAGAAGCAGAAGACTACTCATAAATGATGCATTTTTTTTCCTGCAGGTGTTAAAAGATGAGGAACAGTGGTAGCTTATGCGTTTATGCAACCACATTTTGGAACGTGTTGGTCTTGACAACTGAAGTGTGTAACATCTTGAATTATTTCAAGATTCAAAACTATTCCACCACAAAACTAGTGGAATACAGATTTCGCAGTGGCTGCTGGCACCGCCAACTGAGATGCACCTACTGTTGTAAAAGTTGGCATTCCTCAAGTAGTTGTTCAGCGTCAAATTTAGGTTAGTTCTGAGCATCCCAGGGGATTGATGTTAACAGGACAATGTTGAACTTTTTGGGACATGCAATATTTGGGGACCAATAGATGGTCCCTGACCTTTCCAGACAGAGTTACGTGTAGCCCACCATCTCATTGAAAGGGTAATTTTAATCCATGCACTCCTTCACCCACAGTGCCCACGCTAATTTCATTCTGGGACATAGACGGCTGGCATGCAAACACTACATGAGAAGAACCTCAAAGAATCCTACACAGGTAAATTTTGTGTGTCTGTGTGCTGCACATGGACCCTACCTCTATTGTAAGATGGATTGTCTTGTTTTTTACTGTCATTCATAGAGATAGATAGATAGATAGATAGATAGATAGATAGATAGATAGATAGATACAGGCAGGCAGCCGTGTTGGTCTGACACAGTTGAAATAAATTAAAACATTAAAAAATTGTCCAGTAGCACCTTAGAGACCAACCACGTTTGTTCTGGGTATAAGCTTTCATGTCCATGGTATCTGAAGAAATGTGCATGCACACGAAAGCTTATACCCAGAACAAACTTAGTCTAAGGTGCTACTGGACAATTTTTTTATTTAGATAGATGATAGAGATAGATAGATAGATAGATAGATAGATAGATAGATAGATAGATAGATATAGATAGATATAGATAGATAGATATGGATAGATAGATGACAGATAGATATAGATAGATAGATGATAGATAGATAGATAGATAGATAGATAGATAGATAGATAGACAGACAGACAGACAGATAGATAGATATTTACTTGCAGTAAGGAAGTCAAACTGAAGCAAGGAATCTGTGGTCTTACAGATGTTGCTGACTACAACTCCTATCACCCCTGAACATTGGTCATGATGTCTGAGGTTGATGGGAGTTATAGTTCAACATCTGGAGAGCTGCACATTAGCTGGTGTAAGAGTGCCTGACTGCCTCCTTTTTTCTGCATTAGGAGGGGAAAAATAGATTTGTTGTATTGCTATGGAACTCAAACAGTTTGGTCACTAATTGCAAATGAGATAATGTTCGATGCAACCCAGGAGTGGAGTCAGTGAACAAAGGCATGGGAGAATGGAGTTTTTAAAACCAGACTCACCTAAATAATATCTGCTTTCCTTTGATGCCTTCTGCTTGTCGCTCCACGCTGGTCCCAACGTTGCTTAGACTGAGTTGACAATGTGAATTCCGGTACCTACCCCAGCATTTACTTCTTATCACCCCATCTATTGGGTTCAGTGCTTGGCCATTGTGGAATCCATTCCATAGCCAAGGTTCTCCAGGGTTCCTATGGATCGAAAGGAAATAGTCTCTATGTCAGTGCAATCTTTGCTACTGGGGGAGATGCCAAAATAGAATAAAGGCATCTGAGCAAGGTGAAAGTCAGCATCTGTCATACGACATGCAAACTCCTCTTTTGTCAGTGCGCTATGCAAATTCCTGTTTTTCCCATTGCCCTGCACAGATTGGAGAGAAGCAGCTTGGCAATGAAAATATATTCCTTTTCCATAAGCCCGATTTGCTTGTCTACATGCGGCACCCTGTTTTTGCATAGGAAAACTTGCTTGGTGCAGTGAAGCTCTATGCAATGCAAGTTGAGGAAGCAAAATGTCTTATAACTGAAACAACAACTGCCTTGGCATGCTTAAGGCTCCTTTGGCAGGTCTCGTTTTTATTCAATAGAACATAGCCTATTCATATATCAGGCATGCTTTTAATTAAAAATGTGATAATTTGCCTTGGGAAGCACATTATTTTTTTCCGGGTGGTTCCCAGTTGTTTGCAACATGCAAAATATCTGCAGAGCATTTCTTCTCTGGCTTGTATATGCTCAGAGCTCTCCTGTGGATCACAAAGCTGTGACACAGTGCTGGCCCACCGGCAAGCAAACAGAGCCTTTAGGGGCTATTTGACACTAGTGTCTGGGAACACCTGAAGATCATAAGAAGAATCTTGCTGGATTAGACCAAAGACCCAGCTAGTTCAATATCTTGTTCTCACAGTGGCCAACCACATCCCACTCAGTAGGATGCAATCAGGAGTTGAGCATAATAGCAGGAAGCCAACAGGAAGGAAGAAAAGGGCAATCTCAAGAGGTGTTGGACTCTGCAAAAAATGAGGTTGAGGTTCCTGCATGTGTCCTACTGTGTGGCGCTGTGGTCTAAACCACCGAGCCTCTTGGGCTTGCCAATCAGAAGGTCGGCGGTTTCTAAACCCCATGACGGGGTGAGCTCCCAGTGCAAGTAGGTAAATAGGTACCACTGTGGCGGGAAGGTAAGCAGTGTTTCTGTGTGCTCTGGTTTCCATCACAGTGTCCTGTTGCCCCAGAAGCAGTTTAGTCATGCTGTCCACATGACCTGGAAAGCTGTCTGTGGACAAACGCTGGATCCCTTGGCCTGAAAGGGAGATGAGTGGCGCAACCCCAGAGTCGCCTTTGACTGGACTTAACCATCCAGGGATCCTTTTCCTTTACTTTTATCTACTGTAATGTTTCTATCCATGACATTGCTCCACAGGCTATGCCACAAGGTAGACATTTGGAATATCTGAGGCAGTCCACCCAATGGTTTGCTTGACTGCCTGTCTCCTTATCAGGTTGACCACCCTGCCTGGCCAGTGACAGTCTCAGAGCCTCTTCTCTTTAAAGTCATGCCTTATTCTTGTGTCTGATAATTCAAAAGGTTAGACATGGCCCATCCGAAGTTTAGAACACTAAATCTCTGATTATTTTTAAAATTTCTCATCCGAAGATCACAGGGCAGTTTACAAATATTTAAGCAGGTTCTGAACTGCCCCTTTAATAATCAGTAGAACTTCTTAAAAGAGTCCGGTTTGTCAGGTTTGTGCTTATTGTATATGCAGTGTGAGCAACCAACTAACTATATGCCTGTTGGATTTTACTCATTGCAGTTTTGGAGCAGCCACCAGCTTCCTAGTTCACTGTTTTCGCCAATAGATGTCAGTATTAAGCTATTAACTTTATTGGAAGTGCTGAAGCTACGGATCACAATTCGACTTTGTTAAATGTCTGTATCCTTCTCTATTACCTCATCAAACTCTTCAGATTTAGTCAATCATTTATTGTTAGCTGGGACTGAGAAAGTTTTGCTTATCCAGGATCATGAATAGAGTTTCTTCCAGGATAGCTTTATTATCTTTCACACACACAAACTCACCACATCTGTCTGTCTGTCTTTCTCCCCCCCCCCTCCTTGCCGGAAAATCTTCTTCATGGTCAAAGCAACTGTTTCTGCTTTCATTAATAATTTGGATGTGTCCTACCTTCTCATCAAGCCTTGCCCCGTATCTGTGCACCATATTTCTGGTGGATATTATTTTCAATAATATGGCTGAGGCAATGCTCTGATAGGCATTTTCAACACTATTGATGGCTAGTAGTGATGACAAGAGAAACAACAATCCACAAAACCACAAAACTGAAAGGTTTATTGGCCCTGCGACACTTACACCCCCCCACCACTCACCCATATGCTAAATCATTTCAGTCTGTCCCAGCATACCCCAGGCCATGCCCTGTCATATCTGAAGTTCAGGGAATATTCCAGAGGAGGCATCCAATGCATAGATAGGTGGGTTGAACTACTGCATACACAAACAGGCTTGAGACATACACATAGCTTTTGGGCTACTTGGCCTACGTTTGTGCAAAATTGTCAGACTTGTTCCAGTTCCTCTGTTCTAAATCTGAGGTTATTCTCAAACTGTGAACAGTAGCCTGGGATTTCTGCATGACCCATAGCTAAAGTGAAATGGGAACTTGAAATTTTGTAAGAAACAACAACACACCTGTTGTTGGCATCCATCTGTCTTGAGAGATAATGGAAGAGTGTCTCATCAGGGTAAAGTTAAACCATTGGAGAGTTACAGTGCCTGCTGTAGATGTAGAGACCAATATCAGAGAGACATGTTTTGTTGCATCTGGGGCAGATGAAGGCTGATGAAGATTCGCCATGGCATTTCTTCACTCTGCTGTCCTCCCTGTGGTCATTTATTCACTGGTCACTTCTGTGGATACACAACCTGACTGTCTCTAGGCACTGTGGCTGTCTGCAAGGGATTCCCACATGGTGGGGTTAGTGTTGCCAGCCTTCATGCCATGTTTGCAGACATCTTTATAACACAAAGTTGGTCTGCCAAGCACATCCTTGGGGATCCTGCCGTCTTCCATTCTGTGTACATGACCAAGCCAGTATAGACATCACTGAGACAGAAGGGTGAACATGGGTTTGGAAGAGCACATCTCTGTTTGAGACTCTGTCCTGCTATGTGAAGTCCCAAATCTCCCTGGCACAGCACATATGGAAGGCATTGAGGCATCACACCTGGTGGGTATAAGTTGCCCATGACTCACTTCCATAAAGCAGCATACTCAACATGCATGCCTGGTAGACCTTCATCTTGGTATTGGTCTTTAGCATCCCATTCTCCCAGGTCCTTTTGGAGAGGCAAGCCATTGCTGTAGCTGCCGTACCAATACACTTGTCCAGCTCAGAACCAATGGAAAGGTTGCTGGTTAATTGTTGACTACCTCAAGTGTGTGGCCACTAATGTTGATGCATGGAGTGCTGGTGATGTCCTGACCCAGGATGCTGGTCTTTGTCAGACCATTGGTGAGGCCAAACTCCATGCAGGTTGATGAGTCTTTGTAGAGCTTCCTCAGAGTGCACTGTTGGGGGAAGTGTCCCATTACAATCCATGGGACTAACTTGTGAGTAGTGCTCAGATGAATTTTCTCCAAAATTCTCTGTGAATTTTGATGCTGAATATTTTCTAGATATTCTCAGGCTTTTTGAATAGCTCTTGAATACTCAAATGGGAAATGTTTCATATCTGCATTCGACATTCCTCCTTCAAGTTCAGTATCTGAAATTTGATACCACCGTATTTGAAAGACACAGAAATGTTGTTTAGTTTTGTATCATTTAATCGCTGATGTGTAATGGAATGTAGAATCTGACAGCATTTGATAGACTTCAGGTAACAGTGCTAATATCTGACAGTATTTAGTAAATATTAACATGAAATGGTATTTAATATTACAGGTGCCATCTTTTGAGATTTGGTAATTGGTGCTTGCCAATAAAATGATGCCAATAGGCTTTTATGAAAATCCTCCATTTTTAGATGCCGTTGTAATATTTAACCTTCAAAATGTGATGTTGCATTTTGAAGGTGAGATTTCGTATTCAAAAAGCATGATGGAAATTGAAAATTCTGTGAATTTTGAGTATTTGTGACCCCCCCCCAAAAAAATAGTTTTATGGGTAAACATAATTTGGATTCCACATTTAAACTCACACTTGCATCAGCGGGATCCATATTGCACACTTTTTCAGTCTGACTGCTGAGTTGCAAGGATATTAGTCATGGGTGGAAAGGCTTATGGCATCTTAGATCTACTTCGTTTGTTTAGTAGAACCCCAAAATCTACTACCAAGGTAGAGGGAGGTGCAAAAAACCTTACAGTGAGAATTGATGCATAGAGTGAATCTGAGCATATTTTGAGCCTAGAAATTTGTTTTCCATTCAGAGCTAAACTGAGCCTACAGTCTGTTTACTGAAAACTGGATAGCTTCGTTCATTTCAAAAGTCTAATTTAGGTGCCTGGTTGGAATCATTCTGTTATTGCTATTGTTAAAACAACTGGGAGTCTGAAATCCTTGCCAATCTACTGCAAATCACCCAGAGATCTACAAATAAATCCTGATGTGCCCGTCTGCCCAACACTGTAACATGAAAGCCTCTCGTAACAATTCTCTGCTGCTTTTGCTTCTTTGCATTCTCCATGGGTGCGAGCGCCATGCGCGACTCATGTTTATCTCCATTGGTGTGCTCTGTGATTCCACCCTGGAAAGTAAACAAGCTTTCAGTGCTCCATAATTCAAACAAACCAGGTACAAGGACACGGCACTGTGACTGGGATATGAAGATTCAGATCACTTGCGATGGGCTCTTCCCCTTTTAGCCTTACGCCGTATCTTGAATAATTTGAACATGATCAATTGTCTTTCTCTTTGTCTGTCTTTCCTTCCATTCCTCCCTTTCTCTGAGTCCTGATTCTGATTATCTGGAGATATATATATATATATATATATATAGAGAGAGAGAGAGAGAGAGAGAGAGAATCTTTCTTTTATGTAACTACTTAGGGATGCCAAAATCATCAGCAAGATGGAATAGTTCGGCGCGCTACCCAAATCCCAGCCTGGAAAGAATAGCTGTTCTGCTCCAGAAGATCCCTTTCATCGGCATCTCAGAGCAGGAAGGTTCTAAAACCTAATAACAGATTCAAAGGCAAATAACTCCACGAGGCCTAATTTACAGCCAAATCTTTCAGAACAAGTAAGGAAACTGATGCTAATTGCAGGTTCCCATGAATTATTCAGAGAGGTCTAATGAATATTCAAAAAAACCCCAAGAGCAACCAGTGCATTAGTAAAGTATTGTTCTGAGAATCTCCGGGCCCTAAGTGGGTAGAGGAGAATTTAAGAAATGCTAACGTCCCAGCCCATTGTTTGCTTCTCAAGACTAGGTTTAGCAACTTGCAGGCATATGCATAGAAAAGCAGTATCCTTTTCGAAAAGAAACCTTAAGTGGCAGGATGCCACATACTGTGTTTAATTTATTAGCTGGGGTCCTACTTCACAATATTCTGAGCATGTTCAGGAATGAGGAGATGTTCAAAAACTTTTGACACCTGCTGTGGTTTCTCTAGGCTCTTAATTTACATGTTATGAATAAGAAAAATGTCAGCGCAGTGCGATTTTTGCCTCCTCCTGTTTTCCCCTCTTTTAAATACAGATTCTTCATGAGTGCATTTAAATGGATTCTGATGGTCAATTGCTAAGAGGGCACTGACATACTACTTAGTAAGGGAACACATACTGTAGGAGTGAAGCCATGGTGTGCAAGCATGTGCAGGAATGCCCCATTGTGTTCAATGTGGGTACTGTTAGAAGCTGAAGTGACCATGATTCTGTTTCCTATATTTTTCCATAATGACTTGAAATGCCCAAATAAAATGTATTGTGGCCACTTGAATGGCTTTTAACACCCTACGGGACCGCCTCTCCTGGTATGTCCCATGGAGGACCTTACGGTCTTCAAACAAAAACATCTTGGAGGTCCCGGGCCACAGAGAGGTTAGGCTGGCCTCAACCAGAGCAAGGGCTTTTTCGGCTGCGGCTCCAATCTGGTGGAACGCTCTGTCACAAGAGACTAGGGCCCTGTGGGACTTGACATCTTTCCGCAGGGCCTGCAAGACAGAGCTGTTCCACCAGGCCTTTGGCCAGGGCACAGCCTGACCCCCTCCTTTGGCAATCCTCACAGAACTCTAGCCCAATGGTTGCCATTAATCTGATTTGAACTGACTTTATAAAGAAATGATTTTAGAATGTTGTATCGTTTTACTGTTGTTAGCTGCTCTGAGCCCAGCTTCGGCTGGGGAGGGTAGAATATAAATAAAATTTTATTATTATTATTATAACAGTGCTTTTTTTCTGGGGGGTATACAGGGGTATGTGTACCCCTAAACATTTTGTGACTCTAACGGGAGAAGAAACTAATTTTTTTTTAGTTTCTTCTCTAGCACGGTGAATCGTCAGTTCCATTGCAACCCCCGATGGCAGCCTCATTTCCTGTCATGGTGTTTCCTGAGTCTCAGACAGAAGTTAGCATTTAATGTGTGAAGCAGGAGTTGGAATCTAGCACGGTGATTGGTCAGTTTTGTTGTTACCACCCCTGATGGCGGCTTCCTTTCCTTTCCCGGTGTTTCCTGAGTCCCAGACGGAAGCGAGTGTTTAATGTGTGAAGCAGTGTGGAATGTGGATGTGTGGTGTTTTACTGATGAAAGTTTGAGGGGCAGTATTTCAATATGAGTAGAAAAATGACAAACTATTTTTCATCATCATAGCCAGCAAAGAGGTGTAAAGTTAAGGATGACTCTGTAAAAACAAAAGATGGGACAACGGTCTTGTGCATGTTCTTTGTACATTTGTCCATTTAGTGTATTTATTTACCCTATTTGAACTATAAAATTGTGCTTTTCTTGAGTCAAAATGAGAGTACCCCTATACATTTTTTTAAGAAAAAAAAGCACTGGCTTTTAATGGGATTTTTCTGTGTAAGGAAGTGAATCTGTCCAATCTGCTTAATCGAGAAATGTCCATATTAAACACACGTACAAAAGAAAGCTAAACTCTGGTGAAGGGACTTCTTCATCTGCATAAAGCAGTGATGGCCAAATTTGGCCCTCCAGCTGTTTTGGGACTACAACTCCCATCATCCCTAGCTAACAGGCCAGTGGTCAGCGATGATGGGAACTGTAGTCCCAAAACAGCTGGAGGGCCAAGTTTGGCCATCAGTGGCATAAACCAACTGACAAGTGTAGCTAAAGATGATGATGATATTGAAGAATATACCCCCCCTTTTTTGGTGAGGGGCTATAGATTTATGGGATATGGCAAATGTGATTGGAAGGCAATATGCAACCTTAGCTAGGCCTGGAAAATCCTGCCGGGATTCAAGTATAGCTGCCGAAGGTCCTGGCCTCATCTCTTCCACTTTGCCCCTAAGTATCAATGCTTTGTTACAAATATCTATCTCAAAGGTTGAAAACAGTAGGTGCGAATGTAAGCGTGTTCTCGAGCCCTTATTCATATTTACTCCAAACTTAGGGAAAAAATTGAGCTTCCTGTCCTCCCCACTCCACTTCAAAAAGGAAATAATTCAAATTGATTCTCAGAGCTTGGTTTCCCCCATATGTGTTAAAGAGTTTCAACTATAACCTTATACCCTTGTATGTCTATGCTTGCAAATCACCTTTTTTATTAATTGAATCCTGCAGATAACATCTTATCCTAGCCCAGGTTGTGCACGCGACCTGTCTACAGAATTTACTCATTGCATCTCCCCAAGCCTGTCTTTATCGGGAAAATCAATAGAACGCCTAAAACAGGTATTAGCCCGTCACTTCGGTGTAGTGACCTCATTTCAATTTGAATGCCAACTCTGTGGTTTCCCTTTGTTTGACAATGGTAATTTAGAAATGGGGAGCAGGGAAGGTTATTTAGGCCATGTCTCTGGATTAGAAGACATAAATGTAGTTGAATCACCCTTTGATGGATCCTGAAAGTGTTTGTTTCTCTGGACTGTTGCAGGCATTTATTTGAACGATTACTGTGTGCTCTCTCTGAAGATAGGGGTCTTCCCTTAATTGCATCACCATAACATTCAAACCTTGGTAGTGCTGTGGCTGTTTGTGGTTTGAGGACCCGATCCCCGCTTTGTGAAATGAAGACACACGGACACAGTGTATAAGGTTAATGGGCAAGAAAAGACCACAACTTTATTGATTACAGCAAGTGAGAAGGTATTGGCTTAGGCATTGGACCACGACAGATTGACTCCACCCACTCGGAGAGGGGTGAGCATAAGGGGGGTTTATTCACCGGTAGGTGGAGCCTGTTGATGCTAATACAACTAAAAGCTCTCCCCTGATGTCACCGAGGGTCGTGCCATGGCCCCCCACCACACAGGCATTGGACAGGATCCACGACCGCTGGATTCCTTTAACAGAATACCCAAATTTGAAGGGGTAGGCGATGGCCACACCTACCCTTCCACACACCAACAACACATTCCAATGCCTAACCGTCAAATACCAAGAAAGTTGCGGCGATTGCTACGAGGTAGGCGAAAAAACCAAAAGGCCTAATGCCAATTGGAAAAATTCCTACCAGGCCCCCTGGGCAACCTGGGCGACCAACCTAAGGTCCATAGCAAGGTCAAGAGAAAAACTAAGCCCTAAGCTCTAAGGGAGTGGAGGGTGGGTGACTCGCGATGAGAAGGCGGAAAATGAGGCGGAATAGCTGGCACTGCGGTACCTTAAACCGCAAACCATGCCCCCTCCAAGCCACCCGGTTGGGCGCTTACCTGTGGGCGTGGTGCGCCAGCCAGGTGAGTGGGGCAGGGGGCATAACGCCCCCTATGTGACGCAGAAATCGCGTCCCGCCCACAACACCTCCCCTCTGGGAGGAGGAGAGGCTTTTTAACAGAGGGGAGGACTAGAGTTCAGGAGTGGAGCATCTGCTTCTCAATCAGAAGGTCCCAGGTTCAGTCCCTGGCTTCTCCAGGAATGGTTGGAAAGATCCCCTTTCTGAAACCAGGGAGATGCTGCCAGTCCGTGTAAACTGTACTGAGCTAGATGGACCAATGATCTGATTACATATGAGGCAGCTTCCTGTGTATTCTGTGTAGCTGCTGATAATAATAATAATAATAATAATAATAATAATAATAATAATAGCAATAATAACAATAATAACATATATATTATTTATACCCCGCCCATCTGGCTGGGTTTCCCCAGCCACTCTGGGTGGCTTCCAACAAAATATTAAAATACAATAGTCTGTTAAACATTAAAAGCTTCCCTAAACAGGGCTGCCTTCAGATGTCTTCTAAAAGTCTGGCAGTTGTTTTTCTCTTTGATATCTGATGGGATGGCATTCCACAGGGCAGGTGCCACTACCAAGAAGGCCCTCTGCCTGATTCACTGTAACTTGGCTTCTCGCAGTGAGGAAACCACCAGAAGGCTCTCGGCGCTGGACCTCAGTATCTGGGTAGAACGATGGGGGTAGAGACACTCCTTCAGGTATACTGGACCGAGGCCAGTATACACTTTGAATTGTGCTCAGAAACGTACTGGTAGCCAAGTATGTTGCTCTATAGCTTCCTCAGTCCTGAGAAGATAGAATGGAATATAGCATTTACTTTTGGATATATACTTAGTAATGTGCCTCATTTCTCATTGGCTCTTGCGGCGGTTGACTGTTTCCTGTCTGCCATTGAGGATCCATTGAGTTCAAAGCTTGTCTAAGATATCTTGATGTCTGAGAGGGAAAATCCAAATGCCACTTCTTCCTGGCTATCAAGTGGAGCACAATCCTCAGGTCTGTTCTTCTATCCCAGATGCATCCTATGCTTTCATTCATTTCAGTGGGGCTTGCCTAGGAAACTCCCCAAGCAGATTGTGCCCATGGGACAGATCTCCTGCCTCCCAGTCTGCCTCCTTTAATATATTCAATCCTTTCCACCTGGCCCTCTCTCCTCACCACCCTCCAAAGAGGATCCCTTTGACTTGGTGGTGAAGTGCAAGATAATCAGACATGGTACAAGCCGCATAAGGTCCCATCCTGCATTGTAAACTATATAGGGTAGACCTTCCCTACGTGGGCTAAAATGACCAGGTAGGTGTGATGCAGTCCGGCTGAAGCATATTTAAGGTCCATTGATTTCTCTGGCAGAGTTAAGCCCATGCTTATGTCAATCTATATGCTATTCATGGAAGCATCAAATTAATGGGAGACACATAGCATTCTGCTGGAGGGATCTCTGTGACCGAATGCCTCTGAGAATCCGTGATGAAGAGCCTCCACAATATTCTTCCTTGTGAATGGTGTGTAGAAAGGAAGGGGTTCTCCTTGTCTCCTAGTCAGGTAAGCCAATTGAATAAAATATGGGGGGGGCAGGTAGGTAAAGGTAAAAAAGGTAAAGGACCCCCAGACAGTTAAGTCCAGTCAAAGGTGACTATGGGGTTATGGCGCTCATCTCAATTTTCAGGCCAAGGGAGTCGGCGCTTGTCCATAGACAGCTTTCTGGGTCATGTGGCCAGCATGACTAAACCGCTTCTGGTGCAACAGGACACTGTGATGGAAACCAGAGCACACAGAAACGCTGCTTACCTTCCTGCCACAGTGGTACCTATTTACCTACTTGCACTGGTGTGCTTTCGAACTGCTAGGTTGGCAGGAGCTGGGACAGAGCAATGGGAGCTCACCCCGTCATGGGGATTAGAAACCGCCGACCTTCTGATTGGCAAGCCCAAGAGGCTCAATGATTTAGACCACAGCCCCACGCAGCATATTTGGTCACGTGATGTGGCACATACCATTTAAATGGCAGTGCCCATCAACATGGGGGACCTGGCCCCCTCAGATATTTTATGGGGAGGGGGTAAAGTGACCTCGGCCCCTAGGGTTTGCCTCCTATGCTCCTAGTTGAGCTCAATCACTGAGAATCAGGCCTATTCAATCAATCAATTATCTGTCTGTATCTTTATATCTATCTGTTCATCAATCCATCTATCCATTTATTAGATAATGATGATGATGTTTTTTTATTTATACCCTGCCCATCTGGCTGGGATGCCCCAGCCACTCTGGGTGGTTACCAACACGTTTAAAAACATAATGAGACATCAAATATTAAAAACTTCCTGATACAGGGCTACCTTCAGATGTCTTCTTAAATTTGTGTAGTTCTTTACCTTTAACTGACATCTGATGGGAGGGTGTTCCACAAGGAGGGCACCACTCCTGAGAAAGCCCTCTGCCTGGTTCCCTGTAGCTTGACTTCTCACAGTGAGGGAACTGCCAGAAAGCCCTCAGTTCTGGACCTCAGTTTCTGGGCTGAATGATGGGGGTGAAGACTCTCCTTCAGGTATACTGGGCTGAGGCCATTAGGGCTTTAAAGGGCAGCACCAACCTCAGTTCCATCCTCAGTGTTATTAGAACTCTGTCCCTCAGTGTCTAGTGTAAAAATCCAGATGAAGGGAAAAAGAGAAACTAAATAATAGCTAAATAATTTTAAGACTAACCTATGCCGAACAGACACCCACAACCATCTAGGCACACAGGATACAAGAGATCAATTAAATTTCTGGCCTGCAAGGCTCCATAGTGGTTCAGCAGCAGGGGCAATACAAAATTTCCAATTTAGCAGGTAGCATTTCCATGTGGAGTCTACGGAATCAATTTGTATACAGAGCACACAGAGTAAAATAAAGTTCATGGCCAGATGTGAACATTGTGAATTATTGTCTGAAGGCATTATGCATAGACCTGTCAAGATCAACATCCAGTAAGACTATCTAATGGATGGTGCACTGAAGGTTAAGCTGCAGCTTCCATTACAAAAACATATTCTTAGGGAGTTAACAGCTTTGTAACATAATATCTTTCAGGTTAAGTCACATTCTCCCCCTTGCCTGCAAAAAAAAATAAAAATCAAAAAAGGACTTCAGAAGATAAAAATCAGGGGAGGTAACTGTTTTATAGTGCCATGAGAAGAGCTTTCAAATAAATGTTGGACTTGATCTCCCCTCACATTTCACATGGCGCAATATTAACACACCAAATGCAAATCTGTGGTATGCTGAGTACAGGTCACAAAGATGGTACCATTCTTGACGCACATTTAATGCCTATACTTTGCTGTTTCAGAGCTGGATCTGTTCCAAAGATTTGCTGCTATGAGAAGATCTTTTGGATTAAGACAATGACATGAAGTTCTTTGTTGTATCACTTGCTTCCCTTTAAGAAGCTCAGAGTGGCTTACGACAGAGCTTTCCGTGGATTCTGTCTGCTCCTACTTAATGTCACCATTACTGTAGGATAAGGTGATCCCAAAGGAACCCAGCTCAAGCTACTTTGCTGCCTGAGGCAAAAATTAACTGCCTTCTATGCATCTTGTTATACATGGTGGTACATATGAAACTGCAATTCTCTCACTTGGGTTTTCCTAACTGTAGCCCTTGCTCCATAGAAATGGGGTGAAGGAGACTAAAATTGGGGAAATGGTTAGAAATAAATACATTCTATGTATTTATTTAGTGATGTATGGAAGTGAGAGCTGGACCATAAAGAAGGCTGATCGCCGAAGAATTGATGCTTTTGAATTATGGTGCTGGAGGAGACTCTTGAGAGTCCCATGGACTGCAAGAAGAACAAACGTTTCCATTCTTAAGGAAATCAGCCCTGAGTGCTCACTGGAAGGACAGATCGTGAAGCTGAGGCTCCAATACTTTGACCACCTCATAAGAAGAGAAGACTCCCAGGAAAAGACCCTGATGTTGGGAAGGATGAAGGGCACAAGGAGAAGGGGACGACAGAGGATGAGATGGTTGGACAGTGTTCTCGAAGCCACAAACATGAGTCTGACCAAACTGCGGGAGGCAGTGAAGGACAGAAGTGCCTGGTGTGCTCTGGTCCATGGGGTCACAAAGAGTCGGACACGACTAAACGACTAAACAACAACAATGTATTTATTGGGGTGGGGTTGTTCCCCCTGTAGGATTTTCCAGATTAGTATTGATTTCTGGAATTCTGTCATAGAAGGCATGTGCATTTAATAATGACATCAGGTGATTGACAGGTGAGCAAACCCCGACCTGTCAAAGTGAACAGTGGGACAAGGGAGAACCTGGCTGTCAAACTGAAAATGTTCCCTACCTCTGACTTTGGGTCAGCCCTGCCATCATATGACTTTATTTTAATAAACACATCTAAGGCAAACCCTGAGTCTTAAGGGTTTGTAGCTGTAAAAGAGGGATGAACAAATATATGTATTTCCCCCCCAAGGGACATCAAAATAACAATTAGATATGGCGTGCGAACAAAACTCATTGCAAAAAATAAATGGTGTCATTCAGTGTTATCATATCATACTTGCCTCCCTGCCTCTGCTTTTATCTTAACTTTCTTCCTGCAGTAGTTCCCATGGCATTGACCTGCTGTGGTCTCAGTTACACATAACAGTTATCTTTGGGAAACATACAGACGCTAATGGTTGCCAGTGAAATGTTTGCTTGTTTTCATTATAGAAACGGATGCTGCCAGCAATGCCAAATGAGAGAGCTGAAGCGGGGTTTCCTGGAGGAGCCTCCTCTTTAAACTAAAGGACACCTGCTAAAATATAAACACAGAGGGATATACACAGAGGTGTCCTGCTGGCATGTAGCAGGATGAAACATGCTGCTCCGGTGGTACTGTGAGGGAGGACGGTGAAGGCAGGAACTGGTATCTGATTGGTGCAGACAATTCACCATGTGGTCTGCACTCCCATCACAAACCTTGATGTCCCTAATGACTGAATCATCCACTGCCAGGATCGACCTACAGTGGGTAGCTGTCACCTTGAGAATAAGATACAGCTTCTTCTTCTTCTTTGGCGATCACTCATAGCCGAGTGAGATCGGCTTCCATAAACACAGTTTTAAAAGTAAGTCCATAAGTGACTATGGAGGTGAATTCTGGATCCACACATCCTTCCACAGTGGGGATGCAGGTTTCCGGGCGGGAATTGATCATGGTGATGGTTTGCCAAGCGTGCCTTCATCTTAGCGCATTTCTCCCTTTCGTCCTGAGTTCAAGAGTCTTCAAAACCCATGACACCTTTGGTAAAGGCTGTTCTCCAATTGGAGCGCTCGCAGGCCAGTGTTTCCCAGTTGCCGGTGTTTATACTACATTTTTAAAGATTTGCCTTGAGAGAGTCTTTGAACTCCTTTCGTTGACCACCAGCAATACGCTTTCCATTTTAAAGTTCAGAATAGAGTAGTGTCTGCAGACCTCATTCACCAAGCTCTCTGCCTCTCTCAGTTTGTCCCTGTCAGGCACAAGCTTATTTCCTGAGCACCAGGAGCACATACCGTACTTTTCAGTGTATAAGACGAGGTATTTTTACTCTAAAAGAATGCTAAAAAATGGGGGTCATCTTATACATAGATATTTCAGAGGGGCTGCTTGCGTTGAGCGGGCAGCCGCTTGGTGGCTTTGGTGACACGTGAAATTGGCAGAGTTTAGGGGTAATCCCCCCAAAAAATTCAATAACTCTGGGCCATCTTCCCCCAATTTCTTAAATTGTAGTCCCCCAAAATAGGGGTCGTCTTATACACGGGGAGGTGTTATACACGGAAAAATACGGTAATTTCTGCTCAGCAGGCATAACTGTCCACTTTTCCCTTTTCTTGTGAGGAATCCTATTCGGAATAAGGGAATTTCCCTTTAAAAAAGGGAAACGCTGACAGCTATGTCAGCCGGCAGACAGACAGCAGGCAACACACTTGATATCCCTCACCTCCCTGCTGGTTTTATACCTGCATATCCATTTTCATAACTTATTAATTTACCTGGGAGCTTAGAATTTGTTAGGTCACTGAAGGAAGGGGCAGAATACTTCTTTTTCCTTACTGCTGAACTCACTTGTTAGGAACACTCGTAAAAAAAAACAACTTAGCAACTTATTGGAATTCTTAAAAATGTATGGTTCCAAGGCAAATATTGGGGCATGTGCACACTCTTAGTATAGGGAGTCTTCCCCAACTTTGCATTTTGTCCTCACAACAAACCTGTGAGGTAGACTAGACTCTGATAGCTGGTTACAGGTTACTCCAAGGTAAATCCGTACAGGATTGCAAATTTAGACGAGTATTTGGGGTGCCTAGATTTATTTTTCCATATTTGGACACAATCCAACCACAATTAAATGCTTTTAAGGATGAAATCCTATGTACACTTATCTGGGAGTAAGCCCCACTGAAGAAGTATAGGGTATTTCCGAGTATACAGGAATATAATAGTGTTACACAGCAGTGTTGCATGGCTAATGCAGCCTAAGTCCTTAAGGAGATGGGAACTGGAAGTCTGCAATAGAAATGAAACTAAATGTGCTGGTGCTGCAAAAAATAACAATCACATGTCTATGTGCCTCTTCCTCTCTGTATCATCTAGCCATTTGGCTCTCTGAACATTGCTAAACTATAACTTCCATCATCGCAGCCCTGCTTAGGGAAGTTTTTTATGTGTGACATTTTAATGTATTTTTAATCTTTGTTGGAAGCCGCCCAGAGTGGCTTGGAAAGCCCAGTCAGATGGGCAGGGTACAAATATTATTATTATTATTATTATTATTATTATTGTTGTTGTTGTTGTTGTTGTTGTTGTTGTTGTTGTTGTTGTTGTTGTTATTATTTTATTATTATTATTTTATTATTATTATTATTGGCCATGCTTGCTGGGACTGATGGGAGTTTTAGTTTTAGCAATATCTGGAGGGCCAAGGATTCCCCATACCTGATCTCGAGTAACTTCTCTCAGGGAAATGTAGAACGACATGGTGCCAGGACGTGCTCTGCTATACTTTATAGAAGAGTTTGTGGTGTTCAATGTGCAACAGTCACCCGAGCGACAGCTGTTATTTATAATTTGCTCCAGAGTTAAGCAGTGCTGTGATTTCCTTTCCCTCCCCATTCACTTTGTAAGTGGCCGTGATCGTATGATAAAGAGCAACTTCTGAAGGGATGCAGGGCAAAGAACAAATTGTACTCTTCAGGTGAAATGTTGTACGCCCAACGTTGCAAAGATTTAGGACTTTGGTGTCATTGTTTTTGTTTTTCTTACAGTAAATATGAATGCATGCTAATTTGGGGAGCTCGATAGCTCAACATTGCTCTTTCCTATTCCCTCGATGCGTCACGGCCTACTTTAGAATCGCATCATGTTCTCAGAGCCTACCACAAAGGTGAATCTACTTTGCGTTGCTTAATAGCTTTCGCTCAATGATGGTGTTTCTGCCACTTTCTAAACAATCCTTTTTGCATTCTAAAAGCCCTTTAGTGGCTGACATTTTGCTGCATCTGTTCTGCTAGGCGACCCATTAACGTCTCACAGAAATCATTAGCATGCTTGCTTGTATCGGGACCATTCAAATTGTGCTATAAGGAGGCTCCCCCCCTCCCTCGTGGGTGCCATTACATCCTTGGAGCTCAAAGTGAAAGGCACATGGAGGCAATTGGGTCTTATTTCTTTACTCACAAATCCCTCTAAAAATCTGTTGCCGCTCTTTAATTAGAAACAGACATGTGTTCACTACTTGTTAAGTTTAAATACATGTATACAATGAAAACGCTGTTTTTTTCTGATTCTATGCAGTGCAAATTCTCCTGTGTTCAATACAATTTCTATGCATTTGTTCTATGCAGTGTACATAAATTGCACCACGTTCAACAGGATGTCGATGTGTATAACTGAAGCCAAAAAGCTAGGATTTGATTTCTTTATTACCTTACAATTATATCCTGCATTTCTTTTTTCCTGTTTATTAATCATCTTTATTGAATTAAAATACAAATATATATACGTACATAAAGATAAAAAAGAAAAGATTAAGACAATAAAAGAAAGGGGGGAAACACACACATGCAAAACATGAATTTGCATTATTATACAATCGTTCATTGAATTTCTAAATAAAAGACTTCCAGTTCTTCTCATTGTACAGTGGTACCTCTGGTTAGATACTTAATTTGTTCCGGAGGTCTGTTCTTAACCTGAAACTGTTCTTAACCTGAAGCACCAATTTAGGTAATGGGGCCTCCTGCTGCCGCTGCACCGCCGCTGCACGATTTCTGTTCTCATCCTGAAGCAAAGTTCTTAACCCGAGGTAATATTTCTGGGTTAGCGGAGTCTGTAACCTGAAGCGTATGTAACCCGAGGTACCACTGTACTTGTATTGTTATCTACATTTAACACACAGCCATCTATTACCCTAATTTGTTTTTGTATACTCTAACAAATTAACATTTGCACATTGTATTTTACAAGGAACAGTTTAATTCTGCAAGGAGATTGTTATTTGGACAATATGTTTTTAGGTAATCTTTGAATATTTTCCACTCTTTGTATACTTTCTGGTTTGAGAAACCAGAAACTATATCCTGCATTTCAAGCCAGCGTACATGTGGTTCCAACACAGTCACCAATCCAGGCACTGACCAAACCAAGACCTGCTTAACCTTTTGGTGGCAAGGTGGTGGTCTCTTGTAACTCCTGGGCTTTGAGGGATCAGGCAAAAGACTCCTACGTAGAATCCAGCTGTGAACTCTGGAGGGCCTGTTATTTCCACACTTGGTTTGGCGGGAGGCTCATTTCACACACACAGGGATTCAGGTCACCCTTGACCCTGGAACCAAAATGGCGGCAGATCATGGAGAGGCATCCGATTTTGGCCTAGAGACTATTGGAAAGTTGGGTGTGAAGACTGAGAAGCAAGACTCAGTGGAAACTGAGCCAGGAAAGAACCTCGTGGCACCCAGCCTGAGGGTGCCAAGGGATTCTGGGAAGGCGCTGCACTGGGACACGTCAAAGGGGAGCCTGACACCTGGCAGATGGTGCTCTTCAGAGTGGTGGGACACAGATGCTTTGCACCTGATCACCAGCCACAGTTACCCCAGGGGGTGGTTGGGGGGGTTGTCAAGAAATGTGTGCCTCCCTCCCATAAAATCAGAATGCGTTATGCACAACTAAAGGGAAATATGGACTTGATTTTTAATGTTTGATGTTTGATCGCTTTAATATTATTATTATTATTATTATTATTATTATTATTATTATTATTATTATTATTATTATTATATTTTGTTGTGAGCCGCCCAGAGTGGCTGGGGAAGCCCAGCCATATGGGCGGGGTATAAATAAATTATTATTATTATTATTATTATTATTATTATTATTATTATTATTATTATTATTATTATTACTCCAGACCACACCACTCTACCAAAATAGAACCTTCAGCCCTCTACCAACCACCTTATAAAAGGTTGTTCAAACAGAAAGGTCTTGCAAGGAGGTATGGGCAATTCCCTCTATTTCAGTTTCTTTCAGTGCCTCATTCGTCCACCCCTCATCTTAAGTTCAGTTCTTCACATTTCTGCATCAGTTTGCGTTTTGTTGGTGCGTTTCTAAAATTCCACTCGAAAATTCGCCAGCATTTTACTGTGAATTTCTCTGAATAATAAACATTTTTGTATTCAATTTTGCACAACCTACACATTTTTGCAAAGCGATTTCCCCCTCAATGAAATGCAATTTGGCATGTTATTTTCACCAATATATGCATTCTCATGCATGCTTTCCCCTGGTGCATACATTTTTTTTAACTCATTACATTGCAAAATTCAGAGAAGTGAGAATTTCAGAGAAGGGTGACTGTGTTTTGGTTCATATATTGTTCTGGAAAGTGAACATTAGGTAGGTTTGCCTTTAGTTGCAAACTGAATCAAATTTATTCCCCATTCCTACTTAAAAGTTGTAATATATTGGAAAGGGCCCAAATCTCCAAAGTCTGCAGAGCCGAGGAACACCTCTCTCTGTGCCTTCAAGAGGCCAGGGAACTTGGAGAAGGGCATCTTAGGCCCAAACTAGATATAGTAGAAACAGACTTAAGAAAAACAACAACACATATCTAATCTGTTCCAACAGAGATGGGGATTCGTTTTGAGAGCCATATGGAACTTCCAACTTCAGAGTCATTACGCCTTGAAGTCTTAGGAAACAGATACATTAGAGAACTTCTTCCCATAGGATCCTGGTTGGTCACTTTGGGAAACAGAATGTTGAACTAGTTAGACTTTTCTTCTGACCTAGCTTGGCTCTTCCCTCATTAAATTCTTCTGCTCTTGCTATGCAGTCCTTTCAAATACCACAGACAAATGGATGACTGATTTTGTGCATTATACACTTGCATATTTCACATTCGAACAGAATTGCTCAGGAGCCTGAATTTCAAAGTAAAAGGTCCAGTTCAGAGCAAGCCTCGAGAATATTTGTTCATTGTGGAAAAAACCCAAGCCGGTGTATCTCCAAAGTGATCCCACATCTGCTCAAACCAGGCATAACTACTGAATGAATGAGAGAATGAATGAAAATAATGTCTGTCATAGGATGGGTCAAAGCAGGCCACTTTCTAAGCATTGGTAGTTCTTCCCCTTGCCAGTAATTTGCAATTAGGCAAATGCAAGGTAAACACAACTCTAAATATAGCTTGTGTGTTCTGTATCCAAATCCTTCTATTTGGATATAGCTTGACCTCCATATTCAGAGCATTTTTTCGCCCACCACTCCTGCTTTACATAAACCTGTTGACAAACATACAAGAAGCATATGTCAAAACAATTCAATAACCTTGCAGGCTGAAAATACGTCTTTGGGAGAAGGACAGTTTATTGATTGTGACAAGCCAACCTTGAAAGTATCAAAGGCAGAAAGACTGAAGGAGCATTCTAAACAGCTGGCAGATGTGGGTGTCTGGACGGACAAAGCAGAACCTTCCTAGTTGTAAGCCAAGGAAGCACTTGGATCCAGGTTGATTTATAACCCGATGCATTGCCAAATTAAAGATTACAGCAAGAATTATAGTATATGAACGATTGCACCTTTGCAGTAGCACAAACTCTGGTGCTATGCCAACATTGCATGGGTGCTATTTTGTTGCATGCTGTATATAATCTCTCTCTCTCTCTCCTTAGATACATATCCATTTTTCCCTCCATCATGGAACCCAAAGGGGATGTATATGTGGTTCCCAAGTAGTCAGCTATTCAGGCACCCAGCTTGCTTAATTTCAGCATGGTGATGACCACTTGTGCCTTCAGATCATGCTCTGATCTAGGTACAATTTCACAAACAAATAATAGGACAAAATAAGTGTCAATTCCAACTTAAAGTAGTGTCTGCATTAGGTCACAGGATCAATTGGAAGCTGTGGCATGCATGGCAGCCAGATACCAGGTCTGCAGGAATTCCATTTGGGAAAACTGCTGCCTTCACAAAGGAATTTGCATGATTGGTGGCGAGCTTCCAACCTGAATCTCAAGATGATAATGTTCACGCTTTAGTCCTGGGGTTTCCCATGTGGTGTTCATGGGCACCATTGTGCCCTAAGACATTCTCCCTTGGTGCCCCTCCCAATTATTTACTTTTTTCTTTTAATTAGTTGGTTCAGATGAGGGGGTTGACAGCTTCTTTTTGTCTTTATCTTTGTTTTGGAATATGTTTAGCAGTTTTGCCTGTTTGGAATTTGGGAGGTAGTGGGCTGTGTGTCTGAGAATCTCCTTTTTTCTATACAGTCATACCTCATGTTACATTTGCTTCATGTTATGTTCTTTCAGGTTACGTCCCAGAAGTACCGGAAAGGGTTACTTACAGGTTTCGCCGCTCGCGCATGCGCACAAGTGCCAAATCACGCCATCCACCTGCACAGATACAGTGCTTCAGACTGCGCTCTTTTCATGTTGCAAACGGGCCCCTGGAACGGATACTGTTCGCAACCAGAGGTACCACTGTATATATATTTTAAAATATTAAGAAATCAATTTGATCAAGACCCTAATAAAAGCACAAGAAAGGTGAAAGGGGGGCAGACTCTCACTGCCACACCACACAAAGGATTCATGGCCCACTAAGTGAATGAACCCTACTATTGTTTTTGCTGCAACTACGTGTTCAAAATGATCTCATGGTACAGTTGCACCCCTTCCAGCTGTAAGTGGGAGGTACTATTTGAATGCACCCTCATTTCAGCACTACTCCACATATAGAAAACCATACTGTAAGGTGGGCGATTCAGCTAGAATTCTTCTACCTAATGAACAAGTTGTCAGGGCCAGGCCTGCCATTAGGCACAGTGAGGCACCTGCTTCCAGCAGCAGCTGCTGGGGTGTGTTGGGCAGTGGCTTCAGCCCTTCTGAGTATTCCTTTTGAGCCCCACTAAGCCTTGCCTTACCTTTTGGAGATCAGAGCTCTGTATGTCAATTGGCCAGATCTGTGCTGCCTGGGCTAGCCTGCTTCCCTGAATTGTGGTGAAGAATGCCATCCCAAATGCCAACCCAATGGAACTGGGATGAGCATCTTATTGTCTTTTGCCTCAGTCAGCAAAATGTTTTGTGTCGGCCTTGGTAGCTCCCCCTTCCCCAACTTTATAGCTGGAGCTTGTGACAATTTCTCTGAAATTGATGGACCTTTGGGACCATATATGTGTTGGGGGAGGTGATCAGTAGCACAGCACCCACCCACCCACCCATAATTTTGGAACAGTTTCAGAAAAGAATATTTTTTAGTTATTTCAATTTTCATTTCCTTTTTTGGGGTGACCCTGTCCTGAATTAGGAGAGCGGGGACTTGCCCAATGCTACTTTTACTGGCTGAGGGAGGTGTACTAGGAGAAGGTTTGAAAATCTCTACCTTAAAGCAACACATTTTCATTGATAAGCTCTTTGCAAACCACATGAGCCATTTGGGTAATTTGCTAATTCCAGCACAGAGTGTATACATTATGCGGTTCAAATGTTAATGGTGAATATTCATTAGGAGTTCTCCCTCCTCCTTCCATCGCTGCAGAATTTTCAGCCCACCAATAGGCACTTTTTGAGATTCTCTCTCCTTTGTCTAGCCTAACCCCTAAAATGAACAAGTGAGGCTGGCTGACTTAGCTTAGTGAACCGGTGCCCTCAGTGCGTCAGAAATTTTACGCCACAAGAATTTTCAATGGCCCTTCAGTCACTATAGCGCATCATCTTGAAAAGTACATAAAGTTGACATCCCACCAATTGCTAACCTTTGGTCTTGTAATTAACAGTTATTGTGTTGGCAGCATCAGACATGGGAAAAGTAATTTGTACAGAATGTCTGGTAATTGCCTCGGATCTTAGGAATCCAATTTGGATACAGTTATTTATTTCTTATGGTTCCAGCCCACTCTTTCCTCGAGGAGTTCTGAGTGCAACATTAGCTTCTCAGAAAGAACACTCTTGATTAAAAATAAATAAACAAAAGACTTTTCAGGCAGTTATTCAGTAACTGTGCTGGAGGTGTGGGTCTGCACTCATTTCTACCACACACCTTATGACAAGAGTGACGTGGACGCTGAGCAGAGGACTAGTTGTCAAATTCTTTCCTTTTCAAAAATGGACGTACTGCACCATGGTGGTTCACAGTGACTCCTGTTCTTGTTGGACACAAAGTTCTGTTTTCCCAAATCCCTGCTCTGATATTATCTGACAGATTGCCATCAAGCCAACCGACTACCACTGAAAGTCAGTGGATGCCAGTGATTTTTCCCTAGCCAGAACTTGCCGGAACTCAGTTCTGGCACTTCTCAAGTGGGCGCCCTTGCCACAAGGGAGGCATTCATGGTGGGCTCCAGCAGCTCTCTCTCTCTCCCCCCCCCCCAGAAAAATAGCACTGGTTAAGGCATTTTCATGAGGCACCATTCATAGAGAATGGAGGGGAACAGATTGTTCCTTTCATTTGATACTTCTGAGGGGCCATTTTACATAAAAGCTGTGAGATCTTTGCTGTTCTTTTAAAGGTGTGAGGAGGTGACATTGGTTCTCAAGAGGAACCTTATAACAGGCCAAGGGGTCTTTGCCCCCCAATAAAATGATATTTGCTATATCATGTGATCAGTTATATGGGGTGCATCTTACCCGGGCCCTCCCAATATTTTATTCAAGTTGGCATCCCTGGCATTGCTCATGGCAGATAATTTCCCATTCACCTTGTACCAGTGGCAACTGTTTCCTATTTTATATATATATATAATGTTCAGGGTGGAGAGGGATGGTTTAGAATGGCTAGTTTATATCACTCTGTTTCATTCCCTGAAGCTGGTTGGTTTATTTAAGCCAATAGTTTTTACTGCCACTCTTTGACATTGCATGAATCTGGGGGGGCCACCAGGTGGCGCATTGGAAGATGGCTGACAATAACATCTCTCCGACCCATACGAGGTAATGGAGAGGCTGCTATGGGAAGTATGCAGTCTTTCCGCCCCCCCCCCAGGAGATGGGGGGACTGCCTTGCCAGCGGTGTCCATAACGCACCCCCGGATTCGAAAGAAGGGGGTGCCGGTCACCCCCAGCACATGCTGGTTCGCTTTAGCTCGAAAATATAATTGGAAACATATAATTGGAAAGAAGCTAAAGCACATACTTCAAGCAAAGTTCGGGAGATAAGACTGCTGATTAATGGATCTCTGTGACCGGAGCGACGGATGGGACAAATAAATCAAGTGATGAACCACCATTAAGAGACTGGTATGTTTGGAGTGAAAAAGAAGGGGGGTGGAGGAAAAAAACTTTTCTTTTCTTTGCCTTATGTGAATAATTAATAACCCTCCACCCCAGAAAGAAGATTGTTGTGTTTTATTAATCACAAGCAGGAATTCAAGAACTGTGTGGAGTGGATTATAGTTAAAGAGATGATTGGTAAACAACGGAGAACGGAGGAAAATTTTATGACGCAGTTTTAAATGGCGTCTCGCTAAGACAGGCTTGTCTAAGAAAGACGGGAGGAGGAGGATCAGGACCATCAGAATGTGAATGATGATTGGAATGTGATCTTAACCTGACAGAGCCCTCCTGATATACTTGGCAAGCCTGAGAAAGTTAAAGGACAGACCGAAGATAATTTTTTTATGGAAGCGTGGAATGGCGGCTGTCCCTAAGTGATATGATCTTTGGAGAGTGTAAAACCCACACAGAGGGCGTCTGTTTCTAATCCGCTTGTGAAGATTATCAGAGATCGCAAAGAAAGGAATATATGATAACAACAAGAAGATGAAGAAAGTAATAAAGAGACTATCTGGATAGAACTGGATAGAACTGTTTAATTAAAGCAGCAATATAAGTGATGTTTGGACCCCCGTTCGGAGCTTGATGTATGGATACCCCCAACAAAATTTAAAAATCTGGCTGTATAATTTGGAACTAATGTGATTTGGAAATAATGTGATTTGATTGGCCTGTTAATAAAAAATATTTTTTTAAAAAAAGACATTGCATGAATCTGGATTTTATTTTTTAAATGCAGTACAATAATTAAGATTTGCATGAGAAAAACCTCCAAGGTTTGAGCAATGCACTTCATTGTGTTGCGACATGCCAACGTGGTTCAGCAAGATGTAACTCCAGAGAATCCCTTGAGGAAAGTAGCCACACAAACTGCTTCTGCATTAGGCAAATCCACTATCGATATCAAAGCAGCTGTGCCTCTGGAGTAGCTAGGAGGCAGTCCATCTGTAGGAGGGCTGACTTAAAGAATTTGCATGCTTATTCTTGGGCTTGCTTAAAAGGACGAGGCTATCAATTGCTGCTAGTTGTACTGGCTGTATCAAAGGTAGCATGACTCTGAATGCCAGTTTGTGGGGAATGATAGCAGGAGAGGGCTATTGCCCTCATGTGCTGCCTATGGGCTCCCCTTAGGGACGCGGGTGGTGCTGTTGTCTAAACCACCGAGCCTCTTGGGCTTGCCAATCAGAAGGTTGGTGGTTCGAATCCCCTTGATGGGGTGGGCTCCCATTGCTCTGTCCCTGCTCCTGCCAACCTAGCAGTTCAAAAGCACACAAGCGCAAATAGATAAATAGGTACCACTGTGGCAGGAAGGTAAACAGCATTTCAATGCACTCAGGTTTCTGTCATGGTATTCTGTTGCACCAGAAGTGGTTTAGTCATGCTGGCCACATGACCCAGAAAGCTGTCTGTGGACAAGCACCGGCTCCCTCAGCATGAAAGCAAGATGAGTGCCACACCTCTAGGTCACCTTTGACTGGACGTAACTGTCCAGGGGTCCTTTATCTTTTTTGTGGGCTTCCCAAGGCATCTGATTACAGGGTTTCCACTGTGATTCTCCCACTGTTTTCATGGATTTTACCAAATGATGAAATTTGGGGCAGTGTTCTGGCATACAGTGTTTATTTGCTGTTTTAATGGGTGAAGCAGGTATGTTCAAGAAGGGAGACAACATGTCCACTCTTGTGTCACACCATGCCCACTGTGTGAATGAAATTTAATGGGACATCAGAGAATTTTGCCAGCCAGAACTTGCCTGAACTCAGTTCCGGCACCTCTCAGGTGGGCACAATTGCCATTCTAAGAGAACAAGAGAGGTGTTCATGGTGAGTTCTGGCACCTGTTTTTCTAGAAAAATAGCACTGTGTGAATTGCTAGCATTATAACCAGGAAAACTAATACAATAATCCTTGCACCTGAATGACCTCTTACTTTCTAAGCTTATCAGATTGAAGCATGCCGTCTTCTGCAGTAATGTGGTCACCTTAACAGCAAGAGAAGCCTTACTCTTGAACAGTAGTGATATCATCAAAGAGAGGTGGGTGATAATTTAAGTGATTTCCAAGCCACCTCTGAAAACACCCAACAGGTCTTCTAGATATAGCGATTTTACACAATTATTTAAGAAAAACAGTGCTTTCATGTTTTACAATAACATCCTATTCAGCAATAAACCCATTAAACATGACTTGTGTGCTGCTTCTTAATATATTTTAATCTTATTCATGATTTCTAATACTGTGTCTCTACTTAGGTTAATCTAGGTATACCCAATCAAGTGAAACAATAAATATAATTATGGATTCAAAATTAAAATGAGTGGGAATTAATTATATTCATGTATTCCTACCCGCCACCATATGACAAGCAATTAACAACACATTACCATACACAGTGAGCTCGAGGAAGGCAAAAAGGAGTAGCACAGAGTTCAGCATGCATATTTAAGGGAGGGATGTGACTTGGGTTTTTCCTCTTCCCAAAGTCAGAAGCAGTAGGGAGAACTTTGACAACCAGACCCAAATCTCTGGATCACAATGATGGTTTGCCAGAAAAGGAACTCTTTGGGCTGTTTACTATGATTGGTACTACCAAGGGTAGCTGGCTAGAAGAATGTACTGCAGCTTGACAATGTTTTCTTTATCTGAGTCTATTTCAGCCGGGCAGAAACACCCAAGGAAGGGTGCAAAGCAAGGCCAGTGAGAGAAGTGGCCTGGGGGGAGAGCATGTGTGAGAGCATGAGAGTCAGATAGAGCATCTTTGGTGGCTGTATTCAGCTGCTTGGCCTGAGGTTCCCTACCCCTAAATTCTACTCAGTATTGATCCAGAGCAGATTCCAATGTATAGCAGAGTAACAGCTTTAACACAGGATTCCCCCAAAATAGATCAGAGGCAATAAATATTTCATTCAGCAGAGCTATACTGAAGGCAAATGAGCATCATGGTCACAAATCCAATACATTCAGGATTGGCACCATCCATAAGAAATCCAGTTGCAGTAGACTTAAACTTACAGTAACTTATAATAAGTCTAAACCTTAACACTAAGCATACTATGTACAGAACACCACTCCAGAAGGAAAAGAGATAGAAAGAGAGAGTGAAACCCAGGCTCCTTCTGGCCTCACTTTTATAGTCAGCATGACCTTGACAGAAAGGGATAACAGAGCCAGTTTAAACCAGCTGTACTCAGCTTCTCTGAAGGAATAACCCAAGCATCATGAACCTTCTGCTTGCTTCTTTCACATAGAGAATCTTCCAGAAGCCTCTTGAATTAAGTAGAATAGGAAAGATCTCTACACATCAGATCAATACTTTCTGCACTAAGAAATGCAAACTGACAATCTTGAGAGTCTTGTGTGATCCCTCAACAAACACACAAGTGTTTCATTTTGGCCTATAGTGCACTTGGAGGTTCCATTGACACAAACTCATGCTCACAGACGTCCAAGTGTCCCTTTTCCAGGAACAGCCCCAGATTTATAGAAGCGACCCTAGTTTCTGATTTGATCTTGGAATGTCCCACTTTTCCTTAGGTAAAGGTAAAGGGACCCCTGACCATTAGGTCCAATCGTGACCGACTCTGGGGTTGCAGCACTCATCTCATTTTATTGGCCGAGGGAAGCCGGCGTACAGCTTCCGGGTCATTTGGCCAGCATGACTAAGCTGCTTCTGGTGAACCAGAGCAGTGCACAGAAATGCTGTTTACCTTCCTGCCGGAGTGGTACCTATTTATCTACTTGCACTTTGACGTGCTTTCGAACTGCTAGGTTGGCAGGAGCAGGGACCGAGCAACGGGAGCTCAACCCGTTGCGGGGATTCAAACCACCGACCTTCTGATTGGCAAGTCCTAGGCTCCGTGGTTTAACCCACAGCGCCACCCGCGTCCCCACTTTTCCTTAGGATGCCCCTATTTTCATTGGAGAAATGTTGGAGGGTCTGTGCTCACCAGTTTGGCTATGAAGGGGTAGTTGGATGGTATACTTTAATCAGTAAATACTGGGCACAGGGAATGGATGTGAAACCCGCCCCTCTCCTCCATCTCTCCTCCCGCTGATCCACAACTTTTATTCACCACTCAAGCGTGACTCATACTGGTGAGCTGGCAAGGGAGAAAACTTCAAAGCAGTGAGCATGGCAAGGTAAGGTGGACAGGGGAGCAGATTTCATTTTTACCCTTCCCCGCACACTCCATTTAATAATAAAAAAGTAGCCCACTCCACTTTATAGTCAAACACTTAACAGTATGATTAGCAGATATGAACATCTGGCTTGCCTACCTCTTTTATCTCTCTGTTCTACCATGAAGTGTTTACTTGATTTCATGAATTTATTTAGAAAATGTATCAGTCTCCTTTCTGACAATGGATACACTCAGGATTGTATTACAAAATGATAAAAATAGAAAACCAGCAAAGAAAAAACCAATTGTGTATTTAAATTAGTGTTCTTCTATATATATATATATATATCTATATATATATATATCTCCATAATGCTTTTCAGCAGTCTGAATTCAGAGTGGCTCATCATCATCATTATCCTATTTTAAATTGCAAACCTAACCGAAAAACACCAGGCCAAAATGGGAGGAAGAAATTAGGGAATTGACACTTGTCTATGTGCTTAAGACCAAGATGCAGACAATGAACAGTTTTATTTCTCTACTTATTTAGAATAAGGATGGCACTGGGACTGATTGGCAAACAAACAGAAATACTGTGAACTGAAGGCTAAACAGAAGACGAGCTGGACAAATCCTTTGCATTGGTCTGAATCGATTTGGTTTCAGTTTGATTCAGAGCTGTTTTGATTCAATTAGGATTTGGTCTGAATTGGCCCAATTTGGTTTGGGATTTGGCTAAATCAGTTGCTCAGCCCCGCTGGCATGTACTAAATAAATACATTAATGGGCCATCAAAAGTTACCCCTAACACCTTGAACCAATCCCAGAAGCATGAATCAAAGAAACCCCCAGTGATTAAGAGGCTCCATTCTCCGCCTCTCATCTTCAAGCAATGCACTAAAACAATGTAGTAATCAATAATGATTAGATACTGAATGAACAAACACCAGTTGTCACATGGGGTAGACTTAGAGAGATCATTGCCACAAGCTTAGGATTTCTCTTAGTCAGAAACTGAATGAACTTTTCGGTTGCTCTGTTGGCAGCATACACTACCACATATCGTAAATGTAAGAGATGGATCATTTTTCTGACTTTTGTGTGACAGTATTCATGCATCTAACTATTAATAACACGTCTGTGCTGGCTTTATTTAGTAATGTTGTGCTTTTTTCCTGTTCCCCCATTATCTTTCACGCTTCATGGTGGGAATCTCACGGGAACACAAGCGAGCCTGGCTTACTTCTTTAAATCTTGTTTTCTCTCACTAACAGTCATACATTTTGCATGATAGATCTCACAACACTCATGGAGGAATTCAGTCAGCAGCATAGCTTCCACAGTCCAAAAAATTATTCTAACTTCACCTTTACATCATATCTCTCACCTGAGTTTCTCTTAACTCTAGTTATTCATTCAGCAATTCTTGGAAGCAAGAGCCAGACGGTTAGAAATAGTTGGCATGCCATGTTTTGCTATTGGGGAATATTGTTTTTGTAAAAGGAAAAAAGGTCCTGCCACAAATAATGCTTTTCATAGAATCATAGAATCATAGAGTTGGAAGAGACCACAAGGGCCATCGAGTCCAACCCCCTGCCAAGCAGGAAACACCATCAGAGCTCTCCTGACATATGGTTGTCAAGCCTCTGCTTAAAGACCTCCAAAGTAGGAGACTCCACCACACTCCTTGGCAGCAAATTCCACTGTCGAACACTTTTCAATACATTGATTTCAAAAGGATGAAGTATATTTAATTTGGAGGCTATGGCCCTTTGGGGAAAATAATTGTAATTCTAATGTCTTTGAAATAACTGTAGTTCTAATGCATGTTTAATTGCATTAAGTATACAAAAAGAAGAGGATGGGAAGAAGGCAAAAAGTAGAGATTAAGTCCATATATCTACTGTATTTGCAATTGTTTTTACATATGCAATTGTTATGTGTGTGCATAATATAGTTTTGTGAAATTGCTTTGAGATGCTTCATAGTAAGCAATTTAATATTAAGAATAAGAATATGAATATGAACTATCGGAAAATCAAATTTGACTCTTAACATTTCTTTACCTGAAGTGTTGGTGGCGGGAACACTGTTTTTCTTTTGTTTCCTTGTGAAATAATTTTTGGATAGCTGAAGTAAAAAGAGAAGAAGCCCCTAATTACACTAGTCTAGTAAAGCGGGTGGTGCTGTGGTCTAAACTACTGAGCCTTGGGCTTGCTGATCGGAAGGTTGGCGGTTTGAATCCCCGCGACGGGGTGAGCTCCCGTTGCTCTGTCCCAGCTCCTGCCAACCTAGCAGTTCAAAAGCACATCAAAGTGCAAGTAGATAAATAGGCACCGCTCTGGCAGGAAGGTAAACAGCGTTTCTGTGCGCTGCTCTGGTTTCGCCAGAAGTGGCTTTGTCATGCTGGCCACATGACCCGGAAAAACTGTCTGCAGAAAAATGTTGGCTCTCTTGGCCAGTAAAGCGAGATGAGTGCCGCAACCCCAGAGTCATTCGCGACTGGACTTAACTGTCCTTTACCTTTAGTAAAATAAAGGGTTTGAGTGACTATAGTCTCGATCTGGAGCCCCTACGCCAGAGGCGTAGTTGTAAACACACACTCTTAGATTTGACTTTCAGCCAACCACCTTTTAATGCTGATCTGGTGAAAGTTATTAGCAAATTGCTACCTGTTCATAACACTTTACCTGCAACAGCAGAGGCATCAATTTAGATTGCTTACCTGTGTTAGCCAGTATGGGCTATTTCACTTTGGGAGTGGAAAGCGACAGCTGATAGCAGCATTGCTACTAATGAAGGTGTTGTGAGCACCCATGTGTTCGTTTCCTTGTTTTGCAAATGTTTAGGTTCAGATGGGTTAAGACAGTTGGATTTAGACACTGTAAAATGTAAATGAATATAGTGAGATAAAATACGTTTGAACATCTCTGGGACTTGCTAATACAAGAGGCCATCACTATGCCAAGAAAAGTACAGACTAAACCTAACTTCCTTATGTATTATTATTAGAATCACAGAGTTGTGGAGCTGGGAGGGTCCCTGTGGTCATCTAGTCCAACCCCCTGCAATGCAGGAATCTCAACTAAAGCATCCATGACAGATGGCCACCCAACCTCTGCTTATAAACCTCCAAGGAAGGAGAGTCTACCCCCTTCCAAGGGAGTCCATTCCACTGTTGAACAGCTCTTACTGGCAGAAAGTTATTCTTATTATTTCTTATTGTTATTTACTATATTTTGAAACTATCCTTCAGCTGAAGTTCTCAGGGCAAAATACAAAGAACACAGTAAAATACAACACATGGCTCTGCCACACTTCTGATTGTCCCACCACTTGTTCCCTGGGAAAACCTGTTCTTTATTGCTGCATTGGAGCAAATGTTGATTGTGTTTTCTGTGGATTGATGTTTGCTCTGATTCAGCAGTAAAGAGAAGCTGTAGAGATAAGAAATGAAGAGTCGTTCCGCTGTCTGTAGAGGTCACTTCCTGGTTCGCATGGATAAGTCGTTTTCAATAGAGCCCAGTGACGGAATCATGCGGCTGAACTGAGGCAGCACTGGGTGCTGAAATTTTTTGCCCCATAACAATTTTGTGTGCGGGGCAACCACCCCTGTGCTCCCATGTCATGCCACTGGTTATGTCTCAGGCCTCATGGAAAAACTCATGGAAAGGGGAGTTAAGGGGAGTGAGAGAGATGCTACCATGTAAATGTGGTTCTTTTCCAAACCCTATGCTATTTGTGCAATATCTTGGACTATCTCATTATGGATCAGGGTTTTTTTTATTCATTGCTAGCAACATCACCAAGTATTTCTGGTACATGATACCACCCTTTTCACTTACTGGATGCAGACAACTAGTATCTATCTAGGTTTTAATCCAGCATGGAGATGAATGCCTCCTTGGGCTCACTTAAACTGACAGTTCAAACAGAATCTACTGTCATCATTAGCAGTCAAATGCACAACGTTCCTTGGGGTGGTTTACTCACAACCAAATAAGTGAATTGTTTTGCTGTTTTCATATTGAGTGGAGTTTGATGTTTCTGTCTGGAGAGAGTTTGAGTGATTGGGTGGCCTCTAGTTAAAGAGAGATTAGATAATAGAACACTCTATTTAAAGGAAGAGTGGAACTGCCTCTTTTATTCAATGAACTTTATTGTTCTGTATCTGAACACCTGTGCACTGGCTAAAATTTACAGTAGCCCACCAGTAGGCTATTTCAGACCCTCCAGGTTTCCATATTTTCCAGGGACAGTCCTGGCTTTACAGAAGCCATCTTGGTTTCTGATTTGATCCTAGATTGTCCCACTTCTTCCTTAGGAGGTCCCTGTTTGCGTCAGAGAAATGTTGAAGGGTATTGAGTTATCTGACCTCTGGGTCATCTGAAGGCAGCTCTGTATAAGGAAGGTTTTCTTTTGATGTTTAATGTTTTTTATGATTTTATATATGTTGGAAGCAACCAAGAGTGACTGGGGCAACTAAGTCAGATGGGTGAGGTATAAATAGTAAAATTATTGTTGTTATTGAATAGGATATCCTTATTTTCATCGGAGAAATGTTGGAGGGTATGTTATTTCAGTTTAAAATATTAGGATTTTGTGAACACTAGGATTTTGTGGGTGGCTATCTATTATTGCAACTGGAAAGGTGGGAGACGCTGAAGTAGTGGTGCTGTGCCAAAATAATGGAGGTGGAAAGGCAAACCAGATAAAGCCATACCTCGAGTTGAATGTGCTTCAGCTTGAAGGCTTTTGGGTTGCACTCCGTGGCAACCCGGAAGTAACAGAGCATGTTACTTCTGGGTTTTACCGCCCGCGCATGCGCAAATGCTCAAAATGATGTCATGCGCATGCGCAGAAGTGGCAAAACTTGACCCACGCACGCGCAGACGCACAGTCACATCTTATGTTCCATTCAGGATGTGAACGGGGCTCTGGAACGGATCCCGTTCGTATCCCGAGGTACCACTGTATGCTGCACTTTTTGGCAATAGCTGTGCCTTTATTGAAATATTGAGTTTGACCCAGGGTGTTACCATATTCAGGGCAGGGGTGCCAACTCACCCTCAGGATTGTGGGTCCCACCGCCACAATGCAACGTCACACACCTGCACGTAGTGTGTGTGATGTCACAAGCACTACTTCTAGGTGTGCGTCTGTGTGATGTCACACAACTACATTGCGGTGGCTGGTGGCAGGGGCTCCTCTTCCTCCTCCACTCAAGGCACCCCTTTCTGTGGGGAGGGACCCCCCCCATTTTTTGGCCTCATTTGCTGGCTGCGGTGGGCAGAGCTGATCTGCTTTTCTCTTTGAGGCAGAAACCGCTGCTCCTGCCAGTTTTTCTCATTGACTTTGTGGGTGCCCGGTCCCCACAATTATATTATTGTGGGTGCCCAAGTACCCACAGCCCCCTGGAGTTGGCTCCTATGGCTCAGGGTACAGAATACCTGTTATGTACTGAGCTTGGACCCCAGAACAATAGGCAGGTAGGATCCTAGAAGGCAGCAACCTGATTGGTCTGCAGAAGCCGCCCAATCAAGCTCCAGGAGGAAGTGAATCAGCAACCTGTTTGGCCTGCAGGAACAGTCCAATCAGGCTCCAGGAGGGGAATTGAATCAGCCAATCACACGGGACCCATTGTGTAAATAATGTATATATAGCCAGAGGTTTTTGGGAAAAGCACTCACTCACTGTTTACCATGAGCTGAAAGAAAGAGTATGAAATCAGCACTCAACTCTGAGTATATTTCAATACCCATGCGCTGAGAATATAACACCCCTCCCCCCGGATTCTCAGCAGATTTTATTTTGTGTGTGGATGTAATGGTACTGTAAGTCTTCTGGGCACTGCAACCACTTTATAAGCTGCATCGATAATGTACACAAATTATCATTCCCATGAATGGCTTCTTTTCACTTCAATTGCTTTTTTAAAGGGGGGGATGCAATTTCTGTGCAGTACTGTTGATTATACCACTCATGCTTATTATTAAATCCTGTCATTGCTGAATTATTGAATAAAAACCCATGTTTAATATTTTAAGAATTGCCTTGCGCTACAAGATATCCCTACCAGGCTCCCTGCAGCAAAAGGCTGAGTAATTGACACATGTTGACTCTGGGACTGGAGGCATGACTTGAATGGTAAATATTTGAAGATGGGGAGCTCTCCCTCCCTGCTGCCAATTCTCTGTAGACAGCATATTCAGCAAACAACTTAATTTGAAAACTAGAATGACAGCTTTCTTATGGTCTCGGTGCTTAATTCTCCCTTTCAGTTTTAGCATTTCCCCTTTATTTTCCAACAGCGCAGCATAACTATATCATCAGGCCTCTGATCAACAATAGACCATCCACTTGATTCAGTTACATCGAATGAATGGAAAGTAATTTCCTGCCATTCTGGTAACATACATTTCTTTTAATACTCCTAGTTACTGACGAGTTCCTTTTTAAAACACACTCACTCACACACAAATGAGAAAAGGAATGAGATGAGAACTAGTTGCTTTCAAGGACATATCAGCTGCTGGAATATTTTCTGTTTAAAAAGAAAGAGAAATAGATGGCCATATTTGGTTATGTATATGGAAAGAAGGGATGAGAATCCCTCAGTGTATTAAGGTGGGACAACCTATTAATTTCCGTTTCTCATTTTTCTGATCTTAAATGGTCTGCCCAATTTCTGCATCGGTTTGTACATTTTGTAAAATTCTGCACAAAAAATCATATGTGTTTCAATGACCGCTCCCCGCTTAAAATGGGGGGCGCCCTTTGCGTGGACGCGTGCAGCCCCTAGATCTGGAGCGGCTCCAACAGCATAGGCTTGGCTTTGCCTTCCCTCAGGTGGGATACCTGGAGGTCTCCACCTACCTCAGTCAGTTGTCCAATCCCACCTGGGGGAAGCGTTGCCAAGGAGACCAGGCCAGGTAGGGGAGGGATTACCTGCCCACACAATAGAGGGAGGATCTTACCTGGGAATCCACACTTGGCTCCAGAGCTTCTTCGGGAAGGACGTCGCTGGACTTCCTCGCTCCAAAAGGTAAGCCTGGGCCTTTGCCCCCCCCCCCCACTAGAGGGATCCCAAGGGATAACGGGGGTAATGGACTTCAGGATACCCCTTCAAAAGGGGATCCTTTTCCTTAGGTGGGCCCTGATGCCCCGGGGTGTTGGGTGGTGGCACGGGGGCCCCTCTAGCTGCCCCCCCCATGCCTGCGGGGGCGTGTGGGCCGCGGGGGGGGAGGCAACGCCACGCGCGGCCCCTTCCCTTCCCCCGCCAGGCCTGGCGGCCCTGGGGTGCGGCGGGTGGTGGAGGGGGGGGTCCCCGGTCGCCTCCCAGGGCCTTGGTGGCCCCCAGACGGCCTTTTTTAGGCCGCAGGGAGGCCCGCGGCGTTTCGTGAGGCCTTACTAGGCCTCGGGGGGGCTCCTCCGTGTCCCCAAGCCCTGGAGCCTCCCCCGGGCGGCGGGGGCCTTCCCGCCGCCCCCGTGATCGCCGGGGGGGGGCCCGGGCCCCGCCACGCGGCCTCCCCCGGCTCCGGAGGGCTGCCTGGGCCGCAGGGAGGCCTGGCTGGGCCTCGGCGAGGCCTTGCCGCATTTTGCGGCCTAGCCGGGCCTCCGGCGGCCCTGGGGCCTTTCCTGGGCGGCGGGGGCCTTCCCGCCACACCCACAATCGCCGGGGTGGGGGCGCGGGCTGCGGCACGTGCCCTCCCCGGTTCCGGGAGGCCTAACCGGGCCTCGGAAGGGCTCTGCTGAATAGTGCGGCCTAGCTGGGCCTACAGCGGCTTTGGAGCCTCCCCTGGGCGGCGGGGGCCTTCCTGCCACCCCCCCATTCCGTGGGGGGGCTGCGGGCCACACCGCATGGCCTTCCCCCACCTTTGGTCAGCCTTAAAGGCCGCAGGGAGGTCCTGCCGCCTCGTATGGCCTACACCAGGCCTCTGGCGACCCTGGAACCTCCCCTGGGCGGCGGCGGGGGGGGACCTCTGCAGCCGGTGGGCATACCCGCCTCCCCCCCCAGATGGCCCCGGGGGACAGTGTGTGTCTCTGCTTGCCCCCCCCCCATAAACCGTGGTGGGGCCTGCTTAGTGGTGGCCCCAAGTCTGCAGACATTTCAATGGCGATCGCATGGCAGCAGCCATTGCGCCGGTGGCTACATGGCGGCGGCCATCCTGGATCTGGCTGCAGGGGCGGTCATGCTTCGGTGGTCCTTAGGCGCACCTATGGCCTTATCAGGTACGTATTGGTTTTGCATCTCACTATCATAGCTTGCCAGCAGGTGCAGTGGACAGCAGGCATCGCGCTCATTATCGACGAGGGGAGACTACCCATGGACCTCAACTGAAATCTGTGCAGTGATTTTCTAAACTATTGCTTGTTTTATTTTGCAGCCTTTAGTAGCGATCCCTGCTGCGACTCAGTCCTTGCCTTATCTCCTCCCCTCCCATTATTTGAACCCTTACCTTTATCACTAGTGTGTGTTTGCAAATTGATGGCAGGCATTTTCTACCAATCATTGCCCCCCCCCCTTGTTCTACGGATTCCCTAGCATACCCTACTCTATTAGCCCCACACCATGCCACCAAAGCGTCAGGCTGCTTCTCTGCCCCGCATTAGAAGGGGCACTGTAAGGGGCGCGTCCACCAAGCCTGCCCAGATACAGGCCACTGGACAGCGTAAGGCGCGTGCGACCAGGGAGGAGCAGCCCAAGAAGACCGCGCCCAAGAGGGCAGCAGCACCTAGAGGGTCTTCTGGGTCCATAAGCCCACTAGCCATGGCGAGTCACGCCGGCAAGGGCTCGGCTGCCAAGCCGAGATGTACAGAGAGCTCCTCCTCTACCCGCTCCTGCCTTAGTAGCAGTCCCCCGCACCCGGTGCGTGGAGACAGTAAGGATAGGACCATTGCCTGGCTGAGGTGCCGCCTGGAGCAGCGGGATTCGCGCACAGGGCGCTCTGGGTCACCTCACAGCCGCAGGCAAGGGCGCAGTAGCAGCTCCGCTGACCGCCGTGTCCAGGAAGGCGCATCACGCTCATCATCCCTAAGTCGCACAGATCGCGTCATCGTGGGAGGAAACACCGCAAATCCAGGAGGAGAGCCACAAGTCCAAGAGGGACTCTTCTGGATCATCTAGTTCCTCAGGTAGGTCCAGCTCCACTGATAGTACACGGGGGGGAGCATCAAAGGCTATTGGGTTACAGGCCCCCACGCCCCAGGGCTGCCGCACTGGCGGTGCCGCAACCGGAGGCACAGGCGTGAACATGGTGCTATTGCCCTGTGTGGCGAGGAGGGCATTGACTCCAGAGGTAGCATTAGGAAATCCAACTTCAAAAGAACTGACCAGCCCCCAGGCCTTCGCCTGCGCGAGAAGTTGCGGGAACGCGTCCTTAATGGGGAGTTTGTGGATTTGTTTGATCTGCTATCCCCTGCCTCTTCGACATGCCTAAAATCTAAATCCGCCAAGCAGAGGAAAAAAGATAAAAAAGTGAGTGTTGAGCGTACCTTTCGCAATTGGCTCACTGCATACACCACTTACATGGGTATTATAGTCGCTAGTTACCCTGACAGGGGTTGGCACCTGACCAACTACCTACTTATCATCCTAAAGGCTGAAGCCATGTCTGGGGGGGGAGGCGGCACTTGCCTATGACCAGGCATTCAGGGAGCGGGCGGCAGGGGACGACACAGCTAGATGGGATATCGAAGATGATGACGTGTGGTCTGAGTTGGTTGCCCCATTCTTCAAGAAAGGGTCTGACAATGTGAAACAGTCCAAATACCAATCCAAGGCCCCCAAGAGATTTTGCTGGGAGTATAACAACGGTTCCTGCTTCAGAGAAAAATGCCGATTTGCTCATGAATGCGAGCGCTGTAGTGGATCTCACCCACCACAAAATGTTTTTTGGGGTAGAAGTTTTTTCAAGGCTCCCGTGGATCAGGCGCAGGCACATCTCAAGACAAAGAGAGGCCGGAGCCTCTACAGGCTCCTCTGGCACACAGCAAAGCAAAACAATGCCCGCAAATAGTGTTCTCCTTTCCCTAGCCCCCTCACCCGTATCTATATCAGCAATGCTGCCTTTTTTACTCCAGTACCCCAATAAAGAGGCAGCAAAATACTTTGAGGAGGGCTCTAGGGAAGGTTTCCACATCCCAGTGGTAGTCACCCCTTCATGCACCAATCCCCCCAACCAAAAGTCTGTCTGAGATATGCCACACATTGCTGAGAAGAAGATCACCAAAGAACGTTTGCTGGGGCGAGTGGCAGGTCCCTTCTCAGAACCTCCATTTCCCACCCTCATAGTGTCTCCACCAGGTATCGTGCCTAAGAAGGCCCCAGGCGAGTTTCAATTAATACACAACCTTTCTTACCCAAAGGGTGGGTCAGTAAATGATGCCAATCCTCAAGAACAATGCTCAGTCAAATATGCATCTCTTGATCAGGCAATCAGGCTGGTTAGGGAGTGCGGCTCGGGCACGCTCACGGCAAAATGTGACATCGAATCGGCCTTCCGTTTGTTACCAGTCCACCCCAGGGACTTCTGGTTGCCAGGTTTCAAATCATATCTGGGTATTGAACTGGATTCTGTCAGCCAAACCTATTGCCTGCCCCTAGCCGAACTCACCACGTTGAGGGAATTGGTTACCACCACGATGGCCCAGAAAACGACTACGTTGCGTCAGGTCCAGACACTCTTAGGACGCCTCTATTTTGAAGGCAGGGTTATCTCGCCCGGTCGCGCCTTTTGCGCACGCCTAGCCCGTCTCACGGCTGGTGGTGTTGCCCCCCACCACCACATCAGGGTCACTCATACCATAAGGGAGGACCTCAAAATGTGGCTGACCTTCCTGAAAAGTTACAATGGGGTATCCTTTTGGCGAGATTGGCTGCTGTTTAAGGAGCAGCTACAGGTGCACTCTGACGCCTCTGGTCGCTCTGGCTTCGGTGTCTACCTCAGGGGTCACTGGCATGCGCAGCCTTGGCCGACATCTTGGCACGTAGAGGGCATTACACGCGATTTAACTTTTCTTGAGTTCTTTCCAATCCTAGTAGCTCTCCGGGTTTGGGGGACCTTCTCAAGGACACCAAGGTGTGCTTCTGGTCAGACAACCAGGCGGTGGTAAGAATCATTGCGAAGCAATCTGCAAACTCCAACAGGGTAATTCGCGTGCTCCGTCTCTTCGTGCTGGAATGTCTGAAAGGTAACATCACCTTTTCCGCGCGGTTCATCCCGGGCCTCAATAACGACATTGCAGATGCCCTGTCTCGCTTTCAGATGGAGCATTTTGGTGACCTAGCACCCGAGGCCAATCAACTCCCAGAAGCCTTTCCGGAGGACCTCTGGGAACTCGGTCGAGAGAAGTGACAGCAGGGGTACTGAGCCCCCTTGCACCATCAACATTGCAATCCTACACCGGAGCATGGTCCCAATTTGAGGGGTTCAGAGATAAGTTTGGTTTACGACGCAGACGTGCAGCTAAGGAGTATGATGTTCTAATAGTTCACCTAAAGCGTAGAGGCATGGCCCCTTAAGACAATCAGCCTGCACAAGGCTGCTTTCTCATACTTCAGCAACTGTTTTTGGCTCCCAGACCCCTCTTAACAATTTCCACGTAAGGAAGCTTTTTCAGGGTGGCGTCACTCCCACCCGCCCATTCCAGATAAGAGGAGGACAGTAACCATTGAGATCCTCCGGCTGATATCGGATGTGCTCCCCAGTATCTGCTGGTCCAACTATGAGGTTAGGCTATTCAGGGCGGCCTTCTCCCTGGCCTTCCTTGGTGCGCTCCGTATCGGAGAGTGCGTTGGGGGCACATTGTCATCTCATCGCAGGGGCTTGTCTGTGGCTGATATCAACCCTGACAGGCGCATGCTACAAGTCAAAATCCGAGCCTCCAAAACCGATCAACTAGGTAGGGGTACCATGCCAAGTCTAGCCCCCTCCCCACACACTGGACCATGCCTGGTCGCGGACACACGCAAATTCTTGAAGGTACGTCCTCCAGGACCAGGCCCTCCCATTCATGCATCAGGCCGCCCCATGACCCATTGCCAATTTGTTTCAATATTGCGTAAGGCCATCCATGCTTGTGTAGGCGACCCGGCACAATTTTCTGGGCATTCCTTTTGTATCGGTGCAGCAACCACGGCAGCTGCAAGCGGCCTCCCGGCAGAACACATAAAAGCAATGGGGCGGTGGCGTTCAGCTGCCTTCAAAGGCTACATTAGATACAACCAGCAGACACTGACAGATACCATATAATCCTTTCTTTCAGGCTCAACCCCCAAACTTCGGCCACAGCATTGTGCATTGGGCGGCCATCCATGCCACCACTGGTCCAGGCGGAGAACATCTGGGTCTGCAGCCAAAGATCTCCATTGCCTGGTTCGGACAACGGGGAAGGCGTTGGGATCCCCTGCTCCCTCGGTTGCGTCATGAACTTGCGTTCCACGGTGGGATGCCCTGCTCCCTCGGTTGCGTCATGAACTTGCGTTCCACGGTGGGATGCCCTGCTCCCTCGGTTGCGTCATGAACTTGCGTTCCACGGTGGGAAGCCCTGCTCCCTCGGTTGCGTCACGAACTTGCGTTCCACGGTGGGATGCCCTGCTCCCTCAGTTGCGTCACGAACTTGCGTTCCACGGTGGGATGCCCTGCTCCCTCGGTTGCGTCATGAACTTGCGTTCCACGGTGGGATGCCCTGCTCCCTCGGTTGCGTCACGGACTTGCGTTCCACGGTGGGAAGCCCTGCTCCCTCAGTTGCGTCACGAACCTGCGTTCCACGGTGGGATGCCCTGCTCCCTCAGTTGTGTCACAGACTTGCGTTCTGCCACCCGCCAAGCGCGGTTGTGCTCCACCTCTGCGAAAATGACTTGGTCGTGCACAAAAGCATAATTTTGATCAAAACAGCGATCGCAGACCTGGAAAGCGTGCACGCCACTCACCCCATTATCACGATTTTCTGGTACGAACCTCTACCACGCTTGCATTGGCCTGGCAACATCAAACCCACTAGACTTAATTACACTGTGGAAAAAATCAATAGGGCAGTGCGCTCTGCAACCACTCGCATGGGAGGTCAGGTCATGAAACACCACAACATTAAAGTTTACATGCAGGAGCTATTTCAGCCCGATGGCGTGCACCTATCGGACCTGGGTAATGAGCGTTGGCTGAGCGACATCAGGCATGGCCTGATTGATTGGTGGAGGATGGCAAAGGCGTCTTTCAGATGTTGGTAGTCTTGGCGGCGAGACCGCAATTGCGGTCTCGGGTGGCGGTATCAGGCCTTGGGCGGAATCCTTTTGTCCATCTTCCTCTTGCGGCGGCGATACCAGGGTTCCCCGTTAAAGGGGTTTTCTGAAGGGAGGCTTTGGCCGTACACCGAAAGGTCGTCATTGCTCCCTCCTGCGGCGGCGGCGTTACAGGGGCGGCCATCTCTGCTTGAACATATGTTCTCCAGAGCCGGCCCATCCCCCCCACACACACTGGATGACCCTGATGCTCCCTAGGTCCCCGGCTGGGGACCGGGGAGGGAGAACGCCCAATGCCTGAGCCAAGGTCTACCCACATTTGAAATTTAATAAAGTTGTGGCCAATTTAATCCCATAGCACGTTGTCTTGAGTCGTTATTCACATGACGGGGGGACCGTGCAGGATCTGGGGACTCCGCCTGTCCACGCAATGACCGCTCCCCGCTTAAAATGGGGGGCGCCCTTTGCGTGGACGCGTGCAGCCCCTAGATCTGGAGCGGCTCCAACAGCATAGGCTTGGCTTTGCCTTCCCTCAGGTGGGATACCTGGAGGTCTCCACCTACCTCAGTCAGTTGTCCAATCCCACCTGGGGGAAGCGTTGCCAAGGAGACCAGGCCAGGTAGGGGAGGGATTACCTGCCCACACAATAGAGGGAGGATCTTACCTGGGAATCCACACTTGGCTCCAGAGCTTCTCCCACCCTACCCACCCTCAGTTAAGGTCTTATTTTGCAGGTTAACTTTTCTTCACAGGTTTTGCAGGTTAACTTTTCTTCACAGGTATGCGGGCGCTGCTACGTTAAGGTCGCTGTTAAAGGGCCGGAAAGGAATTTCCCTGCATTGGCAGGTTTCGCCTTTCCCGTAGCAAAACGTCACAACTTTGGCGGTATCAGGCCTTGGGCGGAATCCTTTTGTCCATCTTCCTCTTGCGGCGGCGATACCAGGGTTCCCCGTTAAAGGGGTTTTCTGAAGGGAGGCTTTGGCCGTACACCGAAAGGTCGTCATTGCTCCCTCCTGCGGCGGCGGCGTTACAGGGGCGGCCATCTCTGCTTGAACATATGTTCTCCAGAGCCGGCCCATCCCCCCCACACACACTGGATAACCCTGATGCTCCCTAGGTCCCCGGCTGGGGACCGGGGAGGGAGAACGCCCAATGCCTGAGCCAAGGTCTACCCACATTTGAAATTTAATAAAGTTGTGGCCAATTTAATCCCATAGCACGTTGTCTTGAGTCGTTATTCACATGACGGGGGGACCGTGCAGGATCTGGGGACTCCGCCTGTCCACGCAATTGCTTTTGTGTGTCTGCAGTCTTGCATAATAGACACATTTTTGAATGCAGTTGCTGCAATATGATGTATGTGCATATTATTTTAACCAAGATGTGCATTTTTGTGCTCAAGTTGCTCTAATATATGCTTTTTTGGTTGGAATATTGCATCATAGGATTCAGGGGAGTGTGAATTTTGAAGAATAACTGTGTTTGGTGTGTGTATTAGTTTGGGAAGTCTGAATTAGGGTACATTTGCATTAAATTGTGACACCTTCCCAAAAAAAAATCTGTTGGATCCAGTAATTGTTATTTTGAAATACTGTATTTTAATTAAATGTTTAAGGGCCACATATATATTGAAATTTAGAGAACAAAGATTTAAACTTGCTGGGAATACAAATATAGCTGATACGACAACTCACGTGAGAGCAGTCTACTTTCATCGTGACTGACTCTGCCAAAGTTATCCTTATATTGCTCTGGAAATGTCTTCTGAGGGAAAATAAAACAAAACATTTTTTGTGCAATACAGTGGTCCCTCGCAAGACGAAATTAATTCGTTCCGCAAGTTTTTTCTTCTTGCGAGTTTTTCGTCTTGCGAAGCACGGTTTCCCTTAGGAATTGCATTGAAAATCAATTAATGCGTTCCTAGGGAAACCGCCTTCAGACCAGGTCCGGGGACAGTCTGTCCCCCGACCTCTTCTGAAGGCTGGGGGGGGGGAACAAGGGCTTTTCTTCCCACCCCCAGCCTTCAGAGGGCTGTTCTGAAGGCTGGTGGTGGGAAGAAAAGCCCTTCTTCCCACCTCCCGCCCCGCAAGCTCCGGGGACAGGAGGGCTTTGCTGCCGACCGCCAGCATTTTAAAAGCCCCTGCTGTCCCGGGGCGATTTTAAAATGCTGGCAGGCGGGAGCGAAGTCTCTGCTGTCCCGGGGAGATTTTAAAATGCTGGCGGGCTCCTGCCATAGGCGCGCGTCACCTCTCCAGCCAGGAGAGGGTCGCAGGGGGCTGCTTTAGCCCCGCGCGCCCTCTCCCGGCTGGAGAGGTGACGCGTGCCTATGGAGGCTCCTGCCATAGGCGCGCGTCACCTCTCCAGCTGGGAGAGGGTCGCAGGGGGCTGCTTTAGCCCCGCGCGCGCTCTCCCAGCTGGAGAGGTGACGTGCGCCTATGGAGGCTCCTGCCATAGGCGCGCGTCACCTCTCCAGCCGGGAGAGGGTCGCAGGGGGCTGCTTTAGCCCCGCGCGTGCTCTCCCAGCTGGAGAGGTGACGCGCGCCTATGGAGGCTCCTGCCATAGGCACCCGTCACCTCTCCAGCCGGGGGAGGGTCGCAGGGGGCTGCTTTAGCCCCCCGCGCGCTCTCCCAGCTGGAGAGGTGACGCGCGCCTATGGAGGCTCCTGCCATAGGCGCGCATCACCTCTCCAGCCGGGAGAGGGTCGCAGGGGGCTGCTTTAGCCCCGCGCGCGCTCTCCCAGCTGGAGAGGTGACGCGCGCCTATGGAGGCTCCTGCCATAGGCACGCGTCACCTCTCCAGCCGGGGGAGGGTCGCAGGGGGCTGCTTTAGCCCCGCGCGCGCTCTCCCAGCTGGAGAGGTGACCCATGCCTATGGAGGCTCCTGCCATAGGCGCGCGTCACCTCTCCAGCCGGGGGAGGGTCGCAGGGGGCTGCTTTAGCCCCCCGCGCTCTCTCCCAGCTGGAGAGGTGACGCGCGCCTATGGAGGCTCCTGCCATAGGCGCACGTCACCTCTCCAGCCGGGAGAGGGTCACAGGGGGCTGCTTCTCTGCTGTCCCGGGGAGATTTTAAAATGCCGGCGGGCGGGAGCGAACGCTTCGCTCCCGCCCGCCAGCATTTTAAGATCGCCGGGGCAGCGGAGACTTCTCTGCTGTCCCGGGGAGATTTTAAAATGCTGGGGGTCAGCAGCGAACGCTTCGCTCCCGCCCGCCAGCATTTTAAGATCGCCCGGGGCAGCGGAGAAGTCTCCGCTGTCCCGGGAAGGCAGGCGGGGGGGAGAAAGACTTTTGCCCCCCGCTGGCCTTCAGAAGAGGTCCAGGACCTCTTCTGAAGGCCGGCTGTGGGCGAAAGTCTTTGCTCTCGACCGCCAGCAATTTAAAACAGGTCCCCGGAGATTTCCCTATGGGCTTTCGTCTTGCGAAGCAAGCCCATAGGGAAATTCGTCTTGCGAAGCGCCTCCAAAACAGAAAACCCTTTCGTCTTGCGGGTTTTCCGTCTTGCGAGGCATTCGTCTTGCGGGGTACCACTGTATAAGCCAATGAGTCTCAATCCTCCCTCCAGATTTATTTACCTTTCCAAAAGTACAGTCTATACATGTCAACTCAGAAGAAAATACTGCTGTCTTCAATAGGACTTACCCCAACTCTCTAGGAGTGCAGCCAAAATGTGGTTGCTCCCTTTACCCATTCCTTACATAGCTAGTCAATCAAATCCACTCCACTTACCAGTGGGGAGAAGTTGTGGTGAACCACGTGGCAATCCACTCCCCTCTGGGACAGGGGATGAAGTCCCGCATCACCCGGAGGTTCCCGGCCATGTCATTCGCCAGCCAGCCTACCCGCTGGCTGGTGGCACGTGTTGAGGGGCCTGGTAGGAATTTTTCTACTTGGCAAATTGGCATGGGCCATTTGGTTTTTGCCTACCCCATAGCAATCGTCACAACTTTGGCGGTTAGGCACTGATTGATCTTATGTTGGGGGAGGTGAGGTGTGGCCATCACATGCCCCTCCAAGCTTAAGGGTATTCTGTTAAAGGAATCCAGGGCTGTGGATCTTGTCCGAAGCCCAGGGCGGGGCTAGGGCCATGCCATGATCCCGTCGGGAACCCAGGGGGAGCTCGAGTTGGTTTGCATCGACAGGGCTCCCCCTACCAGTGGTTGACCCTTACAGGATTCCCTGTGTGATGAGCAGGAGTCAGATATAGTTGGGTCAGTTCCAATGCCTAAGCCAATACCTCTCACGTTCTGTAACCAATAAAGTTGTGGCCTAAATTTGCCCAATAACATTAACCTAATATCCGTGTCCTTGTGTCTTACTCATCAATGAGGAGGTGGTCTCGGGCTCTCAACACGCAATCATTCAATCTCCTTTATTGGCATAGAAATGTAGCTAGTCAAAGAACTTAGACTCTGCATTTGTCCCATGCGGGCCAATTTAATTCCTGTGTGGCTGCAATCCTATTATTCCCTGAGACTTAGTTCATTCATTCACTGGGACATATGCTAATGTCCAGGCTGTGTATAAAACCCAAAACTATTTTACTCCAGCCATATATATGGTAGCAAGATATCATGGATTCCATATCTATGTGACACTCTAGCGTGATAAACCAGGGAGGCCAAAAAGTCAAACTCATGAGTGACACAGAGCTTATGAAGGGATGGGGCTATTTCTGTAATTTTTGACTCAGTTCTCCATTGTTCCCATTAAGTCAGGTGTGGGGAAACTTTGGCCCTCCAGATGTTTCTGAATTACAACTCCCATCATCTCTGGCCAATGGTCATACTTGCTGGGGCTGACTGGAGTTGTAATATATGGAGGGCCAAAGGTTCCCTATACTTGCATTAAGTTCAGTGGAACATAGAATTATAGAATTGTAGAGTTGGAAGGGACTCCAAGTGTCATGCAGTCCAACCCTCTGCAATGCAGAGAAGTCAGCTAAAACATCCATGACAGATGGTCAGCCAACCTCTGCTTAAATCTGACTGAGAAACAGATGAGTGAGGACAGGATCTGTTCTTTTCCTCAATCAGATGCAAGGGGAAATTCAATACTTTCAATAAGCTCCTACCTCATTTATAGACTGAAGAGCATCTCTTACTTTATACGGGAAGTTGTCCCCCCAAAGTAGTGATTTTTTTTCCTTCCAGAAGAGTGAACGCTAGAAATTCAGTTGTGTGGAAGAAAGGATCTCCAGGACAGCTGCTTACAGACACAGGGTCATCATGGCTGTAGCTTTTGTATTGTTGTGCTCATCACACGTCTTTGGACAATGAGGAATTCTAGGGGTACAGTGATTACCTAGATTTGGTTCCCTTTTGAAGGAGGTGACTAGAGGTTTATTGGTGCTTGGAAATACTGCATTTATTTACAAATACACAAGCTGAGTGTAGGTGGACATGTAGCTTAAACACTCCAACAGACAGCCAAAGCCTACTGTTCTCACATCAGAGTTCCAGCAATACAGCGAGCATCTTAAGTTGCTTGCAAAGCCTGAATTCAGTCTCTTCCTCTGAGTCAAGCTGCAGTCTCACACACAAACATCTGGATTACCTCAACCTTAGCTGGAAAGAAAGTCTTCCCCTTTCTCTGTTTTTCGCATATTCAGAACCATCCCAAAATGATCCTGTATCAAGAAGCAATTGTGTAAATATTTAGTCCCATGGCGACATTTCACTTATGCTGAAACATCCTCTTCTCTGCATTAAAAAAAATAAGGTTGAGCATGAATATTTTTACATCTAGCACATCTCGAAAATATTTGGTGCCTCTCCAAATAAATGAGGGCCATCTGGCACCTGTCAGGCAGGTCTGTTTTGCCCCTACAAAAATGTGTTTATGTTGTAAGAAAAAGAGATTTCCTTACTTTAATTTGACATCTCTTGTTGCATGTGAGATGCAAATATACATATTTGTATCTAAACCATTATGCTGCATGCATGCGCTCTAAAATCATGAGGCCCTTATTATGAAATTGTGCTCCCTGTATTAGTAGCATCTGACTGCAGAGTGAACCCAAGACAGTTACAAAGCTGCTCCCCATTCATGCATTGGTTGAAGCTAAGCACTGAAGACTTCACAATGTGATCATCAGCAAGTTAACTTGGACACCATTCCACGGGAATGGTGAAGTTCCACTCATGTAAGCCATTTGAGGCAATGTCCTGCTGCTCCTGCCAAGATGTTCTCAAACGGATGGAAGTCCAAGGGAGAATATTTATTTAAAGCCAGATGGCAAAATCTGGCTGGGCATCTTTGAACTCATTGAAAGTAAAAGAGCGTGATCTCCTTCTAAGAGCAGAACAGCCATGAGGTCTGCCGTGGAGTAAGTCTAGGTAAAGGTTGGACCTCAGGAAGCGTGGGTAACAGTCTTGCTCCATCAGGGCATAGATTTTGGTCTGCGCAGCATCGAATGTGTTGAGTGTCGGATGACTCATGCTCTGACTGGTCCATGTTTTGGTGTTAAAGTCAAGGTTGACCTAGAGAGAAAGAGAAAGAGGGGAAAAAACACCTCATATGGCAAGGCAAATATTATTGATGGCGTTTCTCAAGCTTCTCTCTTAATGAGTACAGTGGTACCTCAGGTTACATACACTTCAGGTTACAGACTCCGCTAACCTAGAAATAGTGCTTCAGGTTAAGAACTTTGCTTCAGAATGGGAACAGAAATTGTGCTCCGGTGGCGTGGCAGCAGCAGGAGGCCCCATTAGCTAAAGTGGTGCTTCAGGTTAAGAACAGTTTCAGGTTAAGTACGGACCTCTGGAATGAATTAAGTACTTAACCCGAGGTACCACTGTACATGGCTTACCCTACAAGTTCACATTCAAGTCCTGTGCATACAGGAATCATGTACAAGCTGATGTGATTTTCCACACATGACCAAGAAACAGATGTTGTTGAACTCCAGCTCCCATAATCTGTGACCGTTGGTCTTGCTGGCTGGGGCTGATGGGAATTTAACAACATTTGAAGGGCCACAGGTTCTCTATCCCTGCAACAGATGCTTGACTACACATAGGCTTGTGAAATTGTTTCTTTTGGATCAAGGATACACATGTTCTAGACATGAAGTTCATTAGGCGACTAAGGGAAAAATCTGGTACTCTGCTTCAAGACCTTAAGATTGTATGAAAGTGGGGAGGGAAGAAAAAATATTGTTAACAAGTGCGTCACGTGGTTTTGTGGCATTTTATCCGTAATGTAGGGGGATTCACCATATCTGCACTGTTGCATAAAGTTATTTATCCACTGTAGCTTTTAAAGTGTGCTGAGAAGATAAATTCTAATACTTGCAATTTTGTTTTAAATGGCAAAGTGTCTTTGCACTACAGAGGAAGTCAGCTATCTGATTTATGTGAGCTTTGGGGGAAGTTGTGTGTGGTTACTGCTGGGGGGAAAACCTCAGTTTCTGCTGAGTTTCAGCCTTAACAGTAAGCTTCTACACCATAGTTTAATTTTCAAAGCACTCTTATACAATTTAACAGCCATGCCCCTACTGCCAAAGAGTTTTGGGAACTGTAGTTTGCCAGGGGTGCTGAGAGTATTTGGAGACACCTCACAGAGCTACAGTGCTTAGTACCCTTCACAAACAATTCACAGGATTAAAATAAAAAAATTCCTTCCAGTAGCACCTTAAAGACCAACTAAGTTAGTTCTTGGTATGAGCTTTCGTGTGCACGCACACTTCTTCAGATATGCATGCACATGAAAGCTCATACCAAGAACTAACTTAGTTGGTCTTTAAGGTGCTACTGGACGGAATTTTTTTATTTTGACTATGGCAGAACAACACGGCTACCTATCTGTAACAATTCACAGGATTGTTAGATCTCGTTGCAACAGCATGGTAAAATCACATCTTAAGGAGTTTGGGACATTTTAAAGGCAGTCACACATTCATGTTTTATTAATGAAAATGATAAAAATTATATTGAAAATATCAATAAAAATAAATAAAAATAAAGGCAGTCACACAACCCCTATCAACATGCAGGGCTCGAGCAGTCACAGGCTGTTTGAGTCCCACTAAGGTCAGTCATCACATTGTTGCAAGGAGAGCACACAAACCATAGACAGATGTTTATCAAATCTTCAAAGAAACATGGTTTATACTTCTGTAGAGAAGCCTTGCTGGATCCAATGAAAGGCCCATCTAGCCCAGCTTCTTGCTTTCCCCTGTGGCCCAAAGGATACCTCCTAGAAACCCACAAGCAGCACATGTGTGTTGTAGCCTTCCTCCATTGTTGTTACCCCAGCAGCTGCTATTCAGGTCAGGAGCATCCCACAACCTGAGATTTCAGGGCTCAAACCTGAGACCGAGGGGTGGCCCCCTGGTGATGTCACTGTGGGCCAGTGGCGTAGCGTGGGTTGTCAGCACCCGGGGCAAGGCAAGTAATTTGCGCCCCCTAACCTGTGGATTTGCGCCCCCTAACCCTAACCCCCAGATGTTGCGCCCGGTGCGGCCGGCCCCCCCTGCACCCCCCACGCTACGCCACTGCTGTGGGCAGACCCTGGCGATGTCAGGGCGTGATTCTTCCTCTGTGCTCCCTCCTGCCACTGAACCCTGGAGACGGAGGTTAATTGGGAGAGGGGGGAGGGAAGATAACCCCCCTAACACCTATGCAATCATTATACTACCTTTGGAACTGGATGTGGCATATATGACTAGTCGCTACTCATCTCTTTTTCCTCCATGAACTTGGGCTATAAAGTTAGGGGAAGGGACATTGGCTCCCATGAGCTGCATGAGGCTACAAATTTGAGGTGTAGTTAAAAGGAAGCACAGTCTGTCTCAAACTGAGATGCACAGGGGCAGGGGCACTATTTTTATTTTCTCCCACAGAAACTGAATGCCTAGCATTGACTCCTACCAGGAAAAAGTATTTGCTCCTGGTACCAGTATGCTGTTTCCCAGCCAAAGAGCCTGAAGCGGATTTCAGTAATAAGCAAAACATACTGCTACATGTGGGGATAATGCTGCCACTGGGCTTGGGATGATATCTTAACAGTGTACCCAACAGGCTGTCCTGTTAGCAACACAGACCACATGAGTTGGGGGAGCATTGCAATATGTCTCAGTGCAATATATTTGTCCAAGTTTTATTGGACTTCTAACAAGCCAAGGGCTTGAGTAGGAAAAAATGTGTAAATTATTTCATTCTACCAGGGTCATCTTAAGCATATCCGGCGCCTTGGTGCAAAGATCCCTCCAGTGCCCCCCCCGGCAACTCCAAAACAAGTGAGGGGGCGGTGGAAAATGTCCTCTGCCTCCCCCACAGCCCTGATCCCTGGCGTGGTGGCAGCGATCAAGCAGGAAAACATGCTGGCGGACATGCTCTCTAGCGTCTGGGTGCCCGAGAAGGCAGACTGGGAAGGCTGCATGCGGCCTTTTCCCAGGAAGCAGGAGGAGGACAATGACCAGGAGCAGGGCTGTCTTTAGCAGATGCAGAAGCTTGGAAGGGATGCTGCGAGCAGCTTCCATCCTAAGCCTCTGCAGGGATTGCTCTCCTCCTGAGGAGGCTTGGGAAGGAAGCTGCACACCCACCAGCCATATAGTTGGTGGGGCATAGCTGGCAGGCATGCAGGGAAAGGGGAGGCTGCTGGCAAAGCCACACAGCTCCCCCACTCACTGGGGCGTGTCGGAACTCTGCTTGGCCAAGCCAATAAGGCCTCATCTTCCTCCGAGCTGAGCCTTTGAAATCGCCTCCGACATGTTTAATGACCTGAGCCTTTGATAAGGCCCCAAGCACATTCTATCCAGCAGGGTTCCCAGCACAGGGAAGAGACGAGGGGTTTGGCTACATTGTAAAGAGTTTTATTTCTAAACTATGAAGAACAGAAAAGACATCCTCTCTCTATGAAAGCAGAGAGCAACTGATCAAAGGAACAAAGGAAACAGGAAAGCACTAACATCACATCCCGTCTCTCCCCTTCCTGTGAGACTTGAAGGTCTCTGGAATGTAAACAGAGTCCTGTGACTCCACGCAGCTGCACAGTGATAACAGAAACGAACAGGGCGCCCCTGAGAGGCCGGCGCCCTGGCACACCGCACCACTAAGACCAATGGGAAAGACGGCTCTGCATTCTACCGTGGACTCTCAAAAGCGTATTGGAAACAAGATGTCGAACATTACTTCTGGAAGATGACCAGGCTTGGGTTTCAGTGAGCCTTCATGAGAAGAATATGTCAATGGGGTTGAAGATCTCTTTTCCCCAATTCAGTCGGGCCAAGAGACTTCCTGCTTTATTGTACCAGTCATGGTAGTACATATGGATGGAGGTTATCTCCTATAATAAGATATGCTAATATGCAGGTCTTCCCTACTTGACATGATGGGCATTTGGCTAGTAAGATACAATTAAGAACCTGGACTGAAACATCAACCGTGTGTATATTTGTTTACATGCGATATGTCACTAATACACCATCATTAGTACCGCCTTTTGGAATAAATCTGTAATCAATCTTTTTAGACTATGATTATTACTTGAATGCTGTGTTTAAGCTGGTGATTTGTTTTATTCATTTGGCTTATTATCTGAAATCTTGGCAATGTAATAGGAATAGTTTGTATGTAACACTAATTACATCTATAATTATGGGTTTAGCAGACAGATGAAAAGTAATTCTAATGTATTAGCATCAAATATAGGCAGATACATATGGGCACATAAACTAATATTTGTACTTCAAGTTGATGTTGTTGTGGTAGCATGTGCTATAATTTCCCCGACATGTTTTCAAACTGTGGCCTCAATGCAGACAAGGTTAAGCAGCGTTCAGCACAAGACCATGCATTTTTACTCAGAAATAGGTTCTACTGTGTTCAATGGGGCTGACATCCTAGCAAGTTGGTTTGGGGTTTCATCTAGGTCGGTCTATTTGTCCATCTTGCCTGCTATTGTTTTCTCTTCCAGGCAGAGGTTTTTCCTACCACCTGTTGCCTGAATATTTTTAAACTTATGCAAGGCAGATTGCACCAAAAGGATCGTTTTCACTATACCTCTTTCGGAGCTTCTTTTTCTATGAAGGTCTCATAAATGGTCTTTGCTTTGAGTGAAAGTTGGGAAGCTTCTGTGTTCTTCTTGTAATCTTCACATGCCATCCAAAATTCAATGTTCTCTTCACTAAACTCACTTTTCAGGAACCTTGTGAATGCATCTAATCCACCTACAAAAGAGATAATCATTCAAAGCAAGGCATATTAAGTAATAAAACATAATTACATTTCTTCAATTGAAGTTTAAACAGAAACACCCTTTTCAGTTTAATAATAATAATAATAATAATAATAATAATAATAATAATAATAATTAAAAATAATTTATTACTTATACCTCACCCATCTGGCCGGGCCTCCGCAGCCACTCTGGGCCACTTCTAACAGGATATTAAAAACACAATAAAACATCAAACATTAAAAGCTTCCCTAAACAGGGCTGCCTTCAGATGTCTTCTAAAGGTCAGATAGTTGTTTATTTCCTTGACATCTGGTAGGAGGGTGTTCCACATAGCAAGAGAGGTCAAAGGCCAGGCTAGTTATCTCCCTGATAACTAGGTTTTCTATAATTTTGTTTTCTTTCGAAAAATGTCCAGTTACAAAATCAATTGTCTGTTGTGATTTAGTTCAGACACATATTCAGAACCTCAGTGAAAACTCGCTAGAGATTACAGTGGTGCCCCGCAAGACGAATGCCTCGCAAGACGAAAAACTCGCTAGACGAAAGGGTTTTTCGGTTTTGCGTTGCTTCGCTAGACGAATTTCCCTATGGGCTTGCTTCGCAAGACGAAAATGTCTTGCGCTTTTTTTTAAAAGCCGCTTGAAGAGGCGCAGTTGCGACGGACCGTGCTTCGCAAGACGAAAAACATCGCAAGACGAAATGACTCGCGGAACGAATTCTTTTCGTCTTGCGAGGCACCACTGTATAAGACCTAAATGGGGGTATGGGAATAAATGTTTAGAAAATAGAAGGCCCCATATCCCTTTTCTATGTTCAATGTGACAAAAATGTTATAGGGTGTGTGTGGAAAACACCTCCCCTTTCTTTCCCCGTCTTGCCAAATGATCAGTGAAATTATATCGATTCATTTATAGGGATATTGACACCAGAGTTTTTCTTATTCCTGCATGGCCATATCTGCACCATACCTATAAGTACTATAATACCACTTTAACAGTCATGGGTTCCGCCAAAGATTACTGGGAACTGTAGTTTGTTAAGGATGCTTAGAGTGGTAAGGAAATTGCTATTCCCCTTACAAAGCTAGAATTCTCATAATTGTTTGACAGTCAAACCCTATTCCCAGGAAACACAGGGACAGGAATAGGTGTTTCCTAACAACTCTCAGCACCCTTAACCAATGGCAGTTCCTGGGATTCTTAGTTGGAAGTCACGACTATTAAAGTGATAGCATTGGGCTTTAAATGTGTGGTGTAGAAGTGAGCAATGTTGAAATTTACATGCTGACTCTTGTCCAACTTTGTAGAGTGGTACCTTGGTTCTCAAATGCCTCAGTACTCAAACAACTTGGAACTCAAACACTGCAAACCCGAAAGTAAGTGTTCCGGTTTGTGAACTGTTTTTGGAAGCCGAACGTGCTCTGTTTTGAGTATTATGCTTCCAATCTGAGTGCCACACTTCCATTTTGGGTGTTACACTGAGGTCTATCTGTTTTTGCTATTTATTTTGTGTTTTTGTTTTTGCGTGTCGAGGTCCCCAGGTCCACCCCAATAACTCACACATCACACAGAAGTTTTTGTTTAAGATTTTTGGCATAATTTTGGCCACAACTTTATTAAAATACAAATTTGTGAGTGGTTGCATAGGCATTGGTTGTGACTATCTGCCCCCACCGTGGGGGACAGACTGACATTCCGCACGATGCAAAAGTCAGAATGGGGGAATACACTTGGGGGTTATGCGGAGCAGGGAACCTGCCCTCACCCCAAATGCAACCAGGAGCTCATTGCTATGGCCCGAGCCCCCTTGACAGAGTGGACAAGCAATAGTTAGCTCCCAATTCCTTTAACGGAATCCCTTGCAGCAGCAGCATTAGAGGGGCAGGCACAGCCAATCCATGCCCCTCAACCAACCAAACCATAAACCAATGCCTAACCGTGAACCTTACAAGTTATGACGATTTGCTACGCAGTAGGCAAAAACCAAATGGCCCCAGCCAATCAGCCAGATGGAAAAAATTCCTACCAGGCCCCCGCTCCAAAGCAGACAACCCCATGACAAGCATAGCAAGGTCAAAGCGAACAACCCTATTCTAGGGAGGGAGGGACGGGCAATCTGATGCACGGGCGAAAAGAGGAAGCCCTAGCCTCGTGCCAGGAGTTTTACTATTTCTGGCTGCCAATCAATAAATGGCAACATTAACTTCTTCCCAACAACAAAAGAAGCATCAATCGCATCAGTGGCCAATGATCAATTAGCCCGCCCCCCAATTTTGGAGTGTCCTGGCGGCCCCCACCGCAACACGTGCTCTCCATGAAGGAGAACACGCTTTGCGGCTCTTTTTTGTGACTGTGTGGAACCCAGTTCAGCTACTGATTGACTGATTGATTTATTGATTGTGTGACTGCAGTACATTGTTTATTGCTTTCATTTTATGGATCAATGGTCTCGTTAGATAGAAAAATTCATGTTAAATTGCTGTCTTAGGGGTTGTTTTTAAAAGTCTGGAACGGATTAATCTGTTTTGCATTACCTTCTATGGGAAAGCACACCTTGTTTTTGAAACGCTTTGGTTTTGGAATGGACTTCCGGAACAGATTAAGTTTGAAAACCAAGGTACCACTGTAAATGCATAGCAATAGGTATCAGTTGTCTGATCAAATTCAGCATTAGTTGATAAACAGATTGTGCTAAGCTGATTTGCATCCCTACTTTTAAATGTTACATTTTACGAGGTTCCTAAGATCAGCAAAAAAGTTTTAGGGCAGCATGAGTGGACCCACTAAAAACAATGAATTTAAGTTGGTCATTCCCATGGTTTACTCTGAGTATGGGGTGGGGGGGAACTCATGTGCAAATGCAAAACCACCATAGATCACAATGTACTTGGCTTTTAACCTTACAATGAGCAAGCCTTTTCCTTACTGTAATTCCTAATGGTGTATGACATTTGAAGAGTCTTTTTGATATGAAAGATCTCTACTTCCCACAAATAATCATTTACAATTCTCTGTAAATATATAAAGTGGTACCTCGGGTTACATACGCTTCAGGTTACAGACTCTGCTAACCCAGAAATAGTGCTTCAGGTTAAGAACTTTGCTTCAGGATGAGAACAGAAATTGTGCTCTGGTGGCAGCAGGAGGCCCCATTAGCTAAAGTGGTGCTTCAGGTTAAGAACAGTTTCAGGTTAAGTACAGGCCTCCGGAATGAATTAAGTACTTAACCTGAGGTACCACTGTAATGTACAAGTAACTTAACCCTCAACTGTCTACGAGGATTCCTCACATCACCTTTGAGCAATATGGCCCACTGAATAATTGTCTCCTCTGGAGAAGGTCAGCCACTTCTAAGTTTCCTCAGGTCTGTTTTCTGATCAAAATTCAAGGCCACGCTCCACAGGAATCCATTTGTTGTTGGAAGTCGGACTTAATAGACTTCCTCTGTTTACACATGGCTAGTCCTCCACCACAGAAGAATAATCACAAATGAGACATTTCAGCATGAAATATAGTTTTGAGCCTACTATCAAAATGAAAGAAAGTGTGTGGGGGGGGACCTTTTATGCAGCATAATTCCAGCTGAAAACCCTAACACAAACCTTTCTGAGAAATCAGTTCGTCAAAAGATTCGCCCCACTTCTTCACAGTTTCAGGGGTTTCACTGCGAAAGACCAAAAAAAGAGAGAGTGGGGTAAGGAAAAATAGTTATGCATTTTGAGTAATTTGGAGGATTTCCTCTATAACACATTATCTCCTATTGCTGTCAGTTTGCCATATTCTACACAGCGTTGAATCAGATTACTTTGAATCAGATTACTTTCCCTCAAGCCTTCAAAAACTGTTTGTCATTGTCCCATACAGAACAACGAAATTGAAAAAATCTACATCAGACATTCAAAAACCAACAAGCCTGCTACCCCAGCTATCCCAGCCTGGTTAGCCCCCTAAAACTCTGATACCCCATATTTAAATACAATATAAATAATTCATCCTAACAAAGACTCCTCTCCAGGGAGCTCTCAGCTGCAGCGTCTGCACGCGCCGCCATCTATAGAATTTTTCTCCCCCGATTTTCTGAAATGTCAGTCCCCCCAAAATAGGGGGTGTCTTATCCATGGGGGCATCTTATAGACAGAAAAGTATGGTACTTTCCCACAGATATTATTTTGTTGTGTCCCTGGTCTTTAAATAAATAATAAAAAGCCCAACCATTCTCTATGGTAAAGATCATAAGACAATGGGGTCAGCTGTCTTTTCGAAATGGTGAGGAGAAAGGCACAAAAGCTAAAATGAACCGCTTTCACTGAGATGGGGTTTCAAATGCAGCCTGTCTAAGAATCTGTGACCACAGGCTATTTTTAACAGTTCGCAGGAAGCTCTATGGTGCATACGCAGTGGCCCCGTAACACTTTTAACACACGAAGCCTGTCGTTTTTTTCAACAGCAAAATAACATTTTTCAAATGTCATGCTATTTCTGAAGCACCGGATTTTATTTTATTTTATTTTATTCTGGTGGCAGGGAACGGGCAAGGACAGTGTATTTTTTTTTAAAAAAAAATCAAATATGGCAGACTGTGAATTTTGTTTATTGATCTCTGGTTCTGTTGTTCACAGAAAGGTAAGCAGAGATCTCATTCGTTCTCCCTGCGAAAAGGTTTGGGGAATGACCTTTCGTAATATTTGCTTGGCTGCCCTTTAGGGCTGTAGGACTTATGATTAAGGCAAATTATTACACAGCACTTCATAGAGTAATGTAAGCTGAAAGAAAGGCTGCAGTTCCCAAGGAGGTTACAATATAAATTTTAGATAGCTTGGGGAGGGATAGACAACAGAGAGGGGGGGAAGCAGGGTAGGCAGGCAAATTCAATGACAGCAAAACAAGGAAAAACAAGAGAAAGAGAGAGATCAGGAGGGGATAGGTGAGTTATTAAGAGGCTCAGACAACCATCTGATTTTAGTATAGTCAGGGGGTGAAACTCACAGAAAATCTCTGTTTATAGGAAATATATTGCTGTTGTATGTTCTTATTTATTTATTTATTAAACTTAATAGTCACTTGTAACCTGAAGGTTTCTAACTGACTTACAGCAAAGAAATCTATATACACATACATAATTCCATGGCGGGGGCAGGAGGGAGATCTTATATTCCATTGATATTTTGTATAACATAACAGAAACAACAACAACACAACAGCTGTATAAATATTAGCAAACAAAACCCCACCTTTCTTTTCTCCCAACCTTATACTCTATACGACATTAAAGTTTCACAATGAATAAAACTGACCTGTAGAAAGGACTTTATGATCTGAAAAAAATTAGACCATGCATGTACTTTTGTAACCCAGGAAAATCTTTAATAAAAACTAATGATGATGATGATGATGATGATGATGATGATAATAATAATAATAATAATAATAATAATAATAATAATAATAATAATAAATAATGTTGGCTGCTGAACCAATGCAATTAAAGAATTTAAAGTGGATTGGCTACATTTTCCTTCAAAATTATAAATGCAAAATGCTTTGTATGTCAGCATCACAAAAGAAATAGCAACACTCACATAATAAACAAAGCAATATCCACACCCAGCAATTAGCATATAAGCAAAACCTCAACCCCCTCACCTTAAGTTCATATTGTTTCATTATTGACTGCACCCCTCCCCCTCGTTTCCTGTCATCCTTCCTTCCTAACAGAAGTGATGGCATCAGACTGGACATTGCTGAGGTTACACTATCTACATCATATGGCCCCCATTCTGAGCGTATTCATATTTCCACACATCTTTGAATCTCCTCACACAGCAGGCAGGGTTGGGAGCTTTCTCCAGGTTGGCGAACTCTAAAAGCAAGTCCCCATTTTGGCTGAGCTCTGTGTCCCGCAGCAACATTGACTAGGCCAATCAAGGCCAGTTTAGAATATCACACACTCCTTTGGCTTAATAGGAAGTTGAGTATGGGTAGCAAGGCAATTTTGAAAGAGTCCAAAACAGAAAAGGAGAAACAGTTTGAATTATAGTGCCTGCTTGCTGCTACTTTTGGGGAACTGAAGCTTGCTGAGGATTAATCAGTTTGTTTATGCATGTCCTCAGTTCTCAACTGCTCAACCTGTACTCTTTCAAATAAGCAGTTATTCCAAAATAACCACGCAGTTCTCGTAATCTTTGCTCAAAAGGAAACGGACTCCATTAAGCACCTGATCACTTGGAGAGGTGAATGTATATAAATGGCACAGGTCTCATGCTGGAGATCTTCTAGAATTGGACAGGGCTACTGCCTGGTATAGGGACGTGGTTGGCACTGTGGGTTAAACCACAGAGCCTAGGACTTGCCAATAAGAAGGTCGGCAGTTCGAATCCCCACGACGGGGTGAGCTCCTGTTGTTTGGTTCCTGCTCCTGCCAACCTAGCAGTTCGAAAGCACGTCAAAGTGCGAGTAGATAAATAGGTACCGCTCCGGCGGGAAGGTAAACGGTGTTTCCGTGCACTGCTCTGGTTCGCCAGAAGCGGCTTAGTCATGCTGGCCACATGACCCGGAAGCTGTATGCCGGCTCCCTTGGCCAATAAAGCGAGATGAGTGCCTCAACCCCAGAGTCAGCCACGACTGGACCTAACGGTCAGGGGTCCGTTTACCTTTACCTTACTGCCTGGTATTATTGCCCCCCCCCACTCACCTTGAAGCCATTGCCAGTTTCTCAAATTTGTGAAGTTGGGCATCTGGGTGCAATTCAGACTTCTGCAACAGGAGACTCAACCGGTTATTCTTTTCCCGATTCCTACAAGAGAATTTGAGCCACTACATATCACCACTGCAAGAGATTTTCAAAGGCCTCCCCTTTGCTAATGCACATTTCTGAAAAGCTGATCATTTCCCTCTCACATGCTATTGCACTAATGTTGATGTTATTTCTCCCATGTTTGCTATAGAGAATAACAAATTTCTCACTTACACCTTTGCATACATTTACATGTTGAATCACCTGCAAAGGGTAAATGAAAGTCTTTTCATCTTAACACTCAGATTTAGCTTGTAGGTGGGGAAGGGATGTGGATTTAATTGTAGTAAGCAAAGAGAGAGGGTCAAGGTCTTCTGGTGCTAGTAAAAAAACCTACTAAAACAAGGAAATGTAACACAAATTGCAGCATTAAAACTGTTAACTACAAATTAGGTGAGAACTACAGCAGACATCTGTCTGTCACCAAAAAGAGCTACCTGAATTTCTCCTTCTCTCCCCTCATAATATGTAATATTACACAGGAATGGATAGATTGATTTTATTTGTGGTGCATACCAATTTCATATGTATCCATTCATAAGTCTGTTCCATCACATTCTTGCATTAATGTGTGATTTGGAAATTTTTGTATTTAAGAATATTTTATTACAAGTTAGGTTTTTAAATATGAGCGAAATCCAATTAAGTCATCAAGTAGAGCCACTGAAATCAAGAGACTTTAGTCCAATGAATTCAATGGGTCTCCTATGAGTCTGTCAAACATTGGATGCCACCCTATGCATTTTATCTCAGTGTATCCATTCCTAAGCATACTGAATCCCAAAATATGAAATGTGCTACAATGTTCTGCACAATGTCTTTGCAATGTCTTTGCAACTGTATTGCAAAATTCAGAGATGTGCAAAATCCAAAGGATAATTAACACTCCAGTTCATGCATTAGTTTGGGAGGTGCAAATTAGGTCAGTTCACTAAAAAATGTGGATAGAACTACATTCTCATTCATCCCTACTAAGAAAAATAAATTTGTTATGCGGTGCCATCACACTTTGAGCTCCCCTGTCCCACTCCAATTCATCGATTGCCATTTGTTGAGGTGAGGAAACTCAGAGTGTAATAGCATCATATCAGATGTTATTAGGAAGAGAGAGATTTGTGGGGCTGGAGTTTTCGACAACAGCCAGAACATCTAGTTCCAGCCTTAGCTGAGACATTAGCAAAGGCCTGTTTTAATTACCAGGTTTATTATTTGAAAACAATCAATGTAATGCAATTAAGTCTCTGTACATAATTCTCACCCTGGCAGTTCCTAATTTACAAACTCCACTAAAAATGACCCTGGAAAGTTGGAAGTAAGACCTTGCCATGCTCTTAGGGAGCCTTGCATGCTTGGAAAATGCCCAGTTGTCACGCATTGTTTCTAACTGGGTTGGCAAATAAGAAGTAACATAACATAATAGCAGCAGCAAATTATATGTACACCAGTTAAAAATTGTTGTAATTAAGAAGTATATAAATCAAACTTTGACAAAAGGAAAGCAAAACCCAAGCTCCCTATAACCTGAGAACTAGCCTTTTTTAAGTAAACAGAAACAATATATCTATTCTTTTCCCCCCTGGGATGCTATATGGCTTACCATTAAAGCAAAAGAGTTTAGTTATTTGTTAGCAAATTGATACGTCAGCGCTTGAAACTTCACAAGGGAGTGTTTTTCACCCTATTGGCAGTGTAAGTCTTGCTTTATAATTCAAGGTATTATTTTTTGAGGTATTGAAGGGCTTGTGCACCATGTCTTCTGTGGTCCCTTTTCCTATGTGAGTCCTCCTCTTCTTCTCCATTGTCACCACTACAGCTTCACCTGCCCTCTTCCTCTGGGCCTAATCCATATAACGGGAGAGAGAGAGAGAGAGAGAGAGAGAGAGAGAGAGAGAGAGAGAGAGAAGTGATGGTTGCCACCCCTGTCACTGTCCTTGACTCTGTCACCTCCCAGATTTGGGGTCAGTTAAGCTCTACTGATTCCAGTGTCATGCAGGTCAACCCAACTCCCTAAAAATAAATAATGTAGAGTAGCACATAAAGTTTCCAGACTGCACTGTGCTTCTGACACTGTAGGCTCCAGTCAATGGAAGCTTATGTCGCAATACATCTGCTAACCTTTCAGATACTAGCAGAGACTGCCGTTTTTGCTGTTGCACATTTGCAAAGCTTTGGGAATGTTCAGAGTAGTTGAGTAAAGCTTGTACCGGAGAGTCAAGGTCATGGTCCCTTTTCCTTGGAGCTGCAGCCACATGCAGGAGAATATTGGAATATTTCCCCCTCCCTCTCTAGAGGGCTGTTGTCCGTGCCTTGCAACAGAAGGTAGTCACCAACCACTCCTTTGTGCAGACAACAAAATATTCATCCTACAAAGGCAAACACCACAGCCTCTTACCTGCTTTTTGTGTCTGGCTTTGACCCCTCTTTATGCATGGATTTCATTACTTTATACAGCGATTTCACTCTTGAAGTAGGATTTAGCTGAGGGGATAAAAGCAATGGATTCTCCATTTTTCTCTTGCCAGGTTCCTCTGAATATACTTCACTCTTCTCTTTTCAGTTTTCATGTGACACCTCCTCAGTGTTGGTTTCCTATAAGCAGTTTCTCATGCGGTCTCAGTCTTGATTTGGTATTGGTTAAAGGCCCGTAGAGTTTGTGGGAGGAAGCTCCCCCCTCCCAATCGGCCTAGCTCGAACATCGAGTACACCAGATCTTTCAGAGCTCTTTTCTTCAGCTGCTGTTTCTTTTTTTCAGGCCTGATTACTAACGGGCCAACATTTTGCAAGTCATAAAGATAAACAAAGGCTTTCCCTCGGATGTAGCTTGCGGTTAGTGTATGTGGAACATGATCGACTGTCAGACACATTTGGCATAATGTGTATTGAAACCAAACAAAGAGTCAAGGATTTTGACGAGAGAGAGAGAGAGAGAGAGAGAGAGAGAGAGAGAGAGAGAGAGAGAGAAATGTATTTCCAAGTTATTTGTGTGTCATTCTTCATTTAGAAAATTCATACTGCCTTATGTGGATTCTCAGCAGTAACAAGAGTCACCTTACACAACACTATCAAACCGATAGTTACGTAAATTCACCTTTTGCAAGTACTGCTTCTTGAAGTTGTTACGTTTGACACTGGTATTTGCTAAGACATACGCGGAACACAAAAAGCTTCTATTTGGACATTATGTTTAGAAAAACTGATTCATTTGTACATACTTGGAACACAAAAGCTTCTATATGGACATTACGTATATAAGAACTGATCTATTTGTATTTCCTGTTCTAAATGTTGGTCCTTAATTGCCTCTACTCAACTAGATAATGTGAAAAGAGTTATGCTTATATGATGTATAAAGAATTTATATAGTTAAACACAACCAGTTATGTTGTGGGTATATTTGTAATGAGAGTCACAGCAATGCTCTCGCATCATATGCTTCCAAACCATTCTTGTTATTTGTATATAGAACTTCATAGAATCATAGAAACTTAGAGTTGGAAGGGCCCCCAAGGGTTTTTCAGTCCAACCCAACAATGCAAGAATCTCAGCTAAAGCATCTATGACAGGTGACCATCCAACCTCTGCTTAAAATCCTCCATGGAAGGAGAGAGTCCACAACCTCTCTACCTTCCTCCAAAACAATGAAGGCTGGTGTGGAGAAATGTTGAGTCTGTCCATTTATGCTTTGAATAAGGTTTGTGTGACCTACTGGATGTAAGGGGGCAACGATCAGAGATGGAGACCTTATGCTACTGCCTTGTAGTAACTTAAGGTTACCAGATTTTTTTCAAAGAATCTGGGGACACTTTTTTTTTTTAAAAAAAGAGGGGATATTTTTTCTAAAAATTATTATTATTATTATTATTATTATTATTATTATTATTATTATTATTTTAAAAAGAAGTAATATCTTCTCTTCTGTTGCCTCCTCTGTCACACGGCTTTCCTCTGGGCCTCAGCCTGCTCTCTTGGAGCGCTTGCTGCCATGGAGTAGGCTTGGCTCAGGCCTGGGCTCAGCCATGTGTCCTTGCCTTCCCGGTGCTCTCCCACATCTCCTCCTTTGCGGTGGCAGCACGGCAAGGTCAGGGCTCCCCTCTTTTTTTCTCCTTCCTCTTTCTCTTTCCATTGGCTGGGTAGCCAGGCGCTCTCTCCCCAGCTCGATTTGGGTTGCGGGAGGGGGTCAGCAGTTCCCCCAGTTGACATGCCAGGTGTCCCCGGTTCCCCCTCAACAGTGGCAGTGGCAGTGGTAGTACAGTTGGCTCTGGCTGACTTCAGGAGCTGCTCACTGCCGTTACACCCACCATTTTGCCTTGCCGGAAGTCCCCATATGATGTGTCTTGTGCCGTTGAACCAATTACACAACATTCATTCCCTACTAATAAATCTACAACACTTAAAATATAAATCTGGGGACATTAAATGAAATCCAGGGACATTCCAGGGCAGATTTTGTCTGGGGACAGATTTGTAAATCCAGGGACTGTCCCCGGGAAACAGGGATATCTGGCAACCATATAGTAACTGCTTGGTCACAGGCTCTGAAATGGGAGGGGGGAGGGTAGCTTTTAATATTTATGACTGGTGCCTTGATTAGGTTGCACGTTCTGGTTAGTGAAGAATGGGTACTTAACTTTCAGTTGACGAGGGATGTGTGAGGCAAAGACTAAGAGAAAGAAGAGGAGGAAGACAGTTGCTGAGGCATGAATATTCACCGCCAGTGTGTCAACAATATAACTTTGGTGAAGATGAAAAGGGAACTGGAGGCCATGTTAGGCAATGAGGCTGCCCTGGGTAAAAGCTCTTACCAGAAAAAGGTCACACAAACAGGCTTTTAAAATTAGCTAATTTGTCCATGTAACCAGAAGTTAACAAATGGCCGGAGTTTAGCTATAGGCAATTTAGGCTGAGGTGAAAGTGAAATCATCTTGCGAGTCCTTACAAACTGTCATCAGGCACATGTAAGACCCCCAAGTAAATATAGATAAGTATTTCCTTAATATGAAATAAAATATATTTCATTCCTTAAATGAAATATCCCCTTAATAAATATTCTTAACAAATTATTCTGTCTCCAGCGCTGGTGTCAAAGTCACTCCTAAGCCAACTATGCTAAGCTACTTGGAAGTTTTTAAAGCATGCTAAGGGAATAGCTGGCAGAAGGAAAGGGTGATGGTGAGGAACTCCAGATTGCAGTGGCAGGGATTCCCTGGACCCTGAAATATAAATATTGATGATGCAGAAATACTTAGACTTGTATTTATAAAAAGTGGTCCTGAGGGAACCATTTTCTTCATGACTGGGTTATGCCATTTTCTACATATAGGAACCCTGTGATGTTAATTAGGCTGAGGGAGCACACAGTAAAGGTAAAGGGTAAAGGGACCCCTGACCATTAGGTCCAGTCGTGACCGACTCCGGGCTTGCGGCGCTCATCTCATTTTACTGGCCAAGGGAGATGGCGTACAGCTTCTGGGTCATGTGGCCAGCATGACTAAGCCGCTTCTGGCGAACCAGAGCAGTGCACAGAAACGCCGTTTACCTTCCCGCCGAAGCGGTACCTATTTATCTACTTGCATTTTGACGTGCTTTCGAACTGCTAGGCTGGCAGGAGCAGGGACCGAACAATGGGAGCTCACCCCGTCACGGGGATTCGAACCGCTGACCTTCTGATTGGCAAGTCCTAGGCTCTGTGGTTTAACCCACAGCGCCACCCGTGGAGGGAGCACACAACTGGCCCTCTATTGATGAGCTTCATGTCTGGTAGGGGATTGAACCTATATCGCCAGTAAAAGCCCAGCACTCTCTTCCCTACTCCCAACTGACATTTCCTTTTAAGACTCTGCTGCAAAGCAGGAACATCCATCAACTTGACACTCACTGCACAAGCTCCCATGTATGCCAGAGTTGCATATGCAATCCAGAACAGTGGGCTTCAGAAGCAATCCCCTTGCATAATTAGCATCTACAGTTGTTTACGATAATTGAATAATGAGATGGGCTCGAAACTATCCAGTATACGTGCATATGTGTGAAATAGCTCCGTAAGTTCACCCTTGGTTTTCAGTCTTGGTCTCTGCATCTGTTTCACATCCTGAAACTCGAGTCTAACCACAAACACATTTAGTAATAACTTCTGCATTTTAAAGAAAAAAAGGACAGCTTCCTTTTCTTTCTGGATCCCCCCCCCTCTTCGTTGCATGTTGTCACTTTGTTGCCTGGGTATGATCTCTTTCAAACATTTCACATAAATTACTACTTAATAAAGATAAAATGGTACTTCTTCATAAAGATAAAATTAATACAGTAGAGCTTATGTGCTCCTGCATGCTTGGTTCTGAACTCCTTCCCCCTTCTTTTCTTTTCTTAGCATTTTTTGTTTTTTAAAAATATGCCTGTCCAACATTCTCTCAGCTGCTGAGCTTCATTTCAGGATGCAAGATTAGGATTTCTTTTCAATTGGCATATGTGACAATCAGGGTTAAAAGTCAGGGCCCGGCAGTGGCTATTACTAATTAACTGCCTTAACATCATCACCCTACAAAGCACTTTACAAAAGTAACATAAACAATGCCTAGATCTTTGCCCTAAGTGCAGTGCTGGATTTACGTATAAGCTAAACAAGCTATAGCTTAGGGCCCCACTCTCTTGGGGGCCCCCCAAAAAAATTAAAGGGGTAAAAAACTGGTTGTACACTTCCAAAATATAAGATAAAAATAATAATAAAATGGAACCTACATACAGCAACAGTGTTTTGTTATGAATAAAAATCATTTTAAGTTAGAGCTTAATAATTATTTCACTATTAATATACTTTTTCTTAATTGTATTTCACTATTAACATACTTCTTAATTGTATTTCAGTACAACAATTACTTTGATGAAATGCATATTTTGTTATGTGCACATGGTTTTAGATACCTATTAGGTCCATAAATTACCATATAGCATATATTCAACACAAAAAACAGCAACAATTTGTTGTTGACAACGGACAGCTGGACATATAAAGGGCCCCATTATTTTCAGTAGCTGAGTGCCTCATCAAACCTAAATCTGGCCTTGCCGAAGTGTATTAGTCTTTGGCTGTGTGCAATTGGTAAAACATGAGACTCTTAATCTCAGGGTTGTGGATTCGAATCCCACATTGGGCAAAAGTTCCCTGCATTGCAGGGGGTTGGACTAGATTGCCCTCATGATACCTTCCAATTCTATGATTCTATGTTTCAGTACTCTGAAACCAGTGTCCTCCCACTGCTGGTTTGGGAAGTGGTGTTTACACAAGTCAGCCACATTATGTATCTACCATGTTGTCCGCCCCCCCGAAAAACTGCATTTTGTTGTGCAAACCAGCATTGATCCAAACTAAGGAAAAAGAACAACCTAGCTACGTTTTAAGATGGTATTGGGCACAGCCTATACACAGGCAGTAGTGAGGGTTGCCAGAGAGACAGGAGTGGAGGAAGTTAGTATACAGACAAATCATATATGAGAAATAGCATGGTATGTTTCACCCAAGGAAGGAAGAGGCAAGGATGACTAAATAGCAGAGGAAGCCCCCAAATATAGGGAAAGAGAAAGGTAAAAATGAACAAATCCCAGGGTATGGTCTGAATGTTTATGTGGCTACTGCCTTGCTGAAATTTATGAGATCTGAATCTTAGCAGATCTGATCAGAATCTGATCAGTGCCTGCCCAGGAACCCACCTTAACCACATGTAGAAGTTCTTGGGTTCAATTCCATGTCAGGAATATAAATATATATAACATACAAATATTTATAATAGCATTATTATTTAATAGGTTTCTATACCACCCTTCTCCTGAAGATCACAGGGCAGTTTACAATATAAAAACACAAAAATACATAACAAAAACAATACCACCACCCTGTTTAAAAGGCCATAGATTGTTTAATTAGCCAAAGGCCTGGTTGAAAAGGAATATTTTCGCCTGGTGCCTAAAGGTGTATAATGAAGCTGCCAGGTGAACCTCCCTGGGGAGAACATTCCACAAACAGGGGGCCACTGCAGAAAAGGCCCACTCTCACGTTGCCACCCTCTGGACCTGTCATGGAGGAGGCACACAAAAAGGGACCTCAGATGATGTTCGCAGGGTCCAGGTCAGTTCATATAGTGAAATGTAAGAAAATGAAACAAACAAATACAGCTGCACAGCATTTCTCTAGAGAATAGATCCACTTTGCCCTAATTTAGGGTAAATTTGCCACACCACTTTCTGTTAACTCTCCTGCACCCCTAAATATGGCTTTGTACTGTCTGCCCTTCCCATTAGCGTCATTATTTTGTATGCTGCGGTGTGTGTTCTCCTTTCTCAGCCTCTAATTTCCTCTGAATGAAGCTAACCTAATTTCAATAACCCTTTCTGACTGTCACCCTTGAATTGTGATATCAGCTTCCCTCTTCTGATATCCTCTTATATTATTTCTAGACTTAGTGCAATCCTAAACATGTCTACTCAGACCTAATGAATTCAGCAGGGCTTACCCTGCTAGGATTGCAGCCTAAGATGCCTTTGTGCCATCTTGCTTAAATAAAGAATTGCTAGAACTAAAAATGAGGAAAGTGTTAATTCATTCCTGAACATGCAGCACTAATAATACTTGATAGATCCAGGCAGCATGCCTGTTTGTCTTGTTTCCTATTAGTTTCTGGTTTTGAATGAGGGAAAACGTAGATTAGAAGGGCATGTTTTGTTTTGTTTTGTTTTGTACACACACAACGTTGTTTAGGTGGTAATAGCCTCTCACATGCTCATTTCTCTCAGTTGAGGAGGGAATCTTACTGAGATATGATCCATAGCCAAAAATAAATAAATAAGTCACCTGTGCTTTCCCACACATGCAGAATCAATTATCAGATTTGAGATTGATTTCTTGTCAGCATTTTGGGAGTTAAGTGAGAAGTAAGTGGTGCCTCTTTAGCACTGGTGCACAGGGAGAGGATATTGTAAAACGCGTCTTATCTTCGAACCAGCCTCGCTCCCTGACAAAGGTGATACACAATCAGCAAGCTGGGAGATGGGAGAAAATTTGGAGATGGGGCCTGTTGTAATTACACCCACAAAGGAAAAGGCAAGCTGTTTCAACTGAAGCAGTTAAACTGGCCCTATACATAATCTTTTGAGAATAATCTGGCCGCGATTGTGAGAGGGACGGCCCCATAGGATTCTAAATCTTGTTGGATAGTAATATCCCAAGCAAAATAAAAATCACCGAGAATCACTACTTACATTTTGAAAGATATGATTTCCTCTTGGACTGCAGTTCCCTGGAGATATAGGATAACCACGTAGCTACCACTATGACCTCTGACTAATAAAATGGGTCCTCAACTAATAAGATTTCTCTCTCTAACACGCTATCTCCCTTGCTACCTCTCTGTCTCCTCTTCACTACCTCTCTCTCTTTCTTCTTACTCCACTCAAAGACAAGTCTTCTGTTAAGTTATCCAGTGATGAAATGTATTACAATGGAGGGTATGATGACACCACTACTTTAGCAACCTTGCTAAACAATTTCCATTGTTCCTCTTAGTACAGTGGAACCTCGGTTGTCGAACACCTTGGTAGTCAAACGTTTCTGCTTTCAAACGTTGAAAACCTGGAAGTAACTGCTCCAGTTTTCGAACAATTTTTGGAAACCAAGCATGCTACGTGGCTTCCGTTTTGAGTTTCCCTATTGTATTGAGGTGTCTGTTTTTAGTTTTCTGTTTTTGAACATTTCGGAAGTCGAACGGTCTTCCGGAACGGATTACGTTCGAAAACCGAGGTTCCACTGTATTATCTATTATAGCTTCCAATGGGTTAAACATTTTTTATTAGAATTTTTTTAGATCACCCTTCATTGGACAGATTCCAGAGCAGTATGCAATCCTAAGAATACACTGTAATACAGGGGTCAGCAAACTTTTTCAGCAGGGGGCCAGTCCACTGTCCCTCAGACCTTGTGGGGGGGGGGCCCAGAATATATTTTGGCAAAAAAATATGAAAGGATTCCTATGGCCTACAAATAACCCAGAGATGCATTTTAAATAAAAGGACACATTCTACTCATGTAAAAACACCAGGCAGGCCCCACAAATAACCTAGCGATGCATTTTAAATAAAAGGACACATTCCACTCATGTAAAAACACACTGATTCCCAGACTGTCCATGGGCCGAATTGAGAAGGCAATTGGGCCAGATCTGGCCCCCGGGCGTTAGTTGGCTGTAATAGAACAATATGGTATCTTTTTATGGACAGCAACAACAAAAGAGTGAGAAGCAACAAAAATACAAAACTATTGAATCATGCGGGGGAAACAGATTGGAAACTTGGCTTCTTGGAGGCAAGGTTTTCAGGTTCCTTCCAGCTAAGCGATTAATCATCCCTCAGCCTTTCTCTGAAAGGAAGGAGGTGGGCAGAGAACACTTCACAAAAGCTGAGATTATCATTGTCCACATCTGCAGTTTCAGTGTTGGGGGTTTAGCTGCTTTCTCTTCACCCTCATCAGAAGAGAGCATCACAACTCTCCATAGCCTTTCCTGCCCTGCAAAATGTCTCATGGGTGAAGTTACTTCATGATGCCTTCTTCTGGGTGCGGACACGAGCCTGGGAAGACAATAAAGAGCACACTACTGGCAGAACGATTTGTGGAATGCAAGAAAGGATGCTCACAGACACTTCTAAATGGCCTCAGTCCAGTATACCTGAAGGAGCGTCTCCACGTCCATCGTTCTGCCCGGACACTGAGGTCCAGCACCGAGGGCCTTCTGGAGGTTCCCTCGCTGCGAGAAGCCAAGTTACAGGGAACCAGGCAGAGGGCCTTCTGGGTAGTGGTGCCCGCCCTGTGGAACGCCCTCCCACCAGATGTCAAAGAAAAAAATAACTACCAAACTTTTAGAAGACATCTAAAGGCAGCCCTGCTTAGGGAAGCTTTTAATGTTTAATAGGTTATTGTATTTTAGTGTTTTGTTAGAAGCCGCCCAGAGTGGCTGGGGAAACCCAGCCAGATGGGCGGGGTATAAATATATTATTATTATTATTATTATTATTATTATTATTATTATTATTATTATTATTATTCTCTGCCACCTCAGAAGTAAGGTAAATGCAACAAACTCCCTGCACTCCTCTCAAACACATAATTTTTCTCTCTGGTACTTTTGAAACACAGCATCTTGTCTTGTGAATCAATTGAAAATGGCAAAAAAAAATGGGGGGGGGGAGAATACAGGATAAGCTTTTGCCGTAACAACTTGCAAGCAAATGTCACAGCAGATAAATGCACGTTTCCCCTCCCTTTATTCATATGCCTGCCCTACTTAGCATCATATTTATGAGCAGCAGAAATGTGCAGATATTTTTATTCACATCTGAGTATGCCAGCTACTTTATTTTACACTGGGTGTTGGCAACCTGCAGCCCATGGGCCAGAAGTGGCCCACGGAAGCCATTTAACCAGCCCATGAGCCACCCCAGAATCGAGCCGCCCGCTCGGCGAGTCCCGCACCGTGCCGCTAACCGGCACGGCACGTGGACTTGCTTCCATGGCATCGGAAATTGCATCTGTGCATGTGCAGATGTGGGTGGCGCTGTGGGTTAAACCACAGAGCCTAGGACTTGCCAATCAGAAGGTTGGCCGTTCGAATCCTCATGATGGGGTGAGCTCCCGTGGCTCAGTCCCTGCTCCTGCCAACCTAGCAGTTCAAAAGCATGTCAAAGTGCAAGTAGATAAATAGGTACCACTCAGGCGGGAAGGTAAACGGCGTTTCCATGCGCTGCTCTGGTTCGCCAGAAGTGGCTTAGTCATTCTGGTCACATGACCCAGAAGCAGTACGCCGGCTCCCTCGGCCAATAAAACAAGATGAGCGCCGCAACCCCAGAGTCGGCCACGACTGGACCTAATGGTCAGGGGTCCCTTTACCTTTACCTATGTACAGACTTACGCAGACACCAGAAATCGCAGATGCGCGTTCTCATGCGTACTTGCTATCCGGCCCTCGGGGGGGGGGGGGCATGGGACTGATCCAGCCCAGGTAAGGTAAACTTTGCTGATCGCTGCTTTATGCCTTTTTTTCTGAGGGAAACCAAAATTTACTTTATGTCAAGATGCAGAGAATCTCCTGTGCTCGCAGCATTGGGCAGGATGACGATAGCTAGGGTAGAATGAATTTTGTATTATGGAGAACAGCTTCCCAGTGTGTTTGCTGTTCACCTCAGCATTCCATGTGACCCCACCGGAATGCAGTGATCAGCCATATACTGAAGTTATTGCGGAACGCGGGTGGCGCTGTGGGTTAAACCACAGAGCCTAGGACTTGCCGATCAGAAGGTCAGCGGTTCGAATCCCCATGATGGGGTGAGCTCCCGTTGCTAGGTCCCTGCTCTTGCAAACCTAGCAGTTCAAAAGCACGTCAAAGTGCGAGTAGATAAATAGGTACCGCTCTGGCGGGAAGGTAAACGGCATTTCCGTGCGCTGCTCTGGTTCACCAGAAGCGGCTTAGTCATGCTGGCCACATGACCTGGAAGCTGTACGCCGGCTCCCTCGGCCAATAAAGCGAGATGAGCGCCGCAACCCCAGAGTCGGTCACGCCTGGACCTAATGGTCAGGGGTCCCTTTACCTTTACCTTATGCCTTCAAACTGAGGGCTTATCCATGCTTACATTTCCTCTGCTTTTCCCAAGCAGTCTGTATTTTAAAGCTCCATGTCTGAGCACCCTTCCCCCCACCCTTTGCTCCAGAGTTTCCCCCCCCAGAAAACCTGTTCTTTGAAACCGAATTGAAGCAAACGTCAACCTGCAAAAAGCCCAAAGTGACATTTGCTGCAGTTCACCTCTAAAGAGGAGTTTTCATGGGGAAGGTTTGGGGCAAAAAAACCCAAAACAGATGCTTGGGCACAAAGGGTCGGAGCACAGACCTCTGCCTGGAAAGAGCAGGGCAGAAAGACAAGTGGGGATAAGCCCCGACTTTACCTCGAGACTCCGTTTCTGAAGCTTTCCAAAGGTTACTCTGGAGTGCCTGAATTCTCTTTCAATCCTATTACAGTTATTGTGTGAAGATTACTAAATCACTCTTAGCCAAGGAGTTCAGAGTCACTGCATAAAGCTGATTTCAATGAATACAAATTATGCATTTGGTCATTGCACAGTCAAATCCATTTAAAACAACACATGCTGTTTGGAGGAGAGAGGAAAAACAATCCTAAGACAGAAGTGAAAACTCATCTGTATTTCCCCCGCTCTTGATAATGGTATCATGAATTTGTTTCTGAGAGGGAGTGCTGAAGGCTCTTATGGAATGAGTCCATTCCTTGTACTTCAAGGGATGTAACAGTACCGCTCTACAGTGGCGTAGCGTGGGGGGTGCAGGGGGGGCCGGCCGCACCGGGCGCAACATCTGGGGGTTAGGGTTAGGGGGCGCAAATCCACGGGTTAGGGGGCGCAAATCCATGGGTTAGGGGGCGCAAATTACTTGCCTTGCCCCGGGTGCTGACAACCCACGCTACGCCACTGCCGCTCTATTCTGCCTTGGTCAGACCACAGCTGGAGTACAGTGTCCAGTTTTGGGTGCTACAATTTAAGAAGGATATTGACAAGCTGGAACGTGTGCAGAGGATGGCAACCAAGATAATCAAGGGTCTGGAAACCAAGCCTTATGAGGAATGGTTGAGGGAGTTGGGTATTTTTATCTTGGAAAAGAGGAGACCGAGACTGGATCTAGACACATCAAAGAAGTGGTTCAGTTGAAATGGCCTCGGTCCTGTATACCTGAAGGAGCGGCTCCACCCCCATTGTTCAGCCCAGAAACTGAGCACCGAAGGCCTTCTGGCAGTTCCCTCATTGCGAAAAGTGAGGTTACAGGGAACCAGGCAGAGGGCCTTCTCGGTAGTGGTGCCCACCCTGTGGAACCACCTCCCAACAGATGTCAAGACAATAAACAACTATCTTACTTTTAAAAGACATCTGAAGGCAGCCCTGTTTAGGGAAGTTTTTAAATGCTTAATGCTGTATTGTGTTTTTGGAAGCCGCCCAGAGTGGCTGGGGAAACCCAGCCAGATGGACGGGGTATTATATGTGTTTGTGTTTGTGTGTGTGTGTGTGTGTGTGTGTGTGTGTGTGTGGCACATTGTAAGTCTAAACAGGGAAAACAGGTAGAGAAAAACAGGACTCCACATTGCCATCTGGTGGCACAATGTTATATCGCACATACAACGTGTATAAATCGCTTTTTCTTTACTAGCCTAGTTGAGTCCTGGGAGGAGATATTATAGCCATCTTCCAATATCTAAAGGGCTCTCATATGGAAGATGGAACAAGCTTGTTTTCTCTTGCTCTGGAGGGTAGGAACCAGACAGTTAAAAGAAAGGAGATTCCAGGTAAATATCGGGAAGAACTTTCTGACATGACAGTAAGAGCTGTTAGACAATGGAAAAGACTGCCTCAGAAGGTGGTGGACTCTCCTTCCTTGGAGATTTTTCAGCAGAGGTTGGATGGAAGCTTTCATTGAAATTGTAGGGGGTTGGATTAAATGAACCTCAGTGTCCTTTCCAACTCAACAATTCTGTAATTCTATGTGTGTGCCTTTAGCAAACAGGTTTTGAATAAATGTGCAAAGTTTCTAAAACCTCAAAAGCCTATGTGACCAGAGGTGACAGTAGCAAAAAAAGGAATGAGTGTGCTCACCAATGGGAAGTGATGCTTTTCTCAAACTTCTTTTAAAACAGTCCATCTCTCTCTCTCTCTCTCTCTCTCTCTCTCTCTCTCTCTCTCTCCCTCACACACACACACACTTCCGCACATCCTCCCTTCTGTTACTCAGTGCTGAAATACAGAATGGCTGAAATGAGAAATGAACAACAATTGAATGCTTTATTCCCTGCAAACAAAATGAGTACAATTCTTCCTCCAACCTTCATGCACAACTAATGACAATCTTCCACTGACCTACCAGGCTTATGATGATTGGCCACTACACCAGTGTGGTGTAGTGGTTAAGAGCGGTGGACCTGTAATCTGGTGAACCGGGTTCACTTCCCTGCTCCTCCACATGCAGCTGCTGGGTGACCTTGGGCTAGTCACACTTCTCTGAAATCTCTCAACCTCACTCACCCCACAGAGTGTTTGTGGTGGGGGAGGAAGGGAAAGGAGAATGTTAGCCGCTTTGAGACTCCTTTGGGTAGTGATAAAATGGGATATCAAATCCAAACTCCCTTTCTTCTTCTTCTTCTTCTTCTTCTTCTTCTTCTTCTTCTTCTTCACTGTTAGGGCTAGTGCTAGAGAAGATACTCTCGCTGTGTTAGTAATCTAGCATTTTATCCATTAATCAGGCCTTTGATCCCCATGTTAATCTGTTTGCCACTCTGCAAACGTGTGACTTCAACCTCATCTATGGTTCTGCATTAATTCCATTGGTTATCAGTGACGCTAACTTGCCAGTTATATTGGTTCTGATGAGTAGCTATTAAGTTGCAAGCATTGAGGTTTTATTGCATTTCAGCCACTCTAGAGACACATGCTCAAAATGCCAGCATTTCATGCTTATCATTTCACAAACACAGCATACAATTATGCTTCAGTCCTGAACGGAAATGCACTGTGGGGTTTCCCATAAGCACAGGAGCTTGTCTTTATCAATATATTTGCAGGATTGGAGTGCAGTCACACCAACATCGCCTTGAGATGATTCTTGTGTTTACTAAATCAACAATGATGCTAGTAATAATAAGCATTTGATTCTAAGATGTATGCTAAAATACAAGAAGTACAGTGAAGGGACTCACAATCTTCATTTTTATCCCGTTCCTCCCCATGTTTATTTAGAGCAGCCTTGCCCAATTTGGTGTTCTCTACCTGTTTTGAACTACAGTTCCCTTTAGCCCCAGCATGCACAGTCAATTCTCAAGAGTGATGGTATTTTAAGTCCAAACATCTGGAGAACACAAGCCTAGGGATGGTTAACATGGAGCTATTGATTTCAGTGGGGTGGATTTCCAGGTTATTTCCCCTTACACGTTACTCATGTGAAGAAGTAAAGCATGCAGGAAGAAGCTGCTGATCTGCATGTTTGGTCCCACTCCTGATGACAAATGGCTCCTTTCAGAACCATCTCTTTCTGCACTTCAGCATAGACATCTCAGTTGGGGGAATCCTTCAGGCCTTCCTCACATCTTAGAACCCAATCTGGGCTTCATCTGCACTATACATTCCAAGCAGTGTCGTGCCACTTTAAACAGTACCCAGGATAATTTGGGAGAAGCCATAGAAGCAATGTGGCTTCCATGGCTGATGCATTTGATGCAGTTTCCTCCTCCAAAGAGGGAAGAGACAAAATTCACAAGCCAATTCCCCACTAGGAAATTCAATAAATATTGTGGTCTTGAGTTCCAACACAGTAGAGGAGTGGTCAGTCCGTATCATTCAGAAACAAATGTGTTTCGCTTGGCTCCCTGACCAGAATTTGTCCAGATGTATCACATGCAGGCTGTTGGTGAAAGTTTGAATGAATATATACAGCTACTCACAGCTACTATTTTAAAAAGATATCCACAATGCACAGTTAACAAAATGTAATGTAATATTTGAGATCCACACACCCCACCCAAAGCAAATGTTCCAAATACATTTCATTAAATTTTGAGTTGCCTCGGCGAGGACACAGACCTCTCATCAACTCATCAAGCAGCTTCATTTAGGGATGTTATGAAGGAGGAGATTCAAGATATCTTTCCTTTCTTTCTTTTTGCCCCCTTCTCCTTCTTACTGCAGTGGGAGTTGAAGAGTTGGAAATTAAAACTGCATATTTTGAATGCATTTGCATGTGAAAATTAATTTGGCGGCTCGCAAGAAACATTTCCACAATTTATCAAAATCAGATGAATATTTATGATGAGTTTGCTCACTCTTGGAAGGAACTGTAATTGGACCAACCATTTTGTAATGATACGATAAGCAATGAACTGCCAACATATGGCTGTTTTATTTAATCTTCAGAGTAAACCCATTTCTACTTCACAGAGTGATGCCTGTTTGAAAAGGAATACACATATATATATTGGTATAGCCAAATGAGAGCAAGTCCATTTGGATCAAATTGCTTAGTCAATTTTTTGTGTTAAACTTCTGGGCTACTTGTTAATTATCCACCCCAACTTCTCTCTCTCTCTCTCTCTCTCCCCACCCCTGGTGTGTGTGTGTGTGTGTGTGTGTGTGTGTGTGTGTGTGTGTGTGTGTGTTTAGCTGTACCCTTTGGAGGAATAGGTAGGCTTTATGCTGTTAGGGCATCCACCAAAAATAGGGGAGCCATCTATTCTACTTTACAAAGGATTGTCCTCTATTTGAAAAATTCTCAAATGTCAGTCTTCTGTTGGAACAAGGTCTCTATTTACTGGGCTGCCTGGCTTAGTTTATAGAACCAAAAGAATGGAAAGAAAGGGTCTTGAAGTTGCCCATAAACTGTTAGCACTTGGAGAATAGATTGAGCAGACACCATCTGCTGTAGTCTTCACCCCCTAAGCCAAAAGACTCCTTCCCAAGCCCTAGATACAGACCAGATTTATTTTATTATAAGAACTGATAGCTTTAATTTGGCTTCCTTTATCAGTGCCCCTGGGAGCTTCACAATGTCTAACCCTATAATGTGGAATTCCTTTTGCAGCTTTCAAGGCCCAAAATCCATCAGAGTGTACAAGCCTTGTTCACATTATTACAGATAAACAAAACGGCAGTGTTTTTGATAGCTATCATTTTAAACAAAGTCATTATGGATGACTGATGTGAAAGCCGTGGTTATGTTTCGGTATATAGTTAAATATAGCTTTCATTGGCAGCAAGCAGCCTTTTATTGGAGAATTTCACAGTCAGTGCGCTGTTGCTATGCGGCCCATCAGTGTTTCTACATGTAAGCTGGGCTGATTAGAGCAGTCAACTCAAAATTCCCAAGTCCCTGCATCTTTGAAGAAAAAGTCCTGCAAAACATTTGAAAATATATTTACAGAACATTGGTCACTTGTTCAGATGCTACAGAAGTATAGCCTGGTCTGGAATATTGAAAGTAATTCCTCCAGTGGTGTATTGGAGCAGGAATGCAGGGAAGGGGGCAGGAGTACAGCTCCAAAATGTTTGTCATGGCATCATCATCATCACCATCACCCCACCCTTTTCCAAGAGCAGGAAGGTAGGAATGATGTTGGAATGATGCTTAATGGACCCACCTCACTCTAGCAAATGAATAGGCGATAAAAAAATTTTCTGTAAATCCCAGATGTCATTCTCAGAGCAGGACAGTTGGCTAGTATGCCGTCAGTTACAGATCAATGCATTGTTGAACCTGTGCAGTCAAAAATCAGCAGCCCCACTCAATTCAACAGAGTTTTCTGCCAGGAATTCACCCATAGATTAGGGTTACCAGATGTCCCCAGTTCCCAGGGGCAGCCCCCGGATTTGCCAATCTGTCCCTGGACAAATTCCGTCCCTGGAATGTCCCCAGATTTGCAAATCTGTCCCCAGGAAACGTGGCAGCGGCAGCCTCAGCAGCCCGGAGCCAGCCTGGTAGCCCAGTTGGCTTTGGCTGGCTTCAGGAGCTGCTCACTGCCGTGGCGCCTGCCATTTTTCCTCACCAGAAGTCCCCATATGATGTGTCTTGAGTGCATATGATGTGTCTTGTGCGATCTCCTGCTCCCTTGTCCCTTTGTTTTGACTTATAGGGGGAGGCTCGGGAGTCGCGGGCAGGTGGCTGTTGCCCAGTTTTTTAAAAACTATATGCATTTATGTTTCACTGAGTGCGAACAAAGGGCTTTGCACCTTTATACAATATGCACGTATGCTTGGGCCCAGGGTCTTTTGCCTCATCATCCCCGTTACTGACACCCTGTTGTTATTCAGCTTCAAAAAAAAAGTGTCCCCAGATTCATTGGGGGGGGGGGGAAATCTGGTACCCATACGATAGATCCTTCCATAGGATTGCACTCACACCAGATCAGGCGCATGGGTCCAGACAGATTCCAACATGCTCACTGCTATATCACCCTTTTCTCAGCAGATCACAATGAATACAGACCCGGTTCTTCCTGTTCAGTTTGGCACCAGGGATTTGCCTTTCTGTCACTTGATGTGCTTGGGTCAAAACATGCCATGGGCCAGATAGGGAGGCCTGGTGGGCCCAAATAGCCCTTGGGCTGGGTGTTCCTCACAGCTCAGCCAGGTAGCGTCTTTATGTGCCTTCAAACCAAGCTGTGATCATTCATGCAAAGCACCACTTGTGAACCAGCTCTGAGATCCAAAAGAATGTGAAAATCTCACTCCAGATCTTTGTTTTTCAGTTCACTTTGCTTCAGTGCAGCCATGAAATACAGATTACGTTTGCAGGGATGCATATGAATGTTTATATCAAGCCATCCTAAGCTTGGATTGAAAGGCTATAAGCAGATTTGTGGATTTTTATTAGAGCTGAGTCAAATATTTGCAGTGAAGCTCGTAGCCTTCTAATATATCACATTGTATTGTCCTCAATCCTTCTGGGAAAATCCTTTTTTTCTCTTCTGCATGCGTTGTAAGCACAATTCTCCTGGGTCTCTATTGAAAGTCAGCCAAACATACTAGATAACATGATCAATTGGCCAGATGAAATAACTAACTTACACCTGACAGAGAACAATTTCTGATTGGTTGATAAAATCAAGTGCTCCATCCATGTGATGCACTATGATATTTTGCCAGTAAACACATAAGGGAATTGGTTTATAAAGCACTCAAAATGCCTTAGCAAGGCAGAATGTGAGCCTAGAGATTTAATGGAAATGTTTTTAAAAGTCAGAAAATAAGATCTATCATCTATCTAATTTATCAACAGATACAACTCTTATTTGGCTAAGAAAATTGTGATAAATATGTTGAATACAAGTGTAGATTGGCTTAATTGGTAGATTAGGCAACCAAAACTTTATCTGATTAATCAAGGGAGGCCAATTTTAATCAGTGAAATAAATATTTTAATTTGTGATCTGTAAACTAAATACACATTTCTTTCAGAGATTATTTTGATTCTCTTGCTATAAGGAAAGCTAATATCAACAGTCTAATTTTTAACATGCATTTGCTCTAAAAATCAAATCAGCAACTTTAGATGATGAAATATCTTGATTATCTTGATTTTGATAGTCATCAATAACTTTTGGAAAATGAAAGGTGCTATCATCTATTGATCCCAAAGCACACAACGTATTGCATAGTATCAAGCCTAAACAGCACTGGCTTCCTCAAAATGAAATGTTAATAAAATATACTGTAAAATATCAAATATTGACATGAAACATCATAGGATATAACTGATTTGAAATATTCAGAGAAACAATGAATATTTGACATCAGATTGCACAGAGGAGAATTTTACAATCTGTTAGAGCAAGATCTCTTATTTAGAGAGCTCCAAAATTCCATTCTAGGCTGAATTAAGCAAACATGCAACTGGGAGATCCTTCTTCTTGTTGTTATTGATTAAATTTCTATACCGCTCTTCATCTATCATATCATAGTAACAAAATGTAAAACAATACCCACCCCCACAGTCATACACATAAACTACACTGCTGTTTAGATTGATGTAGTATTATGACTTGCAATAATCAAGCCACAGACTTCATAGGCATTCCATAGAGCAGATCTGGATAAGCAACTGGTATTTTCTTTTCCTGTATGATAAATTTCTCTTTTCCGATGGAAGCAGAACTTGGTTGATATATCCCAGTAAGGCCAGGGGTCTTTTTTTAAAAAAGCATGCCCAAACTCTTTGTTCTTGCAGAAACATTTTAAGGTTGCACTGATTCACTGCACTCACAAATTACTGCCTACAGAATTCAATTGAAAATTAACCTTTTTCTATTGCCCCAGGAAGCAGTATTGTATTGTGCTTAATTTATTCAGTTTTCTGTAGGTGAGGGTCACAAATAATAATAAAGGGTGCAGCTTCTGTATACGCTTGTGGGTTTTGTTTTGCTTTTGTTTTTTTAAAACAGTCTAACAAAACAGAGACATGATTAAAATGATTTAAGCTGCGTGATTTTCAGCTTCTTCATCCACTAGTAAGGCTCAGCTGCTCGATTTCAAAGTAGGCACTGACAATCAAGGCAGCAGCTCTGAAAATGTTGAGCATGGAGAGACTTCTCAGGAAAACGAAACCTGCCATGTAAAAACTATTAAGAGTGCATGATATACTGTACGTGGTAAAAAAGAAATAAAACATAGACAAAAATGGCATTACTTCCAAAGTTAAGACCATGCAGTGTCAGAGCAGCCTCATTATTACAGCAATGGCTAAAAGGATCAAAACTAAGGGGGCAAAATGAAAGAATTAGCACAACTCCATTATACTGTCTAGCTCATTACAGTGGTGCCCCGCAAGACGAATGCCTCGCAAAACAGAAAACTCGCTAGACGAAAGAGTTTTCCGTTTTGGAGGTGCTTCGCAAAACGAATCTCCTATGGGCTTGCTTCGCAAGACGAAAATGTCTTGCGAGTTCCTGCGGGTTTTTCCCCTCCCCCCTTTTTCTAAGCCGCTAAGCCGCTTATCAGCTGATCCGATAAGCCGATAAGCCGCCAAAAGCCGCTAAAAGCCGCTAATAGCGCTAATAGCGCTAATCCGCTAATCCGTCAATGGGCTTGCTTCGCAAGATGAAAAAACCGCTAGACGAAGAGAATCACAGAACAGATTCTTTTCGTCTTGCGAGGCACCACTGTATCCTTAAGGTCATTTATGTACATTAAAAAGAAAAGCATTTTTTGGAAATAAGATCGACACACCTGCCATATTCACGGAGGTCACATTATTATGTGTACATAGCTGAAGTCCTCCTTCATGGATCACTGTCTTGTCGTGGCGAAGGGGCTTGAATAACTCAGAGAAGCTATGAGCTATGCCATGCAGGGCCACCCAAAACGGACAGGTCATAGTGGAGAGTTTTGACTAAACGTGATCCACCTGGAGCAGGAACTGGCAAGCCACTCCAGTATCCCTGCCAAGAAAACTCCATGGACAAAGAGAACAGGCATATAAAAGTTATGACGCTGGAAGATGAGCCCCTCAGGTCGGAAGGCGTCCAACATGCTACTGAGGAAGAGCGGACGACAAGTACAAGTAGATTCAAAGCTGATGAAGCAGCTGGGCCAAAGCCAAAATGTCGCTCAGTTGTGGATATGCCTGGAAGCGAAAGGAAAGTCCAATGCTGTAAGAAAAATATTGCATAGGAAACTGGAATGTAAGAACCATGAACTTTGGTAAGCTGGATGTGGTCAAAAATGAGATGACAAGAATAAATATTGACATCCTGGGCATCAGTGAACTAAAATGGACAGGAATGGACAAATTCAGTTTGGATGACCATCACATCTACTACTGCGGGCAAGAATGCCATAAAAGAAATGGAGTGGCCCTCATAGTCAACAAAAGAGTGGTGAATGCTTTACTGGGATACAATCTCAAAAATGATAGAATGATCTCGATTCAAATCCAAGGCAGAACTTTCAACATCACAATAATCCAAGTTTATGCACCAACTACCGGTGCTGAAGAAACTGAAATTGACCTGTTCTATGAAGACTTACAACACCTTCTAGAAATGACACCAAAGAAGGATGTTCTTCTCATTATAGGGGATTGGAATGCTAAAGTAGGAAGTTAAGAGAGAAAAGGAACAACTGGCAAGTTTGGCCTTGGAGTTCAAAACGAAGCAGGGCAAAGGCTCTCATGTACGATCAGATTCTTCTGTAGCCTACAGAGCTAAAAATGTTATCTGATCCAGTGCTCAAGCTATGTTTATGTGAAGAAATAAAGTGAGAGGCTCATATCTAAGAGCAGGGATGCAAAGTCCTGGGGGCTGAGCCCTTTAGCGTTGGAGGGGACAATGTCCAAAAATTCAGCTCTCAGATGAGCTAGTTCCATTCTTCTGATCCACTCAAGCTACAAGAGACCTGCACAACATGCAAGGGGAACTTTCACTGTTCCACGTGCCAGACCAGCTGTATTTCCTTATAGTTTTCTTTCCCTTTATGCATACGACCAGTTAGAAGTGACCCTCTGCTCTTTCTTTTAGCGTACAAGGCTACATCAAATTTCAGACAGAATTGGCTTCCCACAGAATTAATGTGCATTGTTTAATGAAGAGACTAAAGTTTTGTTACTTAGTGAGAAAAGAGGTTATCTATACAGTTGCAAATGGGGAAAAAAGGGATCTGAATTTCATTTCACCTAATTAAGGCAAGGGAAGACAATTAAAAAAGAACCCGCCAGATGTAAAATCGGTGTTGGAATAGATTTTATGCTGCTCTACTTATAGCTAACTGTATAGATTCCTAGATGTTGAGAATTAGATATGTATGGTTGTGGTCTACAGTGATTTACAATTGGTAGTAAAAGTCTCTTGTGGGACTAGATTCTTCACCTCCACTATTAAGACCAGCACCAGTACTATGGAAGGGTGCCATCTTTTGACCTTGGAGCTGCTCTTGTATCCTTAAAAACCTTGAAGACCTTGTAGAAGAGGAGCCCAGCTGCTAGTTTGCTGCAGCTTTTGATTAATAGAACTGGATGGACAATGGAAGGCCATAGCAGAGATTGATACAACGTGGTTCAGGGAAGGGATTGGGTACTGGATATGCAACTACAAGAAACTTATATACAGCAGTACCACATAATAAGGGGAAGAAAAGAACATGGGGAGAGATGGGGATGGCTGTCTGGCCAGTGGATGAGAAGGCTAGCACTGCCTGATGTATTAATTCAGCATGCATTTTCATGTGAACCTTCCAAATTTGCACTTCCCAGTCCACACTAATACATGAATTGAAATATTCTCTTCTCCGAATTTTCAGGATGCAGTTGTCCAACCAACAAAATTGTATATACAGTGGTACCTTGGTTCTCAAACGCCTTGGTTCCCAAACGCTGAAAACCTGGAAGTAAGTGTTCTGGTTTTCGAATGTTTTTTGGAAGCCAAACTTCTGATGCGGCCATTGGTTATTGTTTCCGGGGTGCCTGCACCAATCAGAAGCTGAGCCTTGGTTTTTGAACATTTTGGAAGTCAAAACGGACTTCTGGAATGGATTAAGTTTGGCACTTTTGCTATTTATTTTGCATTTTTGTTTTTGAGGCTTTTTCGGTGAATTTGTTTTTGTGATTGTGTGGAATCCAGTTCAGCTACTGATTGATTGATCGATTTTGGAACAGATTAATCCATTTTGCATTACTTTCTATGGGAAAGCGCCCCTTGGTTTTGGAACACTTTGGTTTTGGAACGGACTTCCGAAACGGACTAAGTTTGAGAAACAAGGTACCACTGTATTAGAGAAAATAATGTACAAAATGCATATATTAGTGAAAATAATTAACAAAAATACTTTCTGTTGAATGAAAATCAGTATATACTAGGAAAAATTAATACCACATCTTGTTCTCACTACTTGTTTCTATTCCACTATTACTCTTTCACGTTGAGGGAAATGCACTTTCATCTGACCAACATTTAAGGATTTAAGGCTTTATTAACGTCACTTTCCATACAAGATACCTTATATAGACTTCAAGCAAACATTTGAAAAGGAAGTATGTTTGTGATCCCTGAAAGGGTTACGCCAAAATAGTCACATTGGCTTTAGCAGTTTGACACAACTGCAGCCCCAAATCTCACTTCTGAGCATAGGAAAATAGATTTCATTGACTTTCATGGACTTAACGTTTCTGAACACTAACCGTTCTGGAAAATGGGGCTTTCAATCAATTTCTTCCAGAATCCCCGCTGGAATGGCTACACGAAGCATTAGCTTGAGCCACTTTGGGAAATTTTAACTCTTTGAAACAGGAGTAGGCCCGAAAAGTCTCAGCAAACCCCGTCTCCTTTTTAAGCAACGGGGGCCATATCGTTACGGCTGAGACCGAGTTGTGTAGGCAATCTAAAGGCAACATTAAACTCTGCTGGAGTAGGGCTATTATGTGATACTATTATCTTTGTTTCTATAGAAACTCTCTAAAATGTCAACTATTTTTAGCTGTGTAGCTGGAGAAGGCAGCGGATTGCCTATAAGGACTTGGAAATAAAAGGTTTGCAATGTACCACATTTCAACTGTCTGATTAACGTCTCACGTATTGTGCCGCCCTCCTGAAGGTCTGTTGAGCACATGAGGGGACACGGCTGGCTTAACATCCCATCGGCCCAGACTGCCCTGATTTGCTGGGGACGGCAGCTCTTTTCTTACATGCTTTGCTGCCCAAGCGCAAGACGGGCCCTCCTGCCCCCCACCCCTTCCACATACTGATCAGACTGAGAGATGAATTTTGTTTCAGCACTGGTGATGGGGCGCCGTTCTCCACCTTGTGAAAAGGCAGCAGAACTGCTGATGAGTGGGGAGGCGCAGGGCAAGTTGTGTGATGCTTTGCTCCACCACTGCCTGCCCCCAGCATCTGTTGTCTGAGGTGGTTGCTTCACCTTACCCAATGGTTGGGCTGGCCCCAAGACTGCCCTTATGCTGCTGTTTGGGTGGGGAGATACATTTAAAGAACGTGGCATGGCCATTCCTTTCTCCCAGAACACTCCTCCAGCTGCCTATCCAGAGTTTTGAATTTGATATCCCGCTTTATCACTACCCTAAGGAGTCTCAAAATGGCCAACATTTTCCTTTCCCTTCCTTCCCCACAACAAACACTCTGCGAGGTGAGGTAGGCTGAGAGACTTCAGAGAAGGTCACCCAGCAGCTGCATGTGGAGGAGCGGGGAAGCAACCTACACCACACTGGCAGTGTTTGCAAATATTTTTGAATCACAACCATTTAATCCAGTCATGGTGAGATTAAACAGCCAGTTGAATTCCTTCTGCAGCACCTTTTCCAACAAGGTATAACAGGACCTGGGCATGATGAGCTCCTTATCTCAGAGGCAGTGCTCCAGAGTCACCAGCTAAGGACACACCATATACAGGATTGCCTTCAGATGTCTTCTAAAGGTTATATAGTTACTTATCTCCTTGGCTCAGGCGTCACCTAACTCCATATCCTCCAACTTTTCTCTGGTGAAAATAGGGACAACCTAAGGAGACTCCAATGGGACGCGGGTGGCGCTGTGGGTTAAACCACAGAGCCTAGGACTTGCTGATCAGAAGGTCAGTGGTTCAAATCCCCGTGACGAGGTGAGCTCCCGTTGCCCGGTCCCTGCTCCTGCCAACCTAGCAGTTCAAAAGCATGTCAAAGTGCAAGTAGATAAATAGGAACCGCTCCGGCGGGAAGGTAAATGGCGTTTCCGTGCACTGCTCGGGTTCACCAGAAGCGGCTTAGTCATCCTGGCCACATGAGCCGGAAGCTGTACGCCGGCTCCCTCGGCCAATAAAGTGAGATGAGCGCCACAACCCCAGAGTCGGTCACGACTGGACCTAATGGTCAGGGGTCCCTTTACCTTTACCTAAGGAGACTCCAATACTTTGGCCACCTCATGAGAAGAGAAGACTCCCTGGAAAAGACCCTGATGTTGGGAAAGATGGAGGGCACAAGGAGAAGGGGACGACAGAGGACGAGATGGTTGGATAGTGTTCTCGAAGAGACGAACATGAGTTTGACCAAACTGCGGGAGGCAGTGGAAGACAGGAGTGCCTGGCGTGCTCTGGTCCATGGGGTCACGAAGAGTTGGACACGACTAAACGACTAAACAACAACAAGGAAAAGCAGGACATTCTGGGATCAAATCAGAAACCAGGAAGGCTTCTGTGTATTCAAGACTGGAAAATAGGAACACTTGGAGGGTCTGCTGTGGCAAAGCACCTGATCTAGATGCAAAATATTCCAGGTTCAGTCACCAGTATCTCCTGCAGAGGTGCAGGAAAAGAAGGCTAGGCAGTTCAACCAGGGAGAGATAGGAATGGTTGGGCTTCAACTCCCATCATCCCTGGCCACTAACTACATTGGCCAGGGCTGATGGGAATCGGAGTGCAGCAACATCTGGAGGGCATGGGGAAGGCTAGATGGTATTGAGCCAAGATGGAGCATTGGCATGACTTGGCACGATCCAGCTTGCACTGTTCATTTAATGAAATTCTAACTTTCTTTCAGCTTAATTAAGCAGTGTTGAAATAAGCCTTCTGCCTGAAATATTTATGGTTGCATAATGAAAATTAAATTGCATCAAGTAGATATTAATGGGTATAATGAAGGTCTGCTGCATGAACACGGCTCTTAGCAAAAACCTGCAGAGAATTGTTAACAGCACAATCCTAATCAGAAGTAAGTCCTATTGAATTCAATGGGGCTGTGGAGTTACGGCTGCAGCCGTACCTGCTTTCTGTTTCTTCTTCTTCTTCTTCTTCTTCTTCTTCTTCTTCTTCTTCTTCTTCTTCTTCTCCTCCTCCTCCTCCTCCTCCTCCTCCTCCTCCTCCTCCTCCTCCCCCCCCCCCAGGTGGCTTTGCAACTTCAGGTCTCTTTATTCCTTGAGAAGAAGGTGCCATTTAATGGAGCAACTGGGCTTGTTTTGTCAAAGAGATTCCACTAGGGTGAGCATGAATGGGTGTGAATCTGTAAGGTGGAGAAGCCACTTAGACAAATGTAGAGCCCAAAAGATTTCAGGTAGCTGAGAATGAAGACTATATGAATGAAGACTATATGAAGACACCAGGTTGCATTGTGTCCCAATTATGCAGAGCCCCCCCTATGTGTGGCCTGCCTATAAGAAGATCTGATGCCAGGGGCAGGGCTTAGAGCACAGCCCCTATCCTGTCTGCACACCAGTATGTCATACACATGAGTAACCCGTGCATAGTGATTTAGAATGTGTACACATTCTGCATTGGGCTGGACTGAGAAGCTAGGTTATTCTCCTGCAGCTCTGTTGGCCTCATGTGTCACTTCACAGCTGCAGTTTTGGCCATCTGCGTGGCGGTTCCTATTAAGCACGACAGAGAGCAGCTCCCTCTTCTGGCAAACTTCAGTAGTGGAAGAAGAGAGAGGAAAGGTGCCTGGAGGTTGTGATCAAAGTCACCACTTTGATATCTCCTAGCACCTTATACTTACTTACTCATCGGTTCAAATTCTGTTGAACTGCACTTCTAGCAATAGAAAGCCTACCCAACCCCTGAACCCCTCATGATTCCAGCTGTTTGAGCTCTACTGAGCTGTTGTGATTTATACACAAGAAGGTGCTGGTTATCATAGTGAAAGGAATCGGATATAAGTTTTGCAGCATCTTATAGCAGAGGGACTGAGGACACTAACAGTCTTTCCCTCTGTGAACTATAGGTGTGACAGATAGGAAAACAATGGGTTGTATCCATCTATGTTCTAAATGAGTGGAAGTTACTCATGTTCATTAATTGCAATGGGTCTTCTCTGAGTATGAATAACATTGGCTGCAATCCAAGACATTATTAGTATTAGTGTTAGTATTAGTATTAGAATTACATACTGAGTGGGCTTGCCTTCCTGAATATATTTCCTGAAGTGACTCCTACACTTTCTGAAAGTTTATCTCCCCAAACTCCAAAGGATAAAAACAAAAATGCAAAGTTGTTGCTTTTTCTTTGATATCATTACGCAGACTGACAAGGAATCGCCACGTAATTGAATCAGGGCAACAAGTAAGATTGAGTTAGTGGGGAGATGCAATCTGTTTGGCTGGTCCTGCCACCTGCTTTGGAAGCGGAAAGGCAGATGGGGTGTGGTGGGACAAGAAAATTTCCTTGGCACTCCTCTCCGTCTTTTGTCATTGCTGCCTCCCCCTAAATTGGATTAATTCACTTTCTAAGTTTGCATCCCAAGCATTGCTGCAATCTGACAGATAGAATTTGAATGTCACCATCTGTGATGAAAGATAAACTAGAAAGTGTCGGGAGACTGGCAGAGGTACATCACGACTCCAGGAAAGAGGCAGCAAGTTGCTGCTGCTGCTACAGTATCGGCTCATGACAGGTTTCCTCATGTTCTAATTTGCTGATTCCGTCTCAGGAGAGGGAGTTGGGCATTGCAAAAATATTGACAGTTATTAGGGCACACCATTAAAAGCTGGGAGATACTAAGGGCTGCACCCAAAGCCGTGCCAGTAGAGTTCTGCTAGCGCAGCAGTAGCTCCGGGGAGAGGAGAGGATGCGAAAGCTTAATTCTGTTAGCGCAAGCAAGCCATAAGGTTGCAAGACTGTGGCCACATCAGAAAGCAAATCACATTGAACTCAGAGGGACTTCTTTCATAGTGAGCACGAGCAAGATTTGGAGCCAAAATCTGTATTGAGAAGATAGATGACCTGATGCCAGATATTTCTTCAGTATAATGCCTTACTTCTTCAGAAGGATGGTATTGCCTCTACAAGTGCATGATGTCTGTGGCTGGTGTAGAGAGGGCTTAAAGAATGGACACAGGGGACTGGTATTGGGTTAAATTAGGCCACAACTTTATTGATTGTAAGAAAGAGTAGGTTTGGCTATGGCAATGGGCATGTAGCCAGCATCAGGCTGCCCTCCTGCTACCTGGTGGGGGTAAAATTGTGCTTGGGAATCACCCCCAACATGGATTGGGTGCCACAATCCCACACAGGCCACCATTGGAGGAGGCCATCAGTCTCCCTGTGGACTCCTGGACAGAGTCACCCCTCCAGGAAGCTCAGGAAGACTCAATCTCTATTGTCCTAGAATGATTCCTCTCAAATGTGAGCGGTTGCTGTTATAAGGGTCCAGCCCAACAGAAGGTGAGCTGTTTGCTTCCATTGAAAGAAATGGAACGTATTGGCCAGAACTTAAGCACTATTTATGGGTTTTACCTGCTACAGGCTTTTGATGGATTTTGTCTATTAATCTTTGAGTATATGCAAATGTGTGCCAACTCATGTCATTATATAGTAAACAATCACAATCCTACATTGTTTGGTTTTCATGGGCTCAACAGTTATTCATTTGTTTAAGTTGGAACGTATAGGCCATTTCTCTCCCCGAAGGTCCCCAAAGCAGCTTACGGCCATTTAAATCATTATAATAACTGTAACAAAATAAATAAATAAACCAGTAAGCAAACAAACTCACGCCAATAGCAAAAATATGAAGATGCAGTAACAGCAAAACCAGTAAAAGCAGAGTTAAAATCAAAAGATCTGAAAGGTGTTGGGAAATTTTAAAAAAGTTTTGACCTGCTACTGGAAAGACAACGGGCTCAGGGCTGGGTGGAGCTCCTTGAGAAGGTCATTCCAAACTTGAATTGCCACCTAAGAAGACCTATTATCTGATCACTGCCCACTGGATCTCTGGCAGAAGGGAGAGCCAAGGAAGGAGCTTGGAGGCAGATTTTAAAATATGGACGACATAGCAGGGGAGAAGATGGCCTTGAATATGCCTAGGTCCAAGCTGTTTAGGCCTTTAAAGGTTAAATTCAGCACTTTGAGATGCGCTTAGAAATGGATCAGGAGCCCATCTAGTTGTTTAAGCCTATAGTATGTGCTTTGTTTCACTTGCAAAACCTCAGTTAGGGTATTGTTGTGAGTTGAAGTCACCTTGCTGGCAGAAGAGCTTCTTTCTGTGCAGTGGGACTCCCCCTCCTCTTCTCCACCTGTGTCTGCCCCACACTCAAATCTGTTTTGCCCCCCAAAACTTTAAGGAGCGGATGGGGGTGGAGGGATGTGTTAAGAAGAGTGGCAGAGGAAGTCCTATTGTGCAAGCAGAAGTCTTAACACTAGTAGAACAACGTCATTGAATACAACCCAGTGTTTCGAACCAACTTCGGTTTCTGAGCAATGTTCAAATGTTGCCTGGTGTACAGTATATTAGATCTGAATTTAAACTAGTTTGCATTCGGTCAGCCTGATTAAACTGAATATAAATTCCAGCAGATTAGTTTAATTGATAAATTCAAGAACACTCGTTGAATAAGACTAGCACAAGACATCTCATTGAAGGAGCATGGGCTGCACTTGAGACAGGGAAGTACTAAAATTTTGAACCTGTGGCATATTTCTCCTAATATAGATCAACTCTTTTTCATAAACACATTAATCGGGGAGCCATTATCACTTTTGTAAATTCCATTTATGATTCTCTACATCTTTGGCTGATAATCCTCAGTATGATTAAATAATAACACGGGGATCTTTCTGCTCAACAAGGTAATTGTTGAAATGCATGTGAAATGTGTAACCACTTCAGGTGTTCTGTCAAAGCAGTAACTGTTTCTGACTGAGCTGCAACAGTAGAATTTATCAAAGTGTCAGCTGAGGCAAGAGGGTTTCCACTTGCCCAGATTCTATATAAATGTTAAACAGGAGGAACACATTTTGCATGCTAATCATGTGGCCAAATTCTGGAGGAGTTGACCTAGATGAGCTAATGTGGTATAGCGTATGCAAGCATGGGCGTTGGGCAGGAAGCCTTGAGTTCAAATTCTTTTTCAGTCATTTTCTGCCACCCTAGCACATTCATGTTGGGGGGCTGTGCAACACCCTGCCAAAGAACTACCAACCTTTGCTCCTTAGATAAAAGTCTGGTGTGTTGTTGTTTTTTTTTTTGGGGGGGGATTTTCACAAATAAAACAGTTTTTAGTTTTAAAGTGAGAAAAGAAGAAAAGGGAATGGACAGAACCACAATGAAAGAACAGTAAGCCAAACCCTTTAAAGATAAGAGATCTGCAACATTATATTAGTAACCCAGCTGGATTAAACCAAAGACCTATCTTGTCCTGCATCCTGTCCCCCACAGTGGCTAGCCAGATTCTCAGCTGAAGTGCACAAGCAGGGTATGAACACAGTCACACACTGTTTCTTGTTCCCCAGCAAGTGGGATTCAGAGGCATTCCTCACAGTGCTTCTCAGCCCTCCCATTTCCTACTAAAATTGTCCTGCGTACAACTCCATTTTGTAGCTATGGTGTTCTAGCCCTGGTTTGGAAGCTAGAGCTCTCCACAAGCAAAGTCCAGCTTTCCCTCCCTCTCTCTTCACCCTGGGGTTCGCTTAATACGGTGTCGTAATTAATGATTGCAACACTTTGGAGACAGTCCGTCTGGCTTTAGAGAGACTGTTTTTTAGTTACAGGATGGCACAAATCACAACAAACCAATTTGGGTCCATTTTGCCCACTCTGGAGTGGTTTGTAGGGGCCTTGACCTGATCTGGATTTAGTACAAATTGGTACAAATCATCCCAATTTGGTTTGTAATTGGGACAAGTTGGTAGCACGACCCTAGATTTGTCACCTGAAAAGTAACTGAAGCTCAATAGATGGCCTACTAGTATTTTATCTTTAGTACATAGTAACCAAAGTCAGAAGAAACTTTGTCGTGAAGAAAGATTTTCCTTATTATTCCCTTTGCTGCACCCCTGCTGAAAATAGCATGTATTTCAGTGGCACCAAGATTGATAGCTTCTTCTGCAGGAAAGTCTCTTGGGCAGACAAAACAGGGAACTTCAACCAGTTTGCAGCTGTGATGACAATGATGAAGAACCACCTCTCACAGGTACTCATTTGAGTGGAGGTGAGTGAGCAAGCAAATGTCCCCGGATAGACTAAGAGTTGATCTTGTAAGCAAATATGGGTTACTCACCTGGAGGTCTCACAATGTCAGAGTGCTGCTAGGCTTGCAGCCAGTTCTGTGTTTAATGTGATTTGGTCAATAAACACTGACAAGTGAGACCTGCAACAAAACATTGCAGTGTGGTGTGCTCCTATGAATATTCCTGCCAGGCTGCCATACTCTTTTTCAAGATATTCCATTCCATCACCTTGTTTTTCTTTAGCTCCCACTCTGCCAAATAGTTATCCGCATTGTTTGGCCACTGAACAGACTTAGTCCCCATTGAGCAGTTGTGCCCCTTATGTTCCTCTCTCCTCCCAAAAGCCCCAGTTCTGCAAGCCGGCTGATGCTGTTTTGGCTACCCAGCAATAGGCATTCACCCTTGAACTTCAGAAACCGAAGGACTGATCTAGTCATTGCGAATTTAACAGGGACATTGCACTGCAGAAATTATAACAAGGGCCCAGGGTTTCCTGCGTATAGAGTTTTAAACTGCAAAATTTCAGAATAAAATGAACAAAAGTTGGCTCTTAAAACATTATATTTCAACCAGAAACATTGTGTTATTCCAGATTGCTTTACTGCCTGATACTAAAGAGGTTTCACATCAGGAAGGGCTGAAACCATCAGATTAGGACTGCAAATTTGTAACCTATCAAGCCAAATGTAGCCTGCTTGCCATATACAGCTGCCCATCAGGGGCTCTGTAAACATGTTATGCCACCCCATGCACCCTATCTTCCTGGGAATGCAAAATCAAGTAAGCTGTCAATCATTTGGCAGATCACAATCTGTGGCTGGTGGTCTGAATTTGACTTTATGGACAGGTTCTGCAGGCAAGTAGCAGACAATCTGCGATTTTGGCCAAACAACAGACTCATCCTTTGGGGTCCAATTGTAATCAGGATATCAGCTAAAGCTGGAAGAATGATCAGAAGAACCCAGAGGGATATTAGCAATGATAAGGAAAGATAGAACAGCTTAAGATGCTCAGAACAATCTCAGCTGGCAGAGCTCACAAACAAGCCACTGTCACCATCTTGAATAGTGGCAGCTGCACTTGTTGAACAAATTTGTTGTTTAGTTGTTTAGTCGTGTCCGACTCTTCATGACCCCATGGACCAGAGCAAGCCAGGCACTCTTGTCTTCCACTGCCTTCCACAGTATGGTCACTGTCCAACCATCTCATCCTCTGTCGTCCCCTTCTCCTTGTGCCCTCCATCTTTCCCAACATCAGGGTCTTTTCCAGGGAGTCTTCTCTTCTAACGAGGTGGCCAAAGTATTGGAGCCTCAGCTTCACAATCTGTCCTTCCAGTGAGCACTCAGGGCTGATTTCCTTCAGAATGGAGAGGTTTGATCTTCTTGCAGTCCATGGGACTCTCAAGAGTCTCCTCCAACACCATAATTCAAAAGCATCAGTTCTTTGGCGATCAGCCTTCTTTATGGTCCAGCTCTCACTTCCATACATCACTACTGGGGAAACCATAGCTTTAACTATACGGACCTTTGTCGGCAAGGTGATGTCTCTGCTTTTTAAGATGATGTCTAGGTTTGTCATTGCTTGTCTCCCAAGAAGCAGGTGTCTTTTAATTTTGTGACTGCTGTCATCATCTGCAGTGATCATGGAACCCAAAAAAGTCAAATCTCTCACTGCCTCCATTTCTTCCCCTTCTATTTGCAAGGAGGTGATGGGACCAGTGGCCATGATCAGCTTCAGACCATATTTTGCACTCTCCTCTTTCACCTTCATTAAAACGTTCTTTAATTCCTCCTCATTTTCTGCCATCAAAGTTGTGTCATCTACATATCTGAGGTTGTTGATATTTATTCCGGCAATCTTAATTCCGGTTTGGGATCCATCCAGTCCAGCCTTTCGCATGATGAATTCTGCATATAAGTTAAATAAGCAGGGTGACAATATACAATCTTGCCGTACGCTTTTCCCAATTTTGAACCAATCAGCTGTTCCATATCCAGTTCTAATTATAGCTTCTTGTCCCATATAGAGATTTCTCAGGATACAGATGAGGTGATCAGGCACTCCCGTTTCCTTAAGAACTTGCCATAGTTTGCTGTGGTTGACACAGTCAAATGCTTTTGTGTAGTCAATGAAGCAGAAGTAGATGTTTTTCTGGAACTCTCTAGCTTTCTCCATAATCCAGTGCATATGAACACATATATTTTGACAAAACCATGACCCTGCATCTGATAGTTTTTGCTGCTATGTTTAATTGTTCTGGTTACTTACTTATATATTTGTACTTGTTAGCTGCTGGCTATATATTATATAGAGTACATTATTATTATTATTCCTTAATTTCTGTACTACAAACTCATATATATTTGCATGATACAGATTCTCAACTAAAATGTGAATCTACTTGTAAGAAACAGAAATTATCTCCCACAGTACTCATGACAAATATGACAGAAGTCCCAGGCATACAATTGTACAAAAAAAGCTCTCTCCATGTGATCAGGGATTCTTCTTTCACGGGGGGGGGGGGCATTTCCTGATCCTGAATTGAGTTGCCACTGTTATTTCACCTAAAGCAAAGTTAGAAGCAAAAGTGGAGATCCTTTCGTAATTGAAATAGAGGAAATCTGAGAAAAGCCAAAAGGGAAGAGAATAATGGAGGTTTACAAGCAGGATAGGAAAATTGGCTTCCAGGTGGAGAAATCAAAACTAGAAACAGAACTGTTAGAACCCAATACTAAGAATTTGTCAAGAATGTATAACTTGTTGCTGAAATGGAATACACAAGATGAAACAGTTAAATCAGCCATGATTAAGTGGGCACAAGACATTGATCATAATATTATGTTTGCTGACTGGGAACAGTTGTGGACCACCGGTATAAAATTTACGGCATGTAATGCCTTAAGAGAGAATATTATGAAAATGATTTACAGGTGGTACATGACCCCAGTCAAGCTTGCAAAGATCTACCATTTGCCCGATAATAAGTGTTGGAAATGTAAAGAAACTGAAGGTACTTTTTATCACCTTTGGTGGACGTGCCCGAAGATTAAGGCTTTCTGGGAAATGATATATAATGAAATGAAAAAGGTACTTAAATGTACTTTTCCCAAGAAACCAGAAGCCTTTCTCTTGGGCATTGTCGGCCAATTGGTGCTAAAGAAAGACAGGACTTTTTAATGTATGCTACTACAGCAGCAAGAATTCTCATCGCAAAGTATTGGAAGACACAGGATCTACCCACTCTGGAAGAATGGCAGATGAAGGTGATAGACTATATGGGACTGGCTGAAATGACTGGCAGAATCCGAGACCAGGGGAAAGAGACGGCGGAAGAAGATTGGAAGAAATTCAAAATTTATCTTAAGAAATATTGTAAAATTAATGAGTGCTAAAATGGTGAGGTTATAGAAAAAAAGGGATTACAGCTGCAAAAGATTAAGTAAAAGAAAAGAACAAGGGAAAATTAGATAAACTCAAGGGGAGGATTTGTTGAAACAAATTTGGAAATTGGGATGCAGAAAGGGGAGGTACGGTGAAGTCGGTGAAGTAAGGTTTAAGAAAAAAGGATTTGAAATTATGCATGTTTGTTTATGTGTTTGTTTGTTTGTATCGTGTATTGTTTGTGTTTATATAAATTGTGAAAAACCAATAAATAAATAAATGAATAAATAAAGCCAAAAGGGAAGAGTTGTGGTAATTCCTCAGGATGGTTCCATGTTCTTTAAGTTGTCACCAGATACCAATAAAAACAGAAGCAGGAACAACTTTTTGCATGTATTCCTATATCTATTTATATAGGGCTGTATTCAACTAATTTTTATTGGATTAAACCTATTGACTGGGACTCAACTAATAATTCCATAGAATCATAGAATCTTAGAGTTGAAAGAGAGCCCGAAGGGTCAACTAGTTCAATCCACTGCAATCTAGGATTTACAATCTCAGCTAAAGCATCCATGACAGATGGCCATGCAACTTCAGCTTAAAAACCTCCAAGGAGAGAGAGTCCACCACCTCTTGTGGGAATTTGTTCCGCTGCTGAATAGCTCTTACTGTCAGAAAGTTCTTCGTCATCTCCTTTCTTGTAAATTGAAGCTATTGGTTCAAGTCCTACCCTCCAAAGCAGGAAGAAATAACTTTGTTCCCTCTTCCATGTGACAGCCCTTGATGTATTTGAAGATGGCTGTCGTATCCCCTCTCAGTCTCCTGATTTCCAGGCTAAACATACCCAGCCCCTTCAACTGCTCCTCATAAGGCTTGTTATCCAGACCCTTGATCATCTTGGTTGCCCTCCTCTACACACGTTCCAGCTTGTCAACATCCTTCTTAAATTGTGGGGCCCAGAATTGGACACAGTATTCCAGGTGTGGTCTGACGAAGGCAAAATATAGAGTGGTACTATTACTTCCTTTGATCTGGAGTCCTGCTAGTAGAATCCCATGCAAGAATAAGATGAGGAGGAAAGGGGGAGGTATCTTTGAGTTCTTTCCATTGAAATTAATGGACCTAGGTTAGGCATGCTCTTCTGCATTTTGCTTTGTATATAGTATCTTCATTCACTGGTTTCAGCTTCCATGTGCCCCTAAGTTATATGTGGTAAACTCCTCCTGAAATCAAGAGAAGTAACTCAGGATGTAATGTTGCCACCCCTTGATAGCATGCCAGTAAACAGAACACGTTTAAGTCATCCACAAAAGTATAGCTATTTAAAAACATTTTATAGGCTAGCAGTCATTTCTAAAACCTGTAAACAGATAAATGTTCTCTTCCCCACCCCCACCCCTTTCTAAAGTCTTATCAAATTCCCTGCATGCTAAGAGAATTTAGGCTGGATATGATCTGCACTGAAAATTGGTTTAACAAGTAACATATTTTCTGCAAATTGCTTCTTCTTTGCAGCATTTACAATAAAATTCTGTTTTTCAAACCTACTTGGATTCAATCTGTCTCCATTCAATACAGTCTATGGGGCATTATAACAGACTCATCTAACCCATAGTTACAGCCTCCTCTGAACTAGCCTTGTCAATTTCTTTTCATCAAAGCAATGACCTGAGTGGAATTTGACATCAGGCTCTATACCTCCTTCTAAATGTTGCAAAATGCAATTTCATCTAAACAGAGTAAGTATCAATCTGATCTTCAGAAACATCCCTTTTCACCCCCAGGGAAACTTGCAAGGGCTCCGCAGGAAGTGACTTTGGCTCTTTTTTGTAGTGTGTATCTCGTTTGGGAAATGATAAAAGGGCCGACACGGCCGGAAAGATTTCCGTTCACTCAAGATTTTCTTGCAAGCGTGAGATGTGATTTTTGCAGAGTTTGAAAAAAGAAAGAAAGAATAAAATAGAAAAGGGAGAGGAAGGTGGATCAATAATGCAATCCTATAATGTCTTGTTGTTTAGTCGTTTAGTCGTGTCCGACTCTTCATGACCCCATGGACCAGAGCACGCCAGGTACTTCTGTCTTCCACTGCCTCCCACAGTTTGGTCACACTCATGTTGGTAGCTTCGAGAACACTGTCCAACCATCTCATCCTCTGTCGTCCCCTTCTCCTTGTGCCCTCCATCTTTCCCATCATCAGGGTCTTTTCCAGGGAGTCTTCTCTTCTCATGAGGTGGCCAAAGTACTGGAGCCTCAGCTTCAGGATCTGTCCTTCCAGTGAGCACTCAGGGCTGATTTCCTTCAGAATGGATCGGTTTGATCTTCTTGCAGTCCATGGGACTCTCAAGAGTCTCCTCCAGTACCATAATTCAAAAGCATCAATTCTTCAGCGATCAGCCTTCTTTATGGTCCAGCTCAGAGGTAAGTCCTGTTGAATTCAGTGGGACTTATTCCTAGGTGAAGGATTGCAGGATTACCACAATCTGTTATAAGAAAGTGAATGACGGGGTGACCCTCCAGCTGTTATTGGATCCCAATTCCCATCCCCCTCAGCCAGGACGTTCATGTACCATCCAACATTTTGGGACAGCAGCAGTCCACCTGCCCGATCACCATGCTCTTCTCCCCACCCGGCTTGATCTCTGAGCTCTTTCTTTCACCTGCACCCAACCTTTGTGCTTTCTACCACCCCCTGCCTAATCTCCATGCATTGAGCCCTTAGGCTGTGATCCATTTATCTGGCTTAAGCCCCCTGGAATTCAACAGAACTTACTTCTGAACGTACAGATTGCAGTACAGTGGTACCTCAGGTTACAGACGCTTCAGGTTACAGACGCTTCAGATTACAGACTCTGCTAACTTCAGGATGAGAACAGAAATCACACAGCAGCAGTGCAGCGGCAGCAGGAGGCCCCATTAGCTAAAGTGGTACCTCAGGTTAAGAACAGTTTCAGGTTAAGAACGGACCTCCAGAATGAATTAAGTTCTTAACCTGAGGTACCACTGTATTAGAATAAACCTGAATGCCTTGCAAAATCCACACAGGTATGAGGAACAACCCAGGAAAAAATGGCATCAAAGCTGCTCCGATTGCATTCTGCAAAAGTATTAGGCTGCACATTAAAAACTTGCATACTCTTTGGTAATTGACCATTAAAATGATGGAAGTGTTGAAAGTTTGCAACATTTCCTGGAGGACTTGTTGATGAGTGAAGAGTATTTAAGACAGCTGTTATTTTTATCAGTCATAAACAGCAAGTGTCAAGTATTTTCCCCTCAGCCTCCTGTAATGCACTGCAGAGTGGGGCTATCTCTGTGCATTCCCTGAATTATTGTGAAATGAAATTCTCATGAGCTGTCTGAAGATTCAAACCTTACTTAGCCATAATTACATTACTGCACCTTTTTTATTATTATTATCAAGCAATTCAGGACTTGTGTTATTTTTTAATTTAAATATTGTTTAAGTCACATTCTGGCTTTCAGAATGATAAGCAGTAATTGGTTTCTTTAGATGAGCCTTGGAATCTAGTGGGGGGATAATTAGATCAGTATGTGAAAATTAAAGGTATAAAGGGCCCTCTTACAAAAATATTCCCCCTGGACTTCAAGTAATGCCATTATTTTCCCCTGTATGTTTCAAGCCTTTCCTTTTTTTTCATTTGTATTATGCCTGTAGAGCAGAAGAAAAACAAGGCCTCTCCACTGTAGGCATGCTGCAGAAAAAAGGAGAGGCAAGAAATTTCATAATGGACACCATCTGAATTTTTATATATGGGGAGGGATGTTTGACTCATCCTTCCTTTACCATACTCCCACACATATTTTGAAGATGTTGGAAATACACAATGCAGGCACCTCTCTGCAATATGATTCATCACCATTCCCAATATTATCACTAACAATTTTGTCCTGTCCACCCTTCCAAGGAACTCAGACTGGCAGACATAACCGTCCCTCCCTTTCTCCATAAAACAGTTCTGTGAAGTTGGCAAAGCTGAGGGATGGTGTCTTGCCAAAGGTCACCTAGTCAGCTCCATGAATGAGTGAGGATTTCAACCCAGGTCTCCTCAGGCTAAGTCCAGTGCCCCAGCCACTTGCAATTTATAGGGGCATGCATTGGCTCATTGTGCAGGATGGATAACAAGGCAAAGGTTTCTCTGCGTTTCTCTAGGTCTATGAGCTTTGCTGTTGAGGATGTTCCCTACAGAGCACCAAAGAGCTCTAGATTGTTTTTGTTAAAATATAACAGGATTTTTGAAAAGCTATGTTCCATTTAAGTTTCTTCCCCCAGAGCTCTTCTGCAGATAACATTTTGGACAGCTCGTGTGTAAAGAGGAAATAGGCACCAGAGAGGAAAATTTGATGTGAAACTGCAAAGTGTTTTAATAATGTACATAACACATTTTGTAAATGTACTGAAATGTAAAAACACCTTTTGGGCACTTCTCAATCATTTTAAGGTGAAAAACAGACAAACTCCCCTCCCTCTTCATTAGGGATTATGGAAATGAATCTCTTACACTTTCCCTATAATGGCTGTTGGACCCATTTGTGCACCTTTAAGGAGACTTAATTCACTCTGGAAGGGCTCTGGTACCTGCTAATTTCATCCACTTTGGCCAAAAGATGGGGATGTTATAGCTGTTTCTTGATTTCCCATTATAATGAATGGATAACACAGAGCTTTGTTTTTATACAGAGAAGCTCTGGAATAGAATAACAGATCAAAATGGAAAAGTGTGCAGAGTGACTCAAAATTAAACTGGAATTTTTGAAAACATGCAGATACAAATACAAGGCAAATATTAGGGCCAGTGCATTCCCCAAGCAATTTATAAAAATTACTAGTTGCTTTGAAATGTGTTTTGTCACATTCTAGTAGGAGAAAATGCTCAGAGTGTGCAGGAACCACAATATTTGCCCTTTATCTGTTGCATTTGGAAGCAACCTGGTTTGTTTCAGATTCAATCGGTGTTGTTTCAGTTTCAATTGATTATTCAGGTCCAAATTTGATATGTGAAATCCAAAGCTCTGTTTCATGCCTCTCTCAATTGACTATAATAAGGAATCAAAACACAGTGTCATGAATGAGCCAGCTCCCAGTGAAGGAAGCAGTCAGGAAGAGAGAGGGTTGAATGCCAGACAAGAGGAGCCTCGGCTAGGGCCAACTCCCCTGCCTGTTGGAATGCCAACTGATAAGGAAACAGTTGTGCATGGGTAGGAACCCAGCCAAAGCTCTCAGGAGTTTCAAACAGGAGTAAACAGAGACATGGGCAGTTCGTCAGAAAAGGAAGAGACTGGAGCTAAGCCAATAAGTGTGGAGAACAGATGAAGGGTAGGGTTGTTAGACAGGAAGAAATACAAGAGAATTAGGGTTCAATATCTTCTGTCAGAACAGGAAGGAGTCAGAAGGGTCATCATGATTACTGAGCATGGTGAGCATGGTGGCATTGTAGAGCTGTCCAGAGGACTCTGTCTGTTATTGCAACAAATCTTCCTTTTTTAAATTGACTACACTTGCTGTGTTATCAAGTCGGAAACTGGGACTCCTGACACATAGTGACAACTTTCCCCCTTTCACACATAAGTGGGTGAAATTTGCAGGCAATGGAGTTCTCCCAGAGTGGATTAAGCCCGCCAAATTTAAGACAGAACCACCCAGGGATTTTTGTGGAGGGAATCTTTAGGGTTACTTTTTTATAAAAAGGAAATGAAATAAAATGTCTCTAACTTGTCTGCCAGGACTGGAGGCAAATTACAGGCATGGTTGTGCCTTCAAGATGATGGAGTCACCAAATATCAGAAATGTATGTGTAGCTGTTTCCTCATAAGAGCAGGCGTTACTATTTGGGGGTTATAAAAGATAAATCACATTTCCTGCCCTAATTTTTAGTTTTGTGTGTGTGTTGGGGTGGGGGTGGGGAGGTGAGGTGATCCATCTGAAAACTAGGGAGATGAGTTAAACTGCCATGGGTTAGAAGCTTGTCAAAGTTCAGGAGCAATCATGCTCCAATTTTCTCTCTCCCTTGTGTCAGCACTTTGTGAAACAAATCTGATTTTGCTTGGACCAATTTGGAGGCCTCTTGCCTCCCTATTCTGTCATCTTTACCCAACACATTCATCCCTGACTGGTCTCGTAAGTGCTGCATGTTAGTTGTGGATATGGCCACCCTACACCCTCTCACACATTTTACTTTTTGCAAGCGCACACATAGGCAAACAGTCCCTCCCTAGTTGATCTGGGCCAATCAGTTGCTGAGGGACTTAGCACCCCACTCTGCTCATACAATTGATCTGCTGACTGGGGATGAGACTAATTGCACTACCGTTAGGGCACTAGGCTCTGCCCACCCCCAGTGCTTTGAATATGCCATGTTCCCTGCCCCCACCCCGGCCTTGTCACTGCTGCTAAAATCAGTGGGGTCTTGGAGGGCGTAGAACAAAGTTGTGTGGGGATAGATTAGGCTCCTGAACTGTAGGGTAGTCACACTTGCCTTAACCCACCAAAAAAACTTATTGAGTGATATTCATATAGCAAAACTGAAGGGGAGGTGGCTCTGTAAACTACTTTCTGAATTTCATGTTTATTTCTGGGACCATGAGTTCTTATTTCCTCGTAACTGCTGACACCAGCACACATGGAAACCCAATTTTAAAAATGGCTGCAGATGGGGAAAAAATTACTTTGGTAGCTTTCTGGGTGATGTTAACTCACATATTGATTGTTTATTAAAAAGCTTTTATCCACAGGAAAAAAAAGGTAACACTTATGAAATGAAGCTAATCATTTACAGTGCATTAATGGAAAGTGCTAATGTGTAATAATATTAGCAAAGCTATTTTTTAAGAGTCTGCCAATCTATAGAAAAGTAAAATAGCATTAAAGTATTCCTTGGGGATTATTCCTTCCCCTTGAATTTCTTTTTTAAAGGACAGTATCTGTGTAAAAGGCAGTGCATGAAATAATAGAGCACGGATATATTATTTAGTAGAAATAGTTCATATAATCCAAATGTTTATTTAAAAACTTTTCTTTTCTTTACAGCTCTGGCAACCTTATATTTCCCACAACTCACTGTGTACAGTATTTCTTGTTTTACTTCATGTAAAAATAAATAAATGTATGCACTCATAACAAGTTAGAGGCCTTGTCCACATACATCTCCTCAGATTAATGTGTGACTTACAAACCCTACTAAGTAGCATACCAGGGGCAGGGAATGTTTTTCAACCCAAGGACCATATTCCCTAGTGGTCAACTTTATTGGGGCCACATGCCAATGGTGGCTGGGGGCAGAAGCAAAAAGTAGACACACCAATGGGTGTCATTCTTTTGTGCAGTACAGAGGTGTAGCACGGGTTGCTGGTGCCTGGGACAGGGCAAATGTTCAAAAAGTATCTACATGGTGCTTAGAGAATAGCTTGCACCTAAATATTAGTAAGACAAAGGAGATAGTGTTGGACTTCTGGAGGAAGAGAGGGGAACCTGCCCCGTTGTAAATCGGGGGGGGGGGCTGTGTGGAGAGAGTCTCCTCCTTTAAATTCCTGGGAGTTTACCTTAGTGAGGACCTCACTTGGAAAATCAACATAACTCAGGTGGGCAGAAAGGCCCAAAAGAGACTCCATTTTCTCAGAGTCTTGCAAAAGAATAATATTAAACAACAATTGATGAACTCCTTTTACCAATCCACAATAGGAAGTGTCCTTTCATATTGTATCACAGTGTGGTATGCTGGCTTGACAGCCATGGACAGAAAGTCTCTACAGAGGGTAGTGAATACAGCACATGATATCATGGGCTATCCCTTGAGTCCACTAGATGACATTGCAAGGGATCATTGCCTTAGGAGAGCGAGAAAAATTCTCAGGGATGACTCACACCTCGGTCAGCACCTCTTTAATCTTCTACCCTCAGGCAGGAGATATAGAAGTATAATCAGTCGTACCAACAGGCTAAAAAATAGCTTCTATCCCTGGGTTGTTAGGCTGTTGAATGGAAAATAACATAGCACAACTGACTTGCGAGGTGGTGTGTTGTGCGATAAGCACACAGAGTGCAATGAGACTGAGTGTTTGGGGGGGAGGCTCGGTTAATTTCATTGTACACAGGTTGTACACTGATAATAAAGGTATTATTATTATTATTATTATTATTATTATTATTATTATTATTATTATTAAATGTTGTGCCCCCCTGGTGGACTGGGTGGCAGTCGGTCCCTTTGCCAGCCAGCATCTAATCAAGGGAGTCTATCCTTGCAAACTAGCCCTAACCTGGAAGCGGAGATAAGGCAGAGAAACACGAAGTCAGGAGCACTGCTATGTCACCCCCCTTGTCCTGCAGTGAGGCGCTCTGGGCAAGGCACATGGCTCTGGCAGTGCCATTCTCCCTTCCTTATCCTCCCTCCCTACTTGGTGGGCAGTGGCAGCAGCAGTGGCACCCTCCCCTCCCTCTCACCCAGCCCAGGTTCAGGGAGTACTTGGACATCCCTTTGCTGGCCACAAGAAGGAGGCACCACTGCCACCACCGCCACAAAGGCCTGGCCCCTGCACAACTTGGCTCCCTGTAGTTCCAGCCTTGATGAGTGAGCCTCTCATGGGGACACCTGGTTGCGCCCCTCAGCAATCTGACCTGGGTTGGGGTTTGTGGAAAGTCCCAAGGATCAGCCAGAGAGGTGGGGTTGAATGAGAGTTGGAGACCAACAACAACTGGAGGACCACAGGTTCCCCATTCTTCATCTAAACAGACTGCAGACTGGTTTTGGGGGGAAGTGTGATGCTATCCAGAACACACAGTCTTGTCATAAGGAACAAGCCTAAAACCCATCAACACCTTAGTCTTACCTGAATTTAATTCAATTTATCTACCTTCATGTAGGGCAGGGGTCTGCAACCTTTAAGACAAAAATATAATAATAATAATAATAATAATAATAATAATAATAATAATAATAATAATAATAATAATAATAATTTATTATTTATACCCCGCCCATCTGGCTGGGCCTCCCCAGCCACTCTGGGCGGCTTCCATAAAAACCGAAAATACAGTAAAATATCACACGTTAAAAACTTCCCTGAACAGGGCTGCCTTAAGATGTCTTCTGAATGTCAGGTAGTTGTTTATCGCTTTGACATCTGCTGGAAGGGCGTTCCACAGGGCGGGCGCCACTACCGAGAAGGCCCTCTGCCTGGTTCCCTGTAGCTTTGCTTCTCGCAATGAGGGAACCGCCAGAAGGCCCTCGGCGCTGGACCTCAGCGTCCGGGCAGAATGATGGGGGTGGAGACGCTCCTTCAGGTATACTGGACCGAGGCCGTTTAGGGCTTTAAAGGTCAGCACCAACACTTTGAATTGTGCTCGGAAACGTACTGGGAGCCAACGTAGGTCTTTCAAGACCGGTGTTATATGGTCCCGACGGCCGCCCCCAGTCACCAGTCTAGCTGCCGCATTCTGGATTAGTTGTAGTTTCCGAGTCACCTTCAAAGGTAGCCCCATGTAGAGTGCATTGCAGTAGTCCAAGCGGGAGATAACCAGAGCATGCACCACTCTGGCGAGACAGTCCGCAGGCAGTTAGGGTCTCAGCCTACGTACCAGATGGAGCTGGTAAACAGCTGCCCTGGACACAGATTTGACCTGTGCCTCCATGGACAGCTGTGAGTCCAAAATGACTCCCAGGCTGCGCACCTGGTCCTTCAGGGGCACAGTTACCCCATTCAGGACCAGGGAATCCTCCACACCTGCCCGCCTCCTGTCCCCCAAAAACAGTACTTCTGTCTTGTCAGGATTTAACCTCAATCTGTTAACTGCCATCCATCTTCCAACCGCCACCAGACACTCACGCAGGACCTTCACCGCCTTCACTGGTTCTGATTTAAAAGAGAGGTAGAGCTGGGTATCATCCGCATACTGATGAACACCCAGCCCAAACCTCCTGATGATCTCTCCCAGCGGCTGCATGTAAATGTTGAAAAGCATGGGGGAGAGGACAGAACCCTGAGGCACCCCACAAGTGAGAGCCCAGGGGTCTGAACACTCATCCCCCACCACCACTTTCTGGACACAGCCCAGGAGGAAGGAGCGGAACCACTGTATGACAGTGCCCCCAGCTCCCAGCCCCTCTAGACGGTCCAGAAGGATGTTATGGTCGATGGTGTCAAAGGCCGCTGAGAGATCCAGCAGAACTAGGAAACAGCTCTCACCTTTGTCCCTAGCCCGCCGGAGATCATCAACCAGTGCGACCAAGGCAGTTTCAGTCCCATGATGAGGCCTGAATCCCGACTGGAAGGGATCCAAATGGTCCGCTTCTTCCAGGTGTGCCTGGAGTTGTTCGGCAACCGCTCGCTCAATCACCTTGCCCAGGAATGGAAGATTTGAGACTGGGCGATAGTTGGCCATCGTGGCCGCATCTAAAGATGTTTTTTAAGAAGCGGTTTGATAACCGCCTCTTTCAGCGGGTCTGGGAAGGCTCCCTCACGGAGGGAAGCATTCACCACCCCACTTGGACCCGTTTCCGAAGAAAAAACAACTGGGAGCCGCAAAACCATTGCGACATTTAAAACAAATATATCTCCGGAGCCACGATCTGACAGCGGGTGGGAAGGTGACGTCGGGATGGTGCGTGACTAACGCACACACTGCCCCCATGTGACATCACAGCCAGTACAGTGCCCGCCACAGTGAGGAGTGTCGGGGCGCACAATGCGCCTCCTCCCCTCACTAGTATCCGTCCCGGAGCCGCAGCAAAGATGTAAAAGAGCCACATGCGGCTCCGGAGCCATGGGTTGCAGACCCCTGGTGTAGGGTCTTTGATTTTGCCCTAACAAAATGAAACTTGAAAATGAACTATCATGCCCCGAGTCACTTTTCTGGCTGCAGTTCAGGTGAGACGCTTGATTAAACAAACCAATATATCTTATTCCTGTCTAAATGCATCAGATATGGACTCTCATCTTCAATTAACTCCAAGTCTGAATTCTGGGGTATAGAATCTTTTGACAGTTTTGGGATTCAGCTGGCTTTCTCTCCTAAGATGATTAGGGTGCTTTTAGGTGTGGTACAAATGCTAATGAGCAGCAATGAATTTAAACGACCAAGCCATGCCTTGTGAGTAGCGGAGTTCTATGAACTACAGATCATTCACAGAAATATAAGAAAGGAAGAAAATGCCCACCTCAGGCTTCTTTTTTGTAACATAATATATATTGATATATAGCTTCCTTCAGGCCTGACTCTATCAAACAAGGTATTTCCCAAATATTGTTACTTTTTTATTGGCATTGGAAAATACGAGACATTTAATTTGCATAGATATTTCTGTGGGATTTCAGAGTGCTCTGCATAACTGGTAAATATACTGTTTTGCAGTCCTCACTTCCCACACCTTCTTGGGGCAGACCTTGGTAAGATGGCATCCGGTGCGAAGCCAAAATTTGATGCCCCTCCCAGCCCTCACATCACCTTCCAGAAGCGAGGTAAATGTGGCACCAGGCTTTGGTAAGGAGGTGCAAGGGCTCTGGTAGATTCCTAGAGCCCTCCCATCTCCTTACCAAAGCTGGGCAAGCACTAACTAGGCTCTGGGAAGAAGGTGGGAGGACTTCAGGTCTCTGTCAGAGCCCTCACACCTCCTTCCTGAAGCAGGTGCTTACTGTTGACACAATCAGTTTCTTTATGAGATGAGATTGCTAGAGACTTGTGTTGTTTTCATAGCATTTATTTTACAAGCTGAACAGGAGGAAGCCGGCAGTCTTTCAGACAGACAGCACTAGTCTTTCAAGTAGCATTTGTTTTCAAAAACCGCAGTACACCCCTTGCTGTTCTGCCAAGAGGCTGAGAAAACTCAGGCTGGTTTCTCTTTCTCTGAACAGTAGCAGCATTTTATAAACAAGGGGCAGACAACATCTCAAAACATCATCCAGGTGACTGATTAGACAAAAGGGGCAGAGAAGAAGGCTTTTCAGCAATTGTGGGTTTTTTTCACCCTTGCATGCCAACCCATACTCACCAAAAGTCTGTCCTCAGCACAGTTCCACCAATTAAATAAACTCTGTGGAGCTCTGCACCCTATCACTCTGAAAACAGGTCCAGCATTGGAAGTACCGTATTTTTCGCACCATTGGACGCACATTTTTTCCTTTAAAAACTAAGGTGAAATGTCTGTGCGTCCTATGGAGCGAATGTGTGGTCCTGGGACTTGCCCCTCCAGCCCCTCCAAGCTCTGGTTGCAGCGGAGAGGTTGCGTGGGCGGCTGGGGAAACCCCGGGCTTCCCCATTCAGCCCGACAAACAGCTGAGAGGCTGTGTGGGCGGCTGGGGGAAGCCCTGGGATTCCCCATTCAGTGCTACGAGCTCAGGGCGGTCAGCGCGCAGCGGAGAGGCTGCTTGCAACTTGCCCTCCGTCTGTGAGCCACTCTAGGAGGCTGGCTGGGGAAAGCCCTGGGGTTCCCTTGAGTTGCAGGAGCTCAGGGCAGTCAGCGCGCAGCGGAGAGGCTGCTTGCAACTTGCCCTCCGTCTGTGAGCCACTCTAGGAAGCTGGCTGGGGAAATCCCTGGGGTTCCCTTGAGTTGCAGGAGCTCAGGGCGGTCAGCGAGCAGCGGAGAGGCTGCTTGCAACTTGCCCTCCGTCTGTGAGCCACTCTAGGAAGCTGGCTGGGGAAATCCCTGGGGTTCCCTTGAGTTGCAGGAGCTCAGGGCGGTCAGCGAGCAGCAGAGAGGCTGCTTGCAACTTGCCCTCCGTCTGTGAGCCACTCTAGGAGGCTGGCTGGGGAAATCCCTGGGGTTCCCTTGAGTTGCAGGAGCTCAGGGCGGTCAGCGAGCAGCAGAGAGGCTGCTTGCAACTTGCCCTCCGTCTGTGAGCCACTCTAGGAGGCTGGCTGGGGAAATCCCTGGGGTTCCCTTGAGTTGCAGGAGCTCAGGGCGGTCAGCGAGCAGCAGAGAGGCTGCTTGCAACTTGCCCTCCGTCTGTGAGCCACTCTAGGAGGCTGGCTGGGGAAATCCCTGGGGTTCCCTTGAGTTGCAGGAGCTCAGGGCGGTCAGCGAGCAGCAGAGAGGCTGCTTGCAACTTGCCCTCCGTCTGTGAGCCACTCTAGGAGGCTGGCTGGGGAAGCCCTTTACAATGGAAGATTTGGACATCCCCTTCCGCCCCTCCCCCCTGGTTATTGTGCCGGTAATTCCCAGCATTTCCTCCTTTTGCTCAGGTTCCACGAGGCAAGGCAGCTGCCCTCCACAGACATCCAGAAATGTGAGATCTCCCTCTCTCTTCCTACTTTCCCTCCCTCCCTCCCTCTTCCACCTTAAATAAAATATTTGGGGGGGGGCAGTAAAGCCCCACCTCACATACCACATTTCAGCCCTTCTCAACCTGTGGGTCCCCAGATGTGAACACCTCTAGGTAGCAAGGCCAGAGCCCAGGGAAGATGGGAGTTGAGGGATGATAGGAGTTGTAGTCCAACAACATCTGGGGACCCACATGCTGAGCTCTCCCCCTTCCTTCCTTCCTCCCTCCCTCCCTCCCTCCCTCCCTCTTCCACCTTAAATAAAATATTGGGGGGGGCAGTAAAGCCCCACCTCACATACCACATTTCAGCCCTTCTCAACCTGTGGGTCCCCAGATGTGAACACCTCTAGGTAGCAAGGCCAGAGCCCAGGGAAGATGGGAGTTGAGGGATGATAGGAGTTGTAGTCCAACAACATCTGGGGACCCACATGCTGAGCTCTCCCCCTTCCTTCCTTCCTCCCTCCCTCCCTCCCTCCCTCCCTCTTCCACCTTAAATAAAATATTGGGGGGGGGCAGTAAAGCCCCACCTCACATACCACATTTCAGCCCTTCTCAACCTGTGGGTCCCCAGATGTGAACACCTCTAGGTAGCAAGGCCAGAGCCCAGGGAAGATGGGAGTTGAGGGATGATAGGAGTTGTAGTCCAACAACATCTGGGGACCCACAGGCTGAGCTCTCCCCCTTCCTTCCTTCCTTCCTTCCCTCCCTCCCTCCCTCCCTCTCTCTCTCCCTCTTCCAACTTAAAAATATTGGGGGGGGGCAGTTAAGCGCCCAATAGTAAACATTGGGGATACTATACTGTACATTACTGACAGTTCCCTACCACTGTATTTTCTTGCAGAAAACCTCCCCCATTCTGATAAGGATGATAAAGCATAAAAGACTAGCATATAAGATTCCTTTTAAACTAGAGGTAGTAAAATATGCTAAGGAGCATGGAAACAGAGCAGCAGAGAGACATTTTGGACCACCTCCAACTGAAAAAATGATAAGACAGTGGAGGAAACAGGAGGATCAGCTGCAAAAAGCAGATAAAAGCAAGCACACTTTTCGTGGACATGCTGCAAAGTGGCCACAGATGGACATTGCCATGAAAGAATGGATCACAAAACAGCGGAATAAAGGCTTCGCAGTCTCTACAAAAATGATAATATATGAAGCCAAACGCATTGCTTTAGAGAAAGGCATTCATGACTTTACTGGCTCACCATCATGGTGCTACAGATTTATGAAGCGATGTGGCCTTGCTATGCGCACTAAAACTAGAACTGCACAAAAAATGCCAGAAGAATATGAATCTAAGATTCTGTCTTTTCATAAATTTGTAATTGATGCTAGGAAGAGAAATGGATTTGAAATTGGCCAGATTGGGAATATGGATGAAGTCCCTCTAACCTTTGATGTGCCATCAAATAGGACTGTGGATCGGAAAGGTGCCAAAACTATCGCCGTGAAAACCTCTGGACATGAGAAAACCCATTACACTGTTGTGTTGTCTTGCTGTGCAGATGGCACCAAATTGCCACCCATGTTAATTTTCAAAAGGAAAACATTTCCAAAAGAAGTGATTCCACGAGGAGTTGTTGTACATGTTCATGAGAAAGGATGGATGGACGAAAATGGAATGAGAGTATGGGTTGAAAAAGTGTGGTCCAAACGTCCTGGAGGGCTTTTGAAAAAACCTGCCTTATTAGTACTAGACCAGTTTAGAGCACATATTAGTGAAACTACAAAAAAGTGCTTTAAGGAAGCGAAGACTCATCTAGCTGTAATTCCTGGAGGTCTTACCAGCCAGTTGCAACCTCTTGACGTTTCCATCAACAAGCCATTTAAGATCTTTATGCGGGAAGAGTGGAACAAATGGATGGCTGCTGGTAACCATGATCTAACACCCACTGGACGAATGAAGAGGCCCACTATCACTCAAGTTTGTGAATGGGTGAAAACATCATGGCACTCGGTGAATGAGGAAATCGTTGTCCGGTCATTCAAAAAATGTGGCATTAGCAATGCTTTGGATGGTAACGAAGATGGTATTTTACATGAAGATAGCGAAGAAAGTGATGTCAGTGATTGTGAGCAACTGAGCTCCACAAATTCTGACTCTAGCAGTGATGAGTTCTTGGGGTTCACAGAAGACTAGAAGAGTACTCAAACTTTAAAGTCTCTCTTCATTTGTTAATGACAGTGATGATGGTTCTTAATGCCATTGTTGACTGCTGTTCACTTTACATGGCTGTAATATGAATCTGATATACTGGTTGTTTATTAAATACAGCAGTTTGTACAACATTTGATTCAGAATATTTTTTACTTGTTTTCCTCCTCTAAAAACTAGGTGCGTCCTTTGCTCCGGTGCGTCCAATGGTGCGAAAAATACGGTATGTGGCGATGCACATTTATATCTCCATCCATACAAGCCTGTTCTGGCCTTGAGATCAGCTCCAAAGATTCTGCTTGTAGGTATACCCTTAAGATCAATTACATTGCTGGGCATGGGAGATGGTGTTTTGTTTTATTTATTCGTGGTAACCTCATGTTCATGCAATTGGCCCCCCCAGTACGGACTTTGAAAACTCACCCTGCATAGCATCTGACCTCGTCATGCCTCTTTCAGTCCATAACTCTTCTTAGTCCAGCTCTGTCCAATATCAATTCCATTCTTTTCCAGCTGATACCATGACCTGTTTAAAATGCATTGCTACGCACTCACGTGCACACACACACACTCCCAAAGTTTCACCGATAGTCTACAGGGTTACTTCCTTATGGGAAATATGTATTGAAGATTTATTACTAAAACAGCTTTTTGAAATTTCAAAATGCACAAGTAGAGCATGAGGAACAGGCATGCATCTAGATAGTGAATGATTGTCAGATTCTCCCAGGTCAAACAACATCCCACTGGAACATCCACAGCTGTCTGTAAAACTCTAAATTCTACCTCCTTCGCACTGGATATTTTCCACCTCACAAATGCTTTTTATTCAACTTCCACCCAAGCATGTGGGGTATGTCCTCTAGCTGGTAGCCACTAGCTATCAAAGGTCATTGAATGAGCAACTTCAGCAAGCTGGTAAACTACACATATATCTGGGGAGGATTTAATTTTTCAGGAGGGTGCTGGCAAGACAATCTTTATAAACCAAGCTTTCATACTTCTCCAGCTTTCTGGAAAGGCAGTTAAGTAACTCATTTGTTTCAGAGGTGTATGCAAGGCTAGAATCAGGCCTGTGACCTTGAGAATATTGCTACCCTCTCTTTTAGGCTGATTGTATCACATAACCAATGACTGGGTATTGCTCAACTAGAATGATGGAGTGCCAAGGAATTCAAGACGGAAAATGCTGCCTTATTTTTTTATGATCGTTATCAAAACCAAAATAGGGAGAGGAGAAAACCTCAACTACTTTAAACTGAGCACAGCTTCATATTGATGATGTTATCCACATTTGCAGCATTTATTTGTTTTGCTCCACTCACCTGGTGCAATATTGGTAAAACTGTATCCATGAATAATAGCAGAAAGGAGTCTCCTAATATATACTTGGAAATTCCTTAGATCGTTTGTCAAGTAAGTGTATAAAAAGCACAATTCGTTGCTTTTTATTTCATTCTTATACTGTCTTAAACACAAATTCCTCAGGCTTCTCTCCTCATCAAAATATGTACAGCCAGGAATTGCATCATGAGAAGAGTTTTCCTGCTGCTTCTACATGTTTACTTCTTGTGTCATTCTGGTAATGTTTGACTAGTTGCCACAGTGCTTTCCTGAACAGAGCTATGTTGTGATGTAGCATTATTCTGGGAGGCTGTTGAGTGGGCTGCCATGTTTCTTTTCCAACAATGCATCTGGAATGATGCTCTGATGTCATGAAGCACCATTCAGGAAGACATTGTGAGAAGGAAATGGCTGCTCACCTATTTAGAGAAGTACAAGTCCTTACAAAATAAAGAAAGAATACAAAAAGAAAAGAAAAGAAAGGTTTCATTGCTGCCACCATTTTCCTGGTCAGTTGTCCCCCTCCAAAAATGGGATTATTTTTCACCTGCTCCCTTTCAAAATGGCAGAAAATAACCCGTTCCCTTTGTGGTCTGCCAGCACTAGAAGAAAGAAATCTACTGTCCCATTTGTATTCCTGCCATTTCTTCAATGAGGAGTGGCAACTAGAATAAAAAATGTTATAGTACCATTTTCAGGATGAAAGGCCTTACAAGTATTAGAGAAATTAAAACATTCTGTGCAATATAATTTATGAATACCCTTTGTCTATGGCCTGATTTAAACATTTTGTAAAACTATGATGTATACCACTGTACATGGATGACTGTATATTTGATCCCACATTAGGGAGAAAATCCCTAATAAAAAATCAACATGGCATAGGAGCCAATTCAATAAAGTATTTGAGGTTGCTGCCCCGCCCCCCAGTTGCTGGGAACTGCCATTCAAATTGTGTGCGTGTGGAGTGTTATATGATTGATTATGTGGAGCAGAGCCCACCTGCCCCCCCATATTTTATTCAAGTTGGCAAACCTGCAACATGGAGATCTAGTTTTATATACAGAGGGACTTCATACAGATCAACATGGTTTTCCACATTACCCCCCTTTGCCCAGACTTCCTAGCTGTAACTTCACAGGTATTCCTTGAACCTAATGAACCACATGTTTAAGAATACTTACAGAAGAACCGGCTACAAATGCATACCCTACAACATGTTCACTCCCAGGCCAGAGCGCTGGACCTTCGGAGTGATCCGGTTGATAAGCGCCAGAGCACCAAGACAAAAAATGAGATATTCTGGGATGCAAACAGAAGCTTGGATTGGCTTCTTCTATTCCAGGTTGTCCTGCTTAAAATGGGACAGTTTCAGGATGTGCAAACGTCAGTGTTTAAAAGGAGAATGGGAAACATCAACTTATTGTATGTTATTTGTTTTCATTAACCACACACTAAATAAAATGCAAAAGACTTAAAGAGAATGTGTTTAACTTTTACGTATTGACTATTCTTTTTAATTCCTCGCAAGGCTAGGGGAGGACTGTTCATGTAAGTGTTTGAATTAAAGTGAACCTTTTGTCACCTTTTTAATTAGAATGTATGTCCACTTACTGTGACCCAGTATCAAAAACCTATAATAAATTAGAACCAGTTAATGAAAAGTGTGATTTTCATTTCACAATGTACCAGCCACATGAGTAATTCATTTATATTATGGTGCATAATAAAAGTAGGTTAAAATTAATTTTTCAATTTGATGTCCAGTGCTAGGCCTAATAATTACAGCTCGTGATAATTCACCCAGCTAGAAAAAGCAAAACTTTAATACAATCTATTTTATAAATAATTATAGATGGGCTCCTAGTTCATAATTTCTCAATTAACAGCAGCTAATATAAGCAGAGAATTTCTACCAAGTTTTCTGTATTCTTTTAATTACCTACTGATGGCTGTTGCATTTCGAGTAACAGTGTTTGCTACCCACCAGCACTGGGAAGGGGGGTGGGGAATTTGAATGAGGCCTATTTTATCATTTTGACGTGTCTGTGAGGATGGTTGCCTCTGTCAAAGTCAAATATTTAGATGGCAACCCATCACCCAGGTATGACCAAAGATCCAAAAAAAAAAAAAAAAAAAAAGGAAAAGGAAAACAAGTTTAGGTGCACCCAGAGTTGTTTGTGCTCAGTGGCCTTTTCTTGCTGCCATGTTCAGCTCCAAGTAGCCATGGTCATGCCTGAAGTGGAATGGTGGTATCATTCGTATCCGTGTACAATGTTCCTGATAAGAGCAGGAAGGAGAGAAGGGGCACTCCTATGGTGGTGAGAGGGCAATAGTAGTTGCTGTAGTCGCAGAATGTATGTCCAGCTGGAACGCTAGCATAGCCAGAGTGTTGACTGGTGAAAAATACCACCTGAACATTGTCCCCTCTCACAACCTCACTTTTGCTCTCAAAAGAGTATAAGGTCAGAGTTTAGGGCCCTGGACTCTGAGCCTTAGCAAGACATGCAGTGATGAGGGAAAGTCTTGCTTCCCATTCTTGTCCTACATCTGACCAGGAGCCTTTGCTAGAGTTGGAGTATGAATCCTCAGAAATGGAGATCCTCCTAGCTTAAGATACCATTGGCTATCCCCAGTAGTGATGCATGGAAGTGAGAGCTGTTCCATACAGAGGGCTGATCGCCGAAGAATTGATGCTTTTGAATTATGGTGCTAGAGGAGACTCTTGAGAGTCCCATGGACTGCAAAAACATCAAACCTCTCCATTCTTAAGGAAATCAGCCCTGAGTGCTCAGTGGAAGGACAGATCCTGAAGCTGAGGTTCCAATACTTTGGCCACCTCATGAGAAGAGAAGAATCCCTGGAAAAGACCCTGATGTTGGGAAAGATGGAGGGCACAAGGAGAAGGGGACGACAGAGGACGAGATGGTTGGACAGTGTTCTCAAAGCTACAAACATGAGTCTGACCAAACTGCAGGAGGCAGTGGAAGACAGGAGTGCCTGGTGTGCTCTGGTCCATGGGGTCACGAAGAGTCGGATACAACTAAACGACTAAACAACAACAACAAGGCAAATGGAAGGATTGCTGCATTGCATTGCAAATATATTGACATGGTGTTATGAGTATGTGGTGGCCAGATCCCTTTTATCCCTGACTCCAGCAAGTGTTACAAGTTAATCAAGCCAGGTTAGTTTCCTGAATTCCTGGATCCAGCAACTGTTAAAATGTAAGTCAGATGAGCTTCCTGTTGAGGTGATCACCTGGGTGATGGGCCATTAAAAGAAGAAAGAAAATGGGGTTCTGTCCCAGACAGCAAATGGCTGGGGCCCCTCCTTCAACTCTTAGATAGTTCAATGGACAAAGCCTGAGTGTTTAGAGTAGAGTTTTGGGGCTGTTCTGTGAACTAGAAGTAAAACAGCAAGCTAGAGAGAGTCAGAGCACAATGTTTGATTTCTATTTGAATCTAAGGCTGAATCTATGGGTGAGAAGAAGATCCTTTTGGAGTGCTACAGCTTTGAACCTCTCTATCATAGGCTCAGGTTTTACATATGTGTAACACTTCAAAATATATGTGAATAGATCCTTCAGCCTATTCAGTCTTACCCTGATGGTTATTGTCACTCCAAATGCAGATTCAAGAAACATTGCCATGTTAGTCTGTTGCAGGAGAAAGAGCAACTAATATTGTGGTACGTGAAAGGCTGACACATAACAAACCAATTTTCATGGGCCAGAGCACACTTGTAGATGTATGTACTGCATCTTAATTGGGTAAGTACAGGGAGACCCTCAGAGCAGAGTTACTGAAGAAAAAGGTTACCTTTACAAAGTGAAACTGAAAGGTCAAGCAATGCAAGATATGGCAATATCTAACATTGCAACTTGCTGTGCTACAAGATTCCTAGGTTAGTAGTATGCACTTGCTTTGAAACAAGTGAAACGGGGTCCATTTGGGCTCAATTTTCATTCATTCCGAAATGTATGCCATGAGTAATAAATGGGTATGAATATGTTTTTGGTCCTTATATTTGTATGCAGCTGGGAGTTGGGGTGTGCAGCAGCAGGTGGTGGGGTGGTGGGGTGCTCACTTGTCTATGGGGTAACCAGCCTCATATAACCAACATGCTTAAGTCTAATTGATGCATGAAGAGGTTAAGACCAGGCTTAGCTAGGTCGTTCCCACTCACCTTGGGAGGAAGGGTTACCAAGTTCTTTGTTCTTCCCATTCTACCATGTGAACACTGACATGTAAAGAGCTCTGGATTGGTTGCTCCAAGCTCGGACTGCATGCCTTTCCTGCAAAGCCATCTTTGTTTTTCTATGCACATAGTTTAGAAACATTCACCACTTGGGAACTTAAGTTTTACTGCCTTTGTTTTCTGAATGCTGTATGAATCTGACCTTGGAAGAGTTTGTAAGTAAACCATTTTTAACTTACCATACATGTAGTCTCTTTCTATGCCAAGGGAAGTGGGAAACTTTGAAAGCAACTTAGAAAGGGATATTTTAAAGGTCTAACAGCCATGATGTTCAGGGCATTCGTGGGGTGGGGGTGGGGAGAGCTGGTGACTTCACACACACACAAGGTTTCTGGAAGTGAGGGACACCATTCCCCATTGTCAAATGCCCTGGAACCATTCAGTGTGTGGGACAATGTCTACATCATACAGGGGAAATGAAATAAGGAGTGAAGAGGAACAGCTATTGAAATTAGCTCCTTTGTCATTGCTACCTAGCAAGACAGGGAGTAATATGTAAGAATCAAGGCTTTTTTCAGCTAGAACTCTCCAGACCTCAGTTTCAGCACCTCTTAGGTGGGCTCCATTGCCATTATAAGAGAACAAGGTAAGTGTTCATGGTGAGTTCCAGTTCCTCTTTTAATGGAAGAATAGCAGGCGCAAGAACAATGAATATATGAAATGAAATAAATATGATTTTAAAGAATGTACAACCAAAAATAATTGAGTAAACTCCTTTCCTAGATGCAAAAAATACAGGGAATTGTTTTGCTCATTTTGTATATGCATATCAGCAGAAGGCATGCTTAAAGCATTCAGACAGCAAACTCCCGGTCAGTGACTCATGCAGGTTCTTCCAAAGGCAGACAATTTGGCTGTAAGAGCTCAACGTGCCTCCAATAGGTGTTGTGCGACTCAGTTATCAGATGTTTGGGAAACATGAATTAATCAGTGTAAAGGCAGCTGATTATTCAACTAGAAATCTTATAATCAGTTTGATGCAGCCCTAGGAATAAGGTGGTAGTGGGTATTGAGACAGGGTTTTGAGTGTGTGTGTGTGTATGCCTTACTCAGGCAGAGCCTCATTAAGGAGTCCCAGGATATATTCTGAGAAAGCGAAAGGGAAGTGAAAGTGAAGCTCAACAAGAACAGAATCAAAGCTTTTCCCCTCTGCCCATCTTTCACTCTTTGTTCAGTGATCCACTGAAACGCTGACAGATGTACAGCCCCCCTGTGTTTGCATTAGCACTTTTGGCAGTAAGACTCAATGTGTAGCAAAGCTGGAGCAAGGAGCATGAGAGTTTTGAAATCTGTTAAGCAATGCTCTGAAGCATGCAACTCTAGACGAGTTTGCTTAAGGCAGTGGGATCTCCTCCTCACCCAGAGTTCTTGTCAAACAAAACTGGCAACAAACAAAACTGTGGGTTTGTTGAATCCCGAGTGCAGGAGTGAGGGTTGGGGGGGGGGGTCACTCTGAAAGGAATGTTTCGATTTTATTTCACAGTCTCCAAAAAGTTTAAACAGAAAGCACACTCCAGACAATCCTTGTCCCCCTACCCCACCCCAGAAATTAGCTACAAAAATGCATATAAATGAAATATATGTGTAGCTCTCTGTAGTTTGCAAGTCTGTGCTGGAGTGTTCATGAAAACCCTTGGTGTTAAGTTGTGGGTGGGTTAAGATTCTTCAAACAGCTCTTGTTTATTCACAGGCCAGAACAGAACTGATCTGAAGGGTTCAGCCAGCCTGCTTATATAGAGCTCCACTAGAACGCAACAGTAACCATTTTCTGTAACTATCCAATCACTGAACGTCACTTTCGATCCCTTATTTGCATATGTGGACCTAAACTATCTACAGTATCCCCCTGCTGGCCCAGGGTGAGAACTTCAGTACATAACACTTGGTTTCCATGATAACTCCAGCAAACAAAACTGGACTGAAAGCTCTCTCACCTCCAGTGGAAGCAGCAAAGAATAACACTATGTTCGGAGGTTTTTTCCCCTGGGAGATGAGGGAGAGAAGAAGAATCAATTATCAAAAGGGTGGGATGAGGATGGAGGCCTGGCACAGTGCTACCCTGGAAGGTTGAAGAATGTCGACCACTGGAGAGACAATTGGCAGAATGAAATAAATGATACAGTGGTACCTTGGGTTACAAACACCTCGGGTTACAAACACTTCGGGTTAAAGACTCCGCTAACCCAGAAGTAGTACCTTGGGTTAAGAACTTTACCTCAGAATGAGAACAGAAATTGCACAGCAGCGGCAGGAGGCCCCATTACCTAAAGGTGGTACCTCAGGTTAAGAATGGTTTCAGGTTAAGAACGGACCTCTGGAATGAATTAAGTTCGTAACCAGAGGTACCGCTGTACTTGCAAACACCTCTTGGCCACCCAGAGAGTAAGATAACAACAACAAAACCCTGCATTCCACGATAATTTCACCGTCGTTTTCTTCAAATTTTTAAATATTGTTGGAATGTATTTCCTTTTCCTCATTATTTGGTGTCAACGATAGAAAAACATGGATGAAAATTTCAGCACAGCCCTTAAAATGTATTAGTCTGCCTTAGAAAGGAGTCAGGTATGTAAAGTGAACCAAAATCTCTTCTAAAGTATTGATAAATCATTTTTGCACCTACATCAAGTCAGTATCAATGTTATCTGTTATCTTTACCAGAAAGGATGTCTGACATTGCAAAAAAGAAAAAGAAAACACCCTTAATTGCATAATAATACAATCAACGCCTTGCATACTTGTATACTGTGGAGTTATGAAAGAGTCACAGAATGGTAATTACTGTATGCACACTCTTTCTAAAGCCTTTGCAGCCTCTACAAGGCAACTATACCTGAAGACATAACTTTATCATGTCCAAAAACAGCACAGGAGCCATTTAGATGCATAACCTTTCTTTTGCTAGGAAACAAGCCTTTATCATGTATCGATTTGAGACCCCAGACCACAGGCAGTTACCTGTTCATGCTGATACCTGAGGGTTCAAATTGGGATGGGGGATCTATTTATGATTCTTAGACCTGTAATTCTCTCCCTTGGCATACCCTGCCCATCATAAATACAAATATACGGCTTGCTCTAGAAATCAAGAGTGGCATCTGCTACTCAATGAAATGAGCACTGCCTTGTTTTTTCTCTCTTTGAGGAGTAAAGGAAAACACAAACACTTTGCAAAATCTAGGCCACGGTTCACTTTATCACAGTTCATTCCTTCCCCAAAAAAATACTGAGCAAAAGAAATGAACAACCCCAATCCCAAACAAAAATATAAAGCTCAGTTTCCACTACACATACAGTAGGAACCTTAAAGTTTCTGATATTTTCTTGGATTAGATCTATACTACCATCTTAAATATGTTTTATTCCAGCTGAATTATCATGGTTTGATCCAAAAATCAGAAAGATGTTTTGCTGTGTTTTTGTTCTGTTGGAAGGCATCCAGAGAGGCTGGTGTAAGCCAGTTAGATTATTTTGAATACTGTAGTTTGTTGCGATTGCTGAGAATTCTCCGCAGGAGTGTATAGAGCTACACTTCTCTGAGTTCCGTGTGAAAAGAAAATGTCTATATAAATCAGCATAAGTGTTTGATGTGGATATGACCTTGGCTTTGTAGTATTGCTGCTTCTTGCCTTCTTTAGGATGTTGGCTTCATGTTTTCCCATGAAACTTCTTCAAGAATGTAAGGACTTTAGTTTCTACTTTTGCCCAGCTCACTGACATTATGATGGATGCAACTTGAATGTTAGCCACAACAGATGGTCTTTCAAGTGTCTGGAAATATGCTTTTCTCATTCAGGTCATAAGGAATGAGTCCTGATAATGATTGATAAGTCTGCGTTAAAAGCCAATGAACAAGATATATAGCAAGGGAAGCACTTTCTTTGACACCCTTTAATAAATATTACTTTCGGTTCTTATCAAAATATTTTTAAATTATTCCAAGTTCAAGAATGCCCTGGGTAATAATTGGTAAGCGAGTCCAAAACTTGGCAAGAGAACTTAATGCGATTATAGGATGCTTCGTGGACTCATTACATATTCTCATTAATAGCTTCTAAATAATTGTTCTCTCAGACTACAAGTGGCAAACAATTACAGCTGCCTCTTTAATCAGCCCAGGAATTTTAACCAAAAGTGACAAGGCATTCACTTATAAGTTGCTTGTTCAAAATGGCCCCTGACAATTCCAGGGGTCTGCCTATAAATCCACATACACGGGTGAGACGTGTATGACTATTTTGGGATGAAATAAAACAAAGATCTTCATCACTATCCATGCTGTAGGGGAGAAAATATTATTTCCTTTCTCAGCCTGATCACACGCTGAAGGCTCATGAAACAGACATTACTGAATAAACAATTACAGAATCCCTATTGGTTCTGTTCTGTTCTAACATGTTCTGTTAAGAATTTTCCATTTTTGTTAAAGGTCCGAAATGTCAGGATATTGTGTATGTTAAGGGTCATGTTTAGACAATATGGATATGGTATCCTCTGCTGTATGGGACGCAGGTGGCGCTGTGGGTTAAACTACAGAGCCTAGGACTTGCTGATCAGAAGGTCGGCGGTTCGAATCCCCACGATGGGGTGAGCTCCCATTGCTCGGTCCCTGCTCCTGCCAACCTAGCAGTTCGATAGCACATCAAAGTGCAAGTAGATCAATAGGTACCACTCCGGCAGGAAGATAAACGGCGTTTCCATGCGCTGCTCTGGTTAGCCAGAAGTGGCTTAGTCATGCTGGCCACATGACCCAGAAGCTGTAAGCCGGCTCCCTTGGCCAATAAAGTGAGATGAGCGCTGCAACCCCAGAGTCGGCCATGACTGGACCTAATGGTCAGGGGTCCCTTTACCTTTTTAAGGGTGTCATGTTTAGACAATATGGATATGGTGTCTTCTGCTGTGGCTACTTTAAGCTTTGTAACAGCTGCATAGCTATTAATGGCATAGGGATGGACTTAAGTTGCAGATTTGACTTTTCCATGGAACAGAAACCTTTCTTCATATGACCTTACCTCTCTTCATATGACCTTAAGATCATTCTCTCTGAGGCCCTTCTGCTTCTGCCTCTTCCATGAGAGGAGGTTTCTAGGAGATACTCTATGACAAAATGGTCATTGTCCATTTTAAAGTTCTGCTTATATTTGCTTTTAATGGTTTATTGCATGACTAGGCAGCAACAGCCCCAGCCTCCAGGGATCATAAGGAAGGAATAAAGACTCTGACAACTTTATGTGGAATTAAAATTAGGCCACAACTTTATTAAACTTCTGAATGTAAGAAGGCCCTGGCTTAGGCCTTGGGCGTGTACCCCTCCCAGCTCCCCAGCTGGGGGGAACTGGGGCTCATCAGGGGAAATGGGATATGGGGGGGGGTGCTCTGTGAGACATAGGTGTAGCAGGCAGCCCAGCCCATATCCCCACACGCAGGGTAGTTCACGGATGACCTTTCAGTGTTTGGCCAGTGACACCCATATATATAATCCCTTTAAGAGGGGGACCCTGGAATTGTCGCCATAGGGGGGTGAGTCACCACTTTACCCCTCACTCATATAGGAAAGAAAAGACTAAAGGATTCCACTCAAGACCATAACTGCCAAAGTTGTGGCGAATTGCTACGGGGAAGACAAAACCTGCCAATGCAGGAAAATTTCTTCCCAGTCCCAACAGCAACCAGTCAAAGACCGCAGCAGCGCCTGCTAAACAGGAAGAAAAAGTTAACATGCAAGCAAGAAACATTAAACAAAGGGAGGGTAGGGAGGGTGAATCTCCAGAGCCAACTGCCTGGCTATTGTTGGCTCCACCCCCAATTTATAAATGGGGCTGGCCCCACCTCCCAGCAAGAAACTTGATTGCTGAGGCTGGGCGTGAACCTCCCAAAATTAACACTGAGAGGCAAGCCAGCCCCTGTTTGCCAGTAAGCTCCCTGGGAACTGTAGCACCACGCGCGATCCCGCAAAGGGCACCCACAATGTAAAGTGTGAGTGCTCATTAAAGGTTGGGAGCAATGGAGACTTCTCAAAATGGCTGCTGAAAAACTACAAAGCTATTGCCTATAATAAAGATCATGGTTATAAATTCACAACCGCCACCAACTTTCCCACCCTGTCAGCTTCACCATGGCTGTGATTCCCCATCATCACACAGGGCAACTTCTCCTCCTTTGGTTGCCACAGACTACCCCATTCCTGATGAAATGTCACAGATTTGGGGGCCCTTTCTGTAGAGATAAATCCAGTTTCCTGGGTCACTCTCTCTACTGTGACCCAAAACTCAGGGTGAAGCTTTGCAATGAAGAAAGTGGGGCTTATGCACATTGAGGCTACCTCAGTTCTCAATGGCCATCAATGAATTCTATGGGGAAATGTAAGCAGGCGGCAATCTAGAATACCAATGAGCAGGAACCAGACCTGCACATCATTGTTGTAATGGTGATGATTTCACTATAGAAATCCCATCAATGACATGATATTTATTTAGTAAAATAGTTAGTCACAGAGTATAATCTGTTTTCTCTAATTTGCTAGCGTTCTTCACTATCACTTAGAATTCAAGGGTAAGGAACCAAGACCCACCAACCCCAGTCTTCATCAGCCAGCATGGCCAATGGTCAGGGATGATACATAGTGTATTCCAACAAAAACAGGAGAGCTATATGCTCCCCACCCTGGCAAAGAGAAAACAATCAGCTTCTGTGTGGTGTAGACAGTGGATTGAGTCATGTGGTTTCTCACTGAAGTCAACAATAAACACCAGGTGTGAGTTAAATATATACATGAATCATCATTAATTTTAATAGTCCTGGCACAGACAATGTGAGTTTCATTCTAGCGTGAACTGCCTCTATTAAAACAGATGAAAAATGGTTTTCAACCTATTCATGTGGTTCAACATCATAGGTACGACATATTATAGCATCGTCTACTAGCAGCATATCTCAAAAAGTGAAAATCCAGATGCAATATTTCAAAAAGTGAAAATTGAGCTTTCTGGGGGCAAAGTTGTTGAGTGGGAGGGGGGAGATTTTTGAGTGATTTTTGAGCTTTGGGGGGGGGGGGAGCGGCAGAAACGACACTGCCTACAAGGCTTTCCACACATCCCAGGCATCTTTCCGATTTGTTGGTTTGTTGTTGCTTTCCGTTCATAAATTATGACTCCACAACCCCATATGCATTGTCCTTCCTTTGCATTGAAATGAATGGGGTCAAATAACGCAACGATAATGTATTTACATAACTTATGTCATTCATTATGTTAATTCAATCATTTTTCTGGAACCAACAGTGAGATAAATAGTGCAGGCATTGGCAGAGGATGAACTGCAACTGCAAAGAAATGGTGCTGCATGCAAAAATTACAGGGTTGACTGGAAAATAATGCCTTTGTACATCCCTACCGATACAACCCACACAACCCACCCACCCACAAATTACTCTTAGCTGAGATGCAAAAGTGTTTCCTTTTTGCTTCACCAGAAGGATTTTGAAATTGCTTTCTACAACAAAAGCTTTTCAGTTTTTTCATACTTTGCTTAGTGCTCTAACATTAAAAATACAATGCAGCAATTTAAAGATATCATTCAGTCTCCCTTCCTTGTGAATTCTCTGGCATAATATTTTGACAGGATTGTTATGAATAAGTAATGCTGAGTTTCAGATGGTTGCCTAATCAAGGAGCTAATCGATGCAGGTTTTTTTTTTACAGGTTTTAACCAATGTAAATTCCCATATTTTTCTCATCCCCACTGAAGTACTAGGAGACATAAATGGGAATTATGAAGACTAGAAAAGCTAAGGGAGTCTAAGAAGACATCCCACAAATCTTTCCATAGATAATTTCCTTTCCACAGATAATTTCTACAGCAAATCCCCCCCCCCAACTATCCAGGGTATTATTTCATTAACAAATGAGTATTACTAAGTGCTGTAGGCTTCTAGAAATACGATGTCATGTTGTTAACTTCCTATGGTTTTAGCTTTCCACAAATTATTAGGTTGAAACTTATTTACTTACTCATTTCAGTTTATAGCCTCTGCTTTCCCTTGGGCTCATGTAGAACACATAAGCGTAACATTGAAGGACCTTAAGTACCCTAAGCCTCATACGATTAGAAACACATGTGCAGAAAGCAGGGACGTGCAAGCCGGCTCGATCCCCTCTGGAGCAAGTGAGCAAATGTCTCCACACAGAGCTTCCTATGCTCAAAGAGACTCCCCATGCTATCGCAGAGGGTTGCAAGTCATACAGGGGCCCTATATGAGTAGAACAGATATTTGCCCTACAGTGCACAGAGAACCATGGGGCAGGCAGTAGTGCCACATAGGTGGGACTGGAGCTAGCACTTTGTTGTTGTTTAGTCATGTCCGACTCTTCGTGACCCCATGGACCAGAGCACGCCAGGCACTCCTGTCTTCCAATGCCTCCTGCAGTTGGTCAAACTCATGTTGGGAGCTTCAAAAACACTGTTCAACCATCTTGTTCTCTGTCGTCCCCTTCTCTTTGTGCCCTCTATCTTTCCCAACATCAGGGTCTTTTCCAGGGAGTCTTCTCTTCTCATGAGGTGGCCAAAGTATTGGAGTCTCAGCTTCAGGATCCGTCCTTCCAGTGAGCACCCAAGGCTGATTTCCTTCAGAATGGATAGGTTTGATCTTCTTGCAGTCCATGAGACTCTCAAGATTCTCCTCCAGCACCATAATTCAAAAACATCAATTCTTCGGCAATCCATACATCTCTACTGGGAAAACCATATCTTTAACTATACAGACTTTTGACAGCAAGGTGATGTCTCTGCTTTTTAAGATGCTTTCTAGGTTTGACATTGCTTTTCTTCCAAGAAGCAGGCTTCTTTTAATTTCGTGACTGCTGTAGCGACCATCTGCAGTGATCATGGAACCCAAGAAAGTCAAATCTCTCACTGCCTCCATTTCTTCCTCTTCTATTTGCCAGGAGGTGATGGGACCAGTGGCCATGACCTTAGTTTTTTTGATGTTGAGCTTCAGACCATATTTTGCACTCTCCTCTTTCACCCTCATTAAGAGCTAGCACTAAATAGGGCTAAATATTATATTGCTTCCTGTGTCCTCTTGTAGGTCAGCAGACAGGTGTTATTGTGGGTTGCATCTCAGCTATGAACAGAGGTGGCCTGTCATAGAATCATAGAATTGTGTAGTTGGGAGGTTCCCCGAGGGTGATCTAGTTCAATCCTCTGAAATGCAGGAATCGCATCTAAAGCATCCATGACAGATAGCCGCCCAACCTCTGCTTACAAACCTCCAAGGAAGGAGAGCCCACAACCTTCCTAGGAGTCCTTTCCACTGTCAAACAGCTCTTACTGACAGAATTTTTTTTTTTTTTTGATGTTTAGTTGGAATCTCCTTGCCTGCAACTTTAATCCATTGATTTGGGCCCTACTCCCTGGGGCAGGAGAAAACAAGCTTGTTCCCTCTTCTATGTGATAGCCCTTAAGATATTTGGACATGGCTAGCATATCTCCTCTCAGTCTTCTCTTATCCAGCCTAAACATACCCTATTCCCTCAACCATTCCTCAAAAATCTTGGTTTCCAGACCCTTGATCATCTTGGTCGCCCTATGCTGCACACGTTCCAGCTTGTCAATATCCTTCTTAAACTGTGCCACCCAGAACTGGACACAGTATTCTTGGTGTGGTCTGACCAAGGCAGAATAGAAGAGTACTATTACTTCCCTTGATCTGGGCACTATACATCCTGAGGTGAAACAGGAAAGGGGTGCTGCCCACCAAAGCCTTGCTTACCAGTGGGTTGTGGTGGAGGCTTCCAAAAAGATATTGTGAGAGCACTGTCCTGTGGGAGTTTACCCTGCCTCATGGGCCGGCTAGCACTGGCTATGAAATTTTCTTCCACAAGGTCTGACATGGTCTGGACCTAAGCATCTTTTGGCAGTGATTAGGGAGAGGTGAAGATGTATCTTTTGGTTTCTCATTTTTTCAGTCTCTAATTCAGTTCTCCACATTTCCACATCAGTTTGCATTTTTTTAAAAAAATATAAATATAACATAATATTCACGGAAATTCATCAGCATTTGAGTATATTTTTCCCCTAATATACCCATTTTTGTATGAAATTTTCTCTAATGTACACATTTTTGTGCACATTACTTGGCTAGCAAACTGCAATGCAAACTTCATAGAAGTGGAAATTTCCTTTTTTTAAAAAAATGATATTTATTGAAACAAAAGATTTTTTTAAAAAATACACACACAAAAAGACAAAATTACAAAAAACAACAAAAAAACAAAACCATGGAAAAAAAAGAAGAGATAAAACCATCCTTATCAAATTCTCCAAATTCCATTACCTTCTTTCCATGACTTCCTCCTCCTCCCATCTCTTGTATCTTGATTAATAATTGTCACAGCAAATCCTTTCCATAATTCATAATATTTTATCATTACGTTACCTTACTCTATTCTCATTTTATCTTATAGAGACAACCTTAGAGCTTAAAACTTAAATCTTTTTTACCAACTTCTCATAACCATTACCTTTTTGCCTAGTTCTTTAAACATTTTAACAAGAGCCAAGTAATTTCATTTCAACATTTTCCCAACATTCATAAAACATTTCTATTAGTAATAATACAAAAAATAAAGAAGTAGAATAGAATAAAAACAATCCAATCGTCTTCCAGCGTCCCCTCCCCCCGGTCCCGGGGTTGTCAGTCTTTTTTTTTTAGTCTGGCCCATTAACCTGGTGCCCTTATATCCGAGGCCTTCAAGTCTCTTCCATGTCCCTTTCGCAGCTCTTCTTCATATTTTCCTTTCACTCGCGGGAACTCCAGCTTTGTAGTGTTTTTGACCCTTTTCAGCAAATCAGCCCCTTTCTCATAGTCCAGACTAAGCTCCATGTGGTGTTTTAAAACATATTTCAGATTCCCTCCAAAATTGGGAGTCCCAACAGCTCCAAACCTCTGGCGGCCCATTTCCAGACTCGGAAAGTCCAAACCTCCCTGCATAGGGGGGTCAATCCAACCCCCCATTTCCAGTTCAATCCAAACTTTATCTTTCCAAGTCAGGTTTTTTCCAAGTTCATTTGTCAAATCCAAAAGCTCACTTTCCTGCTGGGCCGAGAGTCCCTCCATCCCTGGCGTCCCAGATTCAGCAGGGTCCTCTTCTTTCTGTTGTTCTGTTGTGGCACACTCCTGTTTTAGTTCCTGAGTGGGCTCCATATAATTTTCCACTACCTGATCAAAGGCACTGGCAGCTTTTGTCATAAAGTCCATCTTCTGACTTAACTGATCCAATAGGGCACTTATATTACAGAAAGCACCCAACAGTGCTTCTGAAGGCATTGTCCTGCAAGGTCACAAAACTCTTTCCCACAGTTGTAATCAGTAAACAGCAGCAAGTTCCCAGGATTTAGTTACAATTTCATAGCTCCCCTCTAGAGGGAGAAACTTCTGATTGTTCTTTTCCTTGAAAACAATAGCAACAGAGTTTCTTCTTTAAGATATTTTGTCCATATTTGTTCTTTTTTAAAAAGTGAAAGGAAACAATGGAATCACAATATTTCCCTCCTTTTAACTATCTGTCAAAGCATTTATTTCTGGTCAATGAGCTTCAAACGTCAAATCTGACACCCCGCTCCAGGGTCAGGACAGTGGAAAATTACTTTACTTTAACTTTAATTCCGCAGGTTTAAACAGCTCAATAAAAATTCCCCTTCTTCTCCTGCTTCCGAAGGGGGGTTCTGCAATTGTGAATGATGAAAGACGATCCTTTAAAAGTGATTTTTAAGGCTCTAGTTTACGTTGTCTTTGCTTTGTTATTACTACAAGAAAACGGAAGGGTGACTTCCTGTTTAACCCTTTCCATTTCAGTACCAAATTAGGGTAAATTTTAGAGTCCAAGTTTCTTTTATTTCGCCAATGCTTGTTTAAAATCCAGATATTTAGCGTTCCAGTACTCACGGTTAGTTATTTTCAATGCCAAATTGTCCCAGGAAAAAGGCAGCGCTCTCCGGCAACGGCTGTGCGGCTCCGCTCCGCAGAAAAAGCAGTCGACTCACAGCACCGCGCCACTTCCCCCTCTTCACTTCGGAGCCCATTTCTGGGTTCCTTAGTGGGTTGGGGGGCCACCGAGTCCCACGGTCACAGGCTTCATCCGCCTGTGATTTTCAAAAGGGTCCCCGCTACACCGCAGCGGCAAAGACCCGTTTCTTGCGGAGCTTGTCCCTCCAGTTCAGAGGGACCCCACCATCACCAGAGGTGCCACCCCGGAAGTCCAGAAGTGGAAATTTCCAAGGATGGCCATGTTTTGATAACCATACACTTTCAGAAAAAGCAAATCAGGTAAGTTGGCATATAAATCAAATTTCTTCCTCTTCACCAGCAGTGATACAATATCGGTCTGATCCAACAAATGTTGAACATAAATATTTATACTTAACTCAATCAAAGAATGAGATATAAATGAGTTTCACACAGCAGTGGTTGGGGAAGACTGTCTCCCTTTTTCTTGTGCTTTGTGTTTTAATATATGATGAGCTTGAGGGCAAAGATACGGTTCTTTTAACATTTTTTACAATGCTTAGTATAGCGAACAAGTCAGCAAACCTTTGTAATGTGGTTCCATCCAGATGTTTTAGACTGCAACTCACACTGCTGACTGCAGTTGATAAGAGCTGGGCCACGTTGGGGAAAGCAGGTGTAAGTAATGAACAATAACGCTGGTGGTCACTCTAAGGACTGCCTTAAAAATTGAATGAACATTGCTTTTAAAAGATTCATATTTGAAACTTGTTGCTGGATTTAAGTGATTGTCATTTTAAATTAGTAGAACTCGAGGCCCTTTAACTGTTTTTGAACTATATCTCCAATAGTCCCTGACCACTGACCATTCAGTCCAACTGCACCGGGAGGGTGACATGCTCCCCATCACTTTATTATGATAACATTTTTTATTAGTTTTTAATTACAGTCCAATAATAGCCTCATTTTAACAATGCCAAATTATAATACCAATCATTTAGATACCAAATAATATATTTTAGGGGGCTCCTCTCACGCTAGAATTGATGGTTTGATGATTTTCTTTATTTATGCATTCCAAAATCTTATTAATTTCAATTACACTCCAGTCAGGATAACAATCCCTTATACAACAACTGCAAAATTAACAACTTCCCTTCATATTGACACATTAAATGATTTATGAAATACAAGTGAGGCACTCAAACCATATCCTTGTTCTTCCTGAGTGTGGCAATGTCCATGATGTTTCTTCCTGTCCTTGTAAAATGTTATGTCTATCTTTTCCCAGCTGTTGCTGTTCTCCACCATGCCTTGGGTGGAGCTAATATCCCATTGTTGTTTCAGAAATTCTCCATTGCTCCGTCCTGTGCTTCATTTTTTTGCAACTTTAACAGCAGCTGCAAAAATCACACTGTCCCAATAAGTGCCAGATTTACATATAGGCTAAACAAGCTATAGCTTAGGACCCCACTCTCTTGGGGCCCCCAACAAAATTTAAAAGAAAAATACCCTGGATGTACATTTCTAAAATATAAGATAAAAAACAAATAAAATAAAACCTACATACAGCAACAGTGTTTTGTGTTGTGTAGGCTCCTATGATGTAAGTAATGGTAGCCTGCTCCCTAAAAGATGACTGGTTTTCTCATTTCTATATATAGGGTACCTACATTCTGCATGTGCAAATGGCTTTAGATACCTATTAGGTCCATAAATTACCATATAGCATATATTCAACACAAAAAACAGTGACAATTTGTTGTTGACAAAGGACAGCTGGACATATTAAGGGTCCCATTACCTTCAGTAAAACAGGACGCAGGTGGCGCTGTGGTCTAAACCACTGAGCCTCTTGGGCTTGCTGATCAGAAGGTCGGCGGTTTGAATCCCCGCGACGGGGTGAGCTCCTGTTGCTTGGTCCCTGCTCCTGCCAACCTAGCAGTTTGAAAGCACGCCAAAAAATGTAAGTAGATAAATAGGTACCGCTTCGGCGGGAAGGTAAACAGCGTTTCCGTGCGCTGCTCTGGTTTTGGTGTTTTGTTGCACCAGAAGTGGCTTATTCATGTTGGCCACATGACCTGGAAAAACTGTCTGTGGACAAATACTGGCTCCCTCAGCCTGTAAAGCGAGGTGAGCACCGCAACCTCAGAGTCGTCTGCAACTGGATTTAACTGACAGGGGTCCTTTACCTTTACCTTTTACCTTCAGTAGCTTAGGGCCTCATCAAACCTAAATCCGGCCCTGGTCCCAATAAATAACCTGTTTTCACCATTTTTCCTCTCAGCCTGGGAAGGAGACTGATCTGTCGAACTGCAAATGACTCAGTAATGAACCATCACTTTATTATGACCTATGGGTATCCGCAAAAGGAGTGTGCAGATGGAAATGCTGCGACAGTGGAGTCAACATGTGCCACTGACCTCAAGTTGTTGTTGTTGTTTAGTCATTTAGTCGTGTCCTACTCTTCATGACCCCATGGACCAGAGCACGCCAGGCACTTCTGTCTTCCACTGCCTCCCGCAGTTTGGTCAAACTCATGCTGGTAGCTTCGAGAACACTGTCCAACCATCTTGTTCTCTGTCGTCCCCTTCTCTTTGTGCCCTCTATCTTTCCCAACATCAGGGTCTTTTCCAGGGAGTCTTCTCTTCTCATGAGGTGGCCAAAGTATTGGAGCCTCAGCTTCACGATCTGTCATTCCAGTGAGCACTCAGGGCTGATTTCCTTAAGAATGGCTAGGTTTGATCTTGCAGTCCATGGGACTCTCAAGAGTCTCCTCCAGCACCATAATTCAAAAGCATCAGCCTTCTTTATGGTCCAGCTTTCACTTCCATAAATCACTACTGGGAAACCAAGTTAAAGGTAAAGGTACCCCAGCCAGTCTTGACAGACTCTAGGGTTGTGCGCTCATCTCACTCTATAGGCCGGGAGCCAGTGCTGCCCGTAGACATTTCCGGGTCATGTGGCCAGCGTGACAAGCTGCATCTGGCGAGCCAGCGCAGCACACGGAACGCCGTTTACCTTCCCGCTGGTAAGCGGTCCCTATTTATCTACTTGCACCCGGGGGTGCTTTCAAACTGCTAGGTTGGCAGGCGCTGGGACCGAACAATGGGAGTGCACCCCACCGCGGGGATTCGAACCACCGACCATGCGATCGGCAAGTCCTAGGCACTGAGGTTTTACCCACAGCGCCACCCGCGTCCCCCGGGAAACCAAGTTAGTCTCCCCTTAAACTGGCTTCTCTGCACTGGTAGCCTGGGTTGGGCACCAATGCTGTCATGGCTTCCCAACACAGTGGCTTGCTGGTGCTTACCAAGGGGAGATGCAAGGCAAGGCGCAGAGAGCTTGGCCCAGTGAAGCACATGGTGGTGAGAACATCCAGTTAAGAGCAATAATATGTTAATGCTCAGTACTCTGCTTTGCATAATGAAGGGAGTTTTGGTGGTAATAAATAAATGAGAGGAGAAAGCTTCTGGCGTGGAGAGAGCAAATCTAAATACCAGAATATATTTCATTTAAAGGAAAGGAAAGAGTCTCAAAAGAGTCGAGTCAGGGTAACTTTAAATAATAGAACCATTGGTATCTTTCAAAAGATAGAACAGCAAAAGAGTCAAAGAAGGAGAGAAGGTCAGAACAACCTTAGATAACAGTATGAATACATATTCTCTAGTTACTGCACTGTTGAATTCTGACTTCTTCTTTTATTGACCAGAGAGCTGTTTGTGGAGGTGTGTTCGTATTTACTGTTACATCTTTTCAATCATCCAGAAGGTCTTTTTCTTAAAAGCCAAATGCCAGAAAACATCTTTTCTATAAACCCAAACCTGCCTACAATATGAAACTATGATATTACAGATTTGGACTCCTGGGGACTTTTCAGGATAGCCGATTGCTCTGTGAATAGAAAGCAAACAACTACATTTTTTTTTTACAATTTTCTATCTTCTTTTTTTCTGAGTCACCAAACTTTAAAGCCTCCATGCCCTAGTGATCATCTCTCAGTTTCTCTCCCCCATTCAGAAAGGGGAAAGCAATCATAATTGACATACCTTGCAGAACCTACCATAAAGAGTTTCGAGCAGAGCAATACAAGTGGAACAAAATAAAAAGTTCATGATGAATAACATTCAAATCATTGGTTAAGGCCAACTTCTATACTTTGGAAAATCACTAGATTTATCAGACTGGGGATGAAGGTATATTATTTGGCCTCACAAAATTATCTCCTCCAAAGTTCTGTGGAAACTTGGTGCCATCTAGTAATAATGGAAGATGTTATGGACAGAATGTTATAGACAGTATAAAATCTAGATAGAATTGTAAAAGTTTGGAGTATCCCTGACTGGTAGCAGCAAGCAAATACATATGACTCACACAATTCCCTTTGGAGGGATTCATGCCTTCAGATCCACCTTTTCACCCAGGCTGAATGGTTTTATGAGAGCAGCTGAAATAGAAATGCAAAGTTTGCTGCAAAAAAATATAGTTGTGAGTTGAGGACCTGCCACCCGCTTGAGGATAAGAAAGACATAAGGACGCCGTATATTAGGTTAATGGGCTAAAAATGGCCACAACTTTATGGATTACAGCATGTGAGTGGTATTGGTATTGGCTTAGGCATTGGATAAAACAACAGAGTGTGACCCCACCCCCTCAGAGAGGGGTGAGTCTATCAAGGGTTAACCACCAGTAGGAGAAGCTTGTTGATGCAAATACAACTGGAAGCTCCCCCTCATGTCACCGGGGGTCATGCCATGGCCCTAGCCACCAGCAAGGGCGTCAGACAGGACCCACAACTGCCGGATTCCTTTAACAGAATACCCCAAAGTGGAGGGGTAGACGATGGCCACACCCTGCCCTCCAATGCACAAACATATTCCAATGCCTAACCGCCAATACCCAAAAGGTTGTGACGATTTGCTATGAGGTAGGCGAAAAACCAAGCGGCTGGTACCAATTTGCCAGTTGAATAAAAATTCCTACCAGGCCCCTTGGACAACCAAGGCGACCAACCACAGGTCCATAGCAAAGTCAAAAACATAGAAATGAACTAAAGGGAGGGTAGGTGGGTGATCCGACGAAACACAGCAACACAATGATAGGGCAATGCTGCAGCTAAACCCTGCCCCCTCAGCTTCCACCCGATTTGTTGGTTGCCGGGACAGCGTCGCCCCCTGCTAATGTGGGAAATGGCTCCTGCTCACAACTCCTCCCCCCTGGAAGGAGGAGAGGCTCTGTTGCAGGGGTGGTTTTAACATTTGGGTATATTTGTTGGTTTAATTATTATTTTATAATAGTTGCTTTACTTTGAATATTGTAGTTTGCCCTGTGATCCTGATGGGTGAAGGTTGAGAAGAACAACCGGAACAACCAGATGCGTTCATCTGCCCCAGCTGCAACAAAGCAAGTATCTCACCTTGGTCTCTACAGCCACAGCAAATGCTGCAACCTTCCATCATAGAATCATAGAGTTGGAAGAGACCACAAGGGCCATCGAGTCCAACCCCCTGCCAAGCAGGAAACACCATCAGAGCACTCCTGACATATGGTTGTCAAGCCTCTGCTTAAAGACCTCCAAAGAAGGAGACTCCACCAGTTTGATCTCCAAAGGTGTGGTCCTTCATTGTCTCCTGAGACTGATGGATGCCAACAATCCGGATGGGTGAAGGTTGGACTGGGAATATCATAGATAAATAAAATAAACCTATAAACTGCAATATCTTCCAACCTGAAAACATATTTCCTTTCCTTACAAGTAAAATCGTGGCCAAGGTTAATTTTGTAGAATTGCAAAGGAAATGAAATCGTTTCAGGGTCTGAATCTGGTCTGTGGGTCACTAGTGATTGGCAGCAACTAGCAAGTAGATATCTTACAATGTGGTGCCCACTAGCTGTTTCTGTCTACGGTTCCTATCAGTTCCAGATGGCATGGAGCATAGTCAGGGAGTTGCAGTCCACAACTAGGGATGGCTGGACCCATTATTGTCTAGTCTGCCACAGTTCTACATGGGGATAGGACTAAGTCCATCCTGTTCCTTTTATTTGCAGATATCAATGGGGAAATCCCTTTGTATTTCATGCTTGTTTTATAAGGAGGTTTAATGTATTTTGTGCTTTAAGTCGCTTTGGGACACCACTCATCCTCCAGCTGCTCGAGGCATGAAAATGTCATCTCTCTAGAGGAACCTTGGAGTCACATGTTGCTTGGAGTGGCTGTTTGCCTTCAGGCAAAGTACAGAAGAAAATCTAATTCCAAAACAAAACCATACAACTAAAACACATAACTCAGTATTACATGCTAGACCACTCTCCACTCAGTCAGTTATCTTGTAATTTCCTCAGTGGTAAATCTGTGTATCTGCCAGCTCTGTGTGGGCCTTGGTTGTGTCCTAGTGCCCCTTCAGAAACTCCTTTCAGATGATGTCAATAGTCCCTTCCTGAGTGACCACAAGGACACCACCAAGTGAGATGTTCTAAAGCCTTCGGGAGGGTACTGGCTGATATAATGTGGACACTATAATTCTGTTGATACAGCCTAGAATATGCTGCCTGTTTGCCGTAATAAATATTGGTTGATTGGTTTATTGTTGCAGCACAGAATATCACTAGCCTTTGTTTTTGCTGCTGCATCACATTGCTGACTCATGTTAAGCTTGTGGTATACTAAAACCAAGGGTGGAGGAAGGGGTGTGTGGTGGGGGCGGGTTGTCCTGGGTGTCACCACTGAGGGGGGTGACAAAATGCCGGGTGGCACTCACAGCGGGGCCTGCAGCGCACCCAAGCCACACGTCTCTTCTGGGAGTGACGCAGTGGCTTGGGCTCCTGCAGGCTCTGTGCTGCCCCAAACGGTCCGTCCGCTGCCTCTCCCTCAGCTGTAAGGCAGCTGAGTGGAAGGTGGCAGGCAGACTCCTCGGAGGCCCCATGGAGCATCCTGCCCTGGCTTGCCCCACCCCGCAGGTGGGTGGCTCTGCCCCTGGGCACAGGTCACACACACCACCCCAGGCACCTGATCGGTTTGCTCTGCCACTAACTAAAACCCCTTGATTCTTATCAAGATAGATGACCCCCTTGTTTTTTCTTCCATGTTCTGGGAAATTAAATTGTCAGCAAGGCAACTGAGGAACTTGATGGACCTTACATTCTTGGCAGAGTTTGAGTTCCAACCAATATCAGGGTAGCTGAAGTCACCCTACTATATCTCTCATTTCTGAATGTTTGGTAATCTGCTCTAGGAAGCCACCATCCATGTCTTCAATCTGGCTTGGAGGTATATCCTTAGCAAGGTAATTTCTGTTTCCTTCTCCTACAATTTTTACTCATATACTCTCAATCTACCCTTCATGCACCAGGTCATGGATCTCCTCACAAGTTTACACATCCTTTACACATGATTCTCCTCCTCCTCTCTTCCAAATCCCATCCAGATCTGCCCAGAAAGGATCAGGTGAATCCTCTTTGGAGTCTGAGCTCTGCAGAATTCTTCTTGCTGCATCTACAGACTATCCCTGTCTTACCAATACTTCTTCCTGAAATGCCTCAACAGATTTCATATATATGCCAGCAACTGAATGTAGTTCAACAATATATGCAAAACATGTGGCTTTGGCCCCTGTAAAACGGTTGCTACTGAAAAGTCTTCCCCACGAAAAGAAAAGAAAAGAAAAATAGCAATCCGTGGAACCTTGCTGACATGGTTCTGCTTCTAATTTGATTATATAAAGTAGAAGTGGCATTTTCCTTGACGAAACTGACACCCACAGAAAAAGGACGGGAGTAGAGGTGCCAGGTGAATATAGCTGTTGACAGTCACTTTATTTTAAAAGTAGAACAGCTATGTCTGCTGCATGTTGGCTTTGAGATCTCCATGCTAATCTTTTCTGTAAGCCCTGTTCTGTGCCCAGTAAGCAAGGGACACCTTTGCCCAGTGACGCTGTGGCCCATAGATTGAAGCAAAATACTGAGTAAGGTTTTGCGCAGTATCTTCTCTGTGTGATGGGCTTATGGGGAAAAGATGTCCCATGAGCTCTTGCTGAAGAGGGGAGGGCAAGTCTATATAAGGCTGCTTCACCTGGAGCTCACAGCAATTTTGCTTTAGGAACTTCCTGCCCACCCACTCTTGAGTTAGACTTGCAGACATGTCCCAAGTCTGTTTCAGCAGCCTAATCACCGGTCGGTTTAATCCAGCCCCTGTGGCAGTTTATTTCCTGGGGTAAAATCCCCCCAAAAGCTCAACAACTTCAATCCTAAAAAAAGCTCATCCACCTTGGTCGGCCCTCACGCATGTTCACTTCATCAAATCCGGCCCTCTTTGAAAAAGGTTTGGGCACCTCTGAGCCTTCACTGAGCAATTTTGGGCTGCGGGTTGACAAGACCAGAAAGGATTTTTCCCCTCTCAACCTCATTGGCACTTGCTTGGTTTTTTTCCCCACCTTTCCCTCAGTGAAATTATGGCTTTCCTTTGTTAGGCGGAAAAACATTGTTTGTATGAGGGTGGAAATGGCATTGGTCAGGATCAGCATAGTATAGGGGGTCCCCCATTAGAGGCCTGAGGGGAGGATTGACCACAGTGAACTCAGGCATGGGTTCGGTATCTGCCTGGTTGGAATCTGCACCCTGGTCCCCCAGTGAAACCTTGCTTGCTTGGCTTGCACCACAGCAATGTTCAGCACTGGCAGACCCATTATACAGGTTTGGAGCGATCGAAACACAGCAGATCCATTCCATCAACATGGGGCTTGTGGAATGGTGAACTGATCCTGTGACCCAATGCCATGCCAACCCTTGCCCTGCCTGCTGCTGTCAATAAAGATTTGGCCTGATTTTATCCCATCACCGTTGTACAGTCTGATTGTTTTGCTGCTCTCATGGGTCACATAATGCGCCTGCCTGGGCAAATTGTAAATAAAGAGCCATGAAAAAAGATGCCAAGAGGCTGGCGTTAAGGATACAAGCCCGACTGAAAGCATTAAAAGGAGACCATAATATCCTATTAATGTGATGGCACCTGTAATGTTTTATTACTTTGTCAAATTCTCTGAGGACCTTGTATAAGCCTTAGCAGTCACTTATTCAGTCTTTAGATTAATGGGATCTTTGGGACAAGTTTATGTACGGTAAGTAGGCATACTAATCAAGTAGGGAGCGCTTTTCAGTGTGTTACCGCAATGTCAGAACAACCCACAAGCCAAGAGAGGAAGTGTGTGCAGAAAGTGTGGGGAGAATTTGGGCCAAACTACAGGAAGATCCAGACATTTAATGAGCCCATAGCAGTGTTGTAAGGTGTGCACATGAGTGCAAAGCTTCATGTCTCTGTTTGGTAAAAACAAAGTGAAGGTAAGGTATCTTCACTTGATGGTCATAGAAGAGGGGAATTGGCTGGGGTTTTATAGTGCATGAGCTGGCCTTGGAAGGTGGCTAATAGGGCCCAACAGGACCAGCAATTAGCTTGCACTAGGCATTGTTGCTAGATATTCTTCAGTTGCTAGGCACGTTGGTGACACCCTGGTCTACTCAGCCTCTGCTATGGAAGGATCAATCTCATTCTGATCCATGTTTATCACATGCAGAGCTGTTTCCATTCTGTTGCAGTTCAGCTTCTGACAAAAACTATGATATTTGTCTCACTGTTTTTGTGGCAGAATTTAGTTTAATTAGTTGTGTATTTAATGGTTAGATTAACCACATTATTTGACAGCATTTCAATGCAAATACCATTCATTTCAGTGCAAATGAAACACAACCCTAATGGAGTAGATGGGAAGTAATCAATTACCTGTTGTTTGCAGACTGAAAGGAAGACAACAGCAACAAATACTGATCATATTCCCTGGATTGATTTGTTATGGGCATGGGATGAATGCCATGAGTATTGGCAATTTCTGCTCCCACTGGAATTCTCTGACATACCTTGCCTCTGCTTCCAATGCACAATAGCATTTCCATGTGTTTATAGGATTGCAACCTAACCACAATCCAGTGATTGTGTACAGCAGGGAGACCATATGGTGGAAGAGCCAGCAAAAACTTGGGTCCTGCTGGTCTCATGCCAATCACAGTAGAGTATGCCTGCTCCAGGGCTAGCATATATCTTCATTCTTGTGGAGGTGTCTGTAATATGTTTGAGTTCAATATTTTGAGAAAAGAGTAAACATGGTGATTTTATTAAGTAACAGTTGCAACAAATGCCGAAGCTCTGCTGGAACCTTCTCTCCAAGGCAGGTCCCACCATTTACACAATTTTCTAGGGATCATCTGTGAACCCTTAATGCCTCTTGTAAGGAGATGTCTCCAAATTACTGCAACCCACTGGCGCCAACTCTAGATGTAACGTGATGTCCTAATGTCACATTACATCATGGGTGCCAGTGAGCAACCATGATCTGGGCCCCAAGTTGGTGCCCCTGCTGTTATCAGTACAGTGTGTGCTGGGGTTACTGGAGGCCATTGAATCATGTGGATCCTAATCCTATTTTGATCCATGCCAAACTCACCTCCAACACCTCCACCCCTACTTTTCCTCCTTCCTGCTGCCAGAGTACCAACAGTGGAGAAGGAATCGCCACAGGAGTTCTCTTGACTATAACAAACAGGTCTGCAGTATTCTATGATGACACGTCCTCCCAGAGAGCACAGAACTGCACCTTAAATGAACCCAAACCTAGTTCTGAAAAGTTGGATCCTCCTAACCAAGGGTCCATGTTGCGCGCAGCCCTGGGACTCCCCCCAACCGTCTTGGAGGTGGGGCCTCTGGCTCTTAGCCAATTGGCGTGGTGACATGATTGGGGTTAGAGTATTTAAACAGCAGTGGGACATGGGGACCTCCTCTTGCTTCGTGCTGCCGAACACCTACCCACCCACCTGTAGTTGGGTCTGTGTCTGGCCTTGCTTTGGACTTTGGTTGGTCGCCTGTTTTGGAACAGGGGCCGGGTAGGAATATTTTTTCCAGTGGAGAAGATTGGCAGTGGCCACTTGGTTTTTGCCTACCTCTTAGCAATCATCACAGCTTTGTAAGGTTTGGCAGTTAGGCATTGGTTTAGGGGAGCGTGGGGAGGGGAGGTGCTGCCATCATCTGCCCTTCCAGTTAAAGGAATCCAGGGGTGTGGATCTTGTCCGAAGCCTGGGGAAGGGCTAGGGCCATGCCAGGACCCCCGGGAACCCTAGGGGTGAGCACCAGTCAATAGCCATTGATGGAGCTCCCTGTGCTGGTAGTTTACCCTTTCAGGCTCTCTGCAGGCTGTGCAGGAGCCAGTTATAGTCATTATATACCAATACCTAAGCCAATACGTTATTGTATTCAATAAAGTTGTGGCCTAAATTTGCCCATTAACCTTTAAACTAAATTCTGTGTCTATTGTGTCCTTATTTTCACTGGGGCGGGTTTTGGAGCTTGACGCGCAAATTAAAATTTCTAAAACAGGTTAAGCATTCTGTAAGTACTGTAAGTTGTTTCAAAAGTGTGGTCAAAACCTCTTTGAGCATCACACTTAAAATCAAGGGAACAGATAAGGAAGTATGAAAAATGAGCCTAACTCTGCAACTCCCCCCACCCCAACTATACTAAAAAGTGGCCACAATTTACTGTAGCGTTATCTGCACTGGCATATACAAATTATCCGTCTTCCTGTGCTGCCCTGTTTCACACAGCTGAGTCATGACAATTTGGCTCAGCCTTGCTCCTTAATCAAAATGTAAACGTTCTTAGCAGTGATCAGAACAGCACTAGGCTTCTGCGGCAAAGCCAGCTTGGCATTTCAAAAAGAAATGGGAAGTGGGACAAAAGTGTGTTTGCGCATTTTTCTTCTCTGACAGTGAACTGCACGGAGCTTTTGTCTCAAAGTTCCTGAGGTGGCAGCCGAGTTTTATCCTTTGAATATCTTTGACTTCAGAGCAGACAGCAGCTCTGCGTATAATGAAGTTTTATGGCTGGGAGGCAGAGTAACCCCGTGGAATATCTATGTCCTTAGGTTGTCCTACATAGAAAGAAAGCAAGCAATATATAATATTCTCTCCTTCATTTCTGGAGCCGAATGCAGCCGGCTGGTTTCCTTCAGGGTTTAAAGGAGGGGAGGGGAGCTTCCACTACCGAATGTAAAGCTTTCAATTTATCCATGTACAGATGGGTTTGTGCTGTATAAATTTGATTTGGGTTGTGTAGATAACACACTCAAACGCCAGGGTTGGTAAGGGAATGTAGAGCTGCATTACAGACAAGGAGCTTGAAAAAGGCACTAACAACATTGCAAGCTGGTTCCTTTGAATCCTGAATGTACACAGGCACTGCACAGACATTATGAAAAGGAGTTCAGTCCATTTGTGAGAGTGGGGTGTGGTTCAGGATCACACCAACAGGCCTGGGATCCAGCCTCCTTTTTTATTATTGGACTTTCTGCATAGAGTTCTGTAGACTACTGCAATGTGCTCTATGTGGGGCTACCTTTGAAGGTGACCCGGAAACTGCAATTAATTCAGAATGCGGCAGCTAGACTGGTGACTGGGAGTGGCCGCCGGGACCACATAACACAGGTCCTGAGAGATCTGCATTAGCTCCCAGTACATTTCCGAGCACAATTCAAAGGGTTGGTGCTGACCTTTAAAGCCCTAAATGGCCTCAGTCCTGTATACCTAGAGGGGCGTCTCCACCCCCATCATTCAGCCTGGACACTGAGATCCAGCGCCGAGGGACTTCTGGCAGTTCCCTCATTACAAGAAGTGAGGTTACAGGGAACCAGACAGGGGTCTTCTCGGTATGGCACCCGCCCTGTGGAACACCCTCCCTTCAGATGTGAAGGAAATAAGCAGCTATCTTCTCTTTAAAAGACATCTGAAGGCAGCCCTGTTTAGGAAGTTTTTAATATTTAATGCTGTATTGTTTTCAACACTCGATTGGAAGCCGCCCAGAGTGGCTGGGGAAACTCAGCCAGATGGGCGGGGTATAAATAATAAATTATTATTATATATTATTATTATTTTGTAAGATGCAGGTCCAATGAGTAGAGCCACTATGTGGACAGCGCTATGCTTGCAGGCTCTGTACATAAGGTCAGATCAACATATGGAGCTCAGGCCAGGGTTTGGAGCTGCAGGTGTGATCTAGTTAAAAGGTAAAGGTAAAGGGACCCGTGACCATTAGGTTCAGTCGTGGCCAACTCTGGGGTTGCGGCGCTCATCTCGCTTTATTGGCCAAGGGAGCCGGCGTACAGCTTCTGGGTCATGTGGCCAGCATGACTAAGCCGCTTCTGGCGAACCAGAGCAGTGCACGGATATGCCGTTTACCTTCCTGCCAGAGCAGTATCTATTTATCTACTTGCACTTTGACTTCCTTGCGAACTGCTAGTGGGCAGGAGCAGGGACCGAGCAATGGGAGCTCACCCCGTCGCGGGGATTCGAACTACCGTCCTTGTAATCGGCAAGTCCTAGGCTCTGTGGTTTAACCCACAGTGCCACCCGCGTCCCTGTGATCTAGTTACCCACCCACATATTGATAGTACCCGCTTGGGACATCTGCTGCATGGGTCACCTCATACATACTTCATCTTTATTTATTTTTTATCTGCTTATTACTCGCTCTCTAATTCCTTTCCTTGTGTTATGTTGTTGTGCGTGGTCCTACTAAAACGCATGAAAATGATCTCTCCCGGATTGTATCCCTTCGTGGAAAATATATGAAACCATCTTTTTGGACTGTAGCTGTCAGGGACTGGGCAGAGGAGGAACGGTGAAGACTGTCTTCCCAGCCTGACCCTTCCAGAGAAGAAGACAGTTCAGAATTACAACAGGGGCTTGAGGGAGATCACAGCTCAGAGGAAGATGAGGGGAGAAGTTGGGAAATAATGGGAAAGGAGGCAGAGCCAGAGCAGCTCGCTGATGTGTTATCACTAGAAAGCATTCCAGACCCACCATCTCCCAGAACCCGGCGAGCCTTAAAAGTAGGAGAGCAAAGGACTCAGAAGCAAAGGGCTCTCAGCACCACCCATAGAAGGGATGGAGAATGGGGAAGTGGGAGAGAAGGGGAGGGAAGATTTACGCCATTAGTCCAAGAGTCCTCTCTGTGAATATTGAATAAAACGAGGTGGTGAGAACATTCCCTTGTCTTAAAGTGTGAAAGAGGCAATAAAAATAATGGAAGAGTTTGGGAAGGTATCAGGGTTTAAACTTAACAAAAATAAGACGAAAATGCTAGCAAAAAAATTGAAGAAAGAAGAGATGGAAGAACTACAAGCAGACTCAGGAATCGCTAAAAAAATTAAAATATTTAGGAATTTGGATGACAACAAAAAATATAAACCTATACAAGGACAACTATGAGGTGGTATGGAAAGAAATTAAGAAAGATATGGATATATGGAGTAGACTAAAATTGTCATTATTAGGTAGAATCTCTGTGATAAAAATGAATATATTACCTAGATTGTTATTTTTATTTCAAGCAATACCAGTGGTAAAAGGAATAAGACAATTTAAGGATTGGCAAAAAAAACTTAGTGAAGTTTGTTTGGCAGGGAAAAAGGCCAAGGATAAAAATGAAGATACTAGTAGATAAGAAAGAGAGAGGAGGTTTTGATTTACCAGACCTGACTTTATATTATGAAGCTTCGTGCTTGGTATGGTTAAAAGACTGGCTGACCTTAGAAAACACCGACCTATTAGATTTAGAGGGCCATGATAATAGATATGGTTGGCATTCGTACCTATGGTATAACAAAGTAAAGGTACATAAAGGTTTTCTAAACCATGTGATTAGGAAATCTTTATATGAAGTATGGGATCGGAATAAAAACCTCCTGGAAAGAAAGACACCGTGGTGGATATCACCAATTGAGGTGCTGACAACAAAAAAAGCAAACATGGAAGGGGAAAGAATAACATATGAGGATATTACTAGGAAAATAGCCCAAGGGATAAAGCTCAAACCATACGACCAAATTGAAAAGAGGTTAACAGGGTGGCTACAATACCATCAGATCAGTGATTTATTAAAGGAAGACAAAAAAAGAAATGGGTTCGAAGATAAAAAATCGAAATTCCAAATCGAGTTAATAGTCTGTAAAGATAAAACTTTATCAAGAATGTATAGCTTATTGCTAGAATGGTATACAAAAGATGAAGAAGTAAAGGAATCAATGATAAAATGGGCAATTGATATTGGGCATAACATTGAATTGGATGCGTGGAAAAGATTATGGAAGGAGGGTTTGAGATTCACAGGATGCATGGCTTTGAAGGAAAACTTGCTAAAAATGATGTATAGATGGCATTTGACGCCAGTAAAATTAGCTAAAATGTATAGGAAAAAAGAAAGAAAGTGCTGGAAATGTAAAAAGGCAGATGGGGACTATTTCCATATGTGGTGGACCTGCGATAAGGTAAAAAAATTTTGGGAAGCAATTTATAATGAACTCAAAAAAATATTTAGATATACTTTCCCCAAAAGACCAGAAGCGTGTCTATTAGGCTTAATAGGAACAGAAATTAAAATAGAAGATCAAAATTTGTTCATGTATGCTACAGCTGCTGCGAGGACCCTTCTGGCCCAAAGATGGAAAGTACAAGATATACCAACTATACAGGAGTGGCAGGCGAAGTTGACAGAATATGCAGAACTTGCCAAACTGTCAGGGAGGATCCGGGACCAGGGAGATCAAAGATACCAAAATAACTGGAGTAAATTTATTGAATATTTAAAGAAGAATTGTAAAGCGGTCAAGACACTAGCAGGATTGACATAATACCTCCAATGTATAACAGTACTAATTTGAGAATGATGTGTGTGATGGAAAGAGGATAAATATACCAGTTGTGGGGAGGGAGGGGGGTCGTGACTCGGCAGAGTCAAAGGAAATGTATGGTGCTATTACAATTTGTTGGAAAAGAATATGTAAGGAAAACAATAAAAATTCACTTGCAAAAAAAAAAAAAAGAGAGAACATTCCCTTGTCTTGTCCATTCCTGGCAACCTGCCATGGGGATTGGTTCCTCTGTTGCCTGACAGTAGTGCTTTATGGAAAGCATAGCATATGGCTGCCCAAGACTGCATCACTTCATAGATGCGGGCAGCATCCCTTGTTTCAGAGCATGTTGTTGCTGTTGTTGATGGTGGTGATGAAGAACCAAATGGCTCTAGCATGGTTGTGGTGCCCCAGTTCTGGAACACTCTCCTTGTTGCGAGTTTGCTATTCATTGCAAATTTACTTGTTTTCCCCATCTTTTGGTGGTTATGCTTTTTGAGCATTGAGTTTATTTGTTTTTATAGCACTGATTGTGTAGCTTTAAAGGCTGATATACTACGGTTTACATCTTGTGACTTTATTATTGAAACTGATGTTGCTGGTGTTACTTATTGATGTTACTTTTTAGCTTGCTCATGTTCTGTGATTTGCAGTAATGTGGCTTTGTTTGTAAACTCCTTTGAGGTCACTTTGGATAAAATGTGGCATAGTACATTAAATCATCGTCATAATCATTTTTATTAGTACAAGGTGCTAAAAAGTAAATTATGGAAGGGCTGTGGTTCAGTGGTAGAGCAACTTCTTTGTAGGCAGGTGACAGGTTGAATTCCTGGCATCTCCACATAGAACTGGGAGATGCTCCTGTTTGAAATGCTGTAGAGTCATTGGCCTTCATTGTTGAACCTGATGGTACAGTGGCCTGATTCAACAAAAGGCACCTTCCTATGTTCCTATGTACAGTGGTACCTTGGGTTAAGTACTTAATTCGTTCTGGAGGTCCATACTTAACCTGAAACTGTTCTTAACCTGAAGCACCACTTTAGCTAATGGGGCCTCCTGCTGCTGCGCCACCGGAGCATGATTTCTGTTCTCAACCTGAAGCAAAGTTCTTAACCTGAAGCACTATTTCTGGGTTAGCGGAGTCTGTAACCTGAAGCGTATGTAACCTGAAGCATATGTAACCTGAGGTACTACTGCATATCAGAAGTTCTTATAATGCATTATTTTATTTTATTTTATTTTATTATTTTATTTTTATTGCAGTACAAATTTGAGCATACCCAGGAGCAAGCTGTTAACTCTAGCTTTGAATACAGCCTTTCTCCCTCCAGAAACCCATTTGCCTTCCTTCCTAGCTGAAACCTGAAATGACATACCTGAGACCCCATGTTTCAATGACCTCAATATAAAAAGCTTTCTGCATGTGGAAAGCTACACGCCTTCTAACATTCCCCCCGATAAAAACCAGAACACATGTCTTTTGGTGCTACTGACTCGAGCAAGTGCATCACACAACTGCAAGCGCCAACACCGGCTCATTCTGAGCACAATTCAAAGTGTTGGTGCTGACCTTTGAAGCCCTAAACGGCCTCGGTCCTGTATACCTGAAGGAGCATCTCCACCCCCATCGTTCAGCCCGGACACTGAGGTCCAACGCCGAGGGCCTTCTGGCAGTTCCCTCGCTGCGAGAAGTGAGGTTACAGGGAACCAGGCAGAGGGCCTTCTCGGTAGTGGCGCCTGCCCTATGGAATGCCCTCCCATCAGATGTCAAGGCAATAAACAACTATTTTACTTTTAAAAGACAACTGAAGGGGGCCCTGTTTAGCGAAGTTTTTAATGTCTGACGCTGTATTGTTTTTAATATTCGGTTGGAAGCCACCCAGAGTGGCTGGGGAAAGCCAGCCAGATGGGTGGGGTATAAATAATAAATTATTATTATATTATTATATTATTCCTGGGACATTCTGGGATCAGATCAGAAGCCAGGATGGCTTCTGTAATTCCAGGAATGTCCTGGGAAAATAGCGATGGTGGCAGATTATGAAGGTAGCGTGCTGCAAAAAAACAAAACAAAACCAAACCAAAAAACCAAAACAAAACACCTTTTAGCTACGGTAAGCTTTATCCCAACTTTGCTGGCTTGTCACACATAGGGATGTGTCTTTTTTTAACATGCAAAAGCATGACAAACCTGCAGTTTCAAATCATCCATTATCAGACGAACTCAACTACATATGTTTATACATATGTGAATGAGTCTGAATATGTTAAGTTCTGTGATCTGCTCCTTTAGTTTTCTAGACCACTTGTCATGGTTGAGCCTACATTGGCTCCCAGTACGTTTCCGAGCACAATTCAAAGTGTTGGTGTTGACCTTTAAAGCCCTAAACGGCCTCAGCCCAGTATACCTGAAGGAGCGTATTCACCCCCATCGTTCAGCCCCGACACTGAGATCCAGCACCAAGGGCCTTCTGGTGGTTCCCTCATTGCGAGAAGTGAGGTTACAGGGAACCAGTCGGAGGGCATTCTCAGCAGTGGTGCCCGCCCTGTGGAACGCCCTCCCATCAGATGTCAAAGAGAAAAAAAAAACTACCAGACTTTTAGAAGACATCTGAAGGCAGCTCTGTTCAGGGAAGTTTTTAATGTGTGACATTTTAGTGTATTTTTGGTCTCTGTGGAAGCCGCCCAGATGGGCGGGGTACAAATAATATATTATTATTATTATTATTATTATTATTATTATTATTATTATTATTATTATTATTATCATCATGGGTTTTGCCTTTGCATGTTCAAAAGAGGTAAGAACTCCCCCACTTAAAGATTAGAAAAATGGGAAAGAAGCAGAAATGAAGGCCGAAATCCATGTAGGTTACATTTTATCACTAAATTTCATGCATTTCCCCCATGTCGTTCCTTCTTTAGTCCTACACAGTACTTGACAGATGAAGTGGATCTATTCAAAGCTACAACACGAAAAGCGCTCTGCAGATTATGCCAAGGCTAAAGAAGCACACAAAACACATTTATTCAGCGTGAGAGAAAACCATCTCCTGATGGATATCACATAAAGGGATGCTCCAGAAGATGCTGTTATTCAAAGAGGAGCTCAGGAATGCAAAGTACGGCAGCCCATCAGATTGTTCAGGAAGCCTTTGCAATTCATAGCTGAATGAATGTGTTGCTGGCATAGATTGCTTGAACAGCGCAGAAAGTCGCTGGAGGAAATTTAGCTGCTCTTACAAAAAGGGGAATTAGTTTGTTCATAGCAAGATTGTTCAGGATCAACAGGAAGCCTATAATGAAGAGGAAAATTAAAATGAAGAGTCTAGACAGAAAATTGTAGGAGAGGCTGAGTCAAGTCACCCCAGAAACAGAAATATTTAAAATGGACATGGGCTGCAGAAAATAGAACAGTGCTTGTATCTGCCTTAATTGTGCCATGAGCCTATCATTTCCCACTACTTTTATCCAATCTTATGAAATTGAGTGATTATGGAAAGCCCACAGTTACGTGGGTGGGAATCCCAGACTAGGATCCAAAGAGCTGCTTTAGGGCTTTCATGAAACCTAAGGGCTTTCATATACTCACTGGTTTCCACAATATATATTCCCCCCACTTTGAATTGAACAGTTTATCCAATCTGCTTTTAAAAAGATGTCCGCCCTCTGCTGGTTGATAAAACACAAGCCGAAAGCTGCATCCTTTTGGCTTGTGCCCTAGGTTTCTGAAGAAAGAATTGTTCACAGCAATGGCTACATTCAGCACAGAGATAGCTAATGATTTGGCTAGATATATATTTGAATGTTGAATGTGTAACTACATGCTCAGAGCCAATGGATAAAACAAACACTATTAGAAGTTCTTCTGCATAAGTGTTCAATGGCTATTATATTTGTATTTGCTTAAAAAACAATAAAAATCAGTTTTTGTTTTTAAAGAGCAACAAATGAGTTAAATAATGTATGGTGGAGGTGGAACATAACCAAATTGTGTTCGTTCACATAACAAACAAACAAAATGGAGAGGAAGGAACATAAACCTAATAAGAGGCCCTCCAAAGACATTTTGGTACATGAGGCAAACCACAAAATCACATCTTGCTCTCCAGCAGCGAAGAACGGGTAAATGAGGATCTACATCAGGGGCAAGGCAGGAATAAAGACTTACATTGTGATCTGCTGACCCCATGGATCCTGCCACCAGAGATAGTCACCTCAAATTGTCTCTTGGGTGGGTTGGCACCTCGGTGTACCTCACCAAAGACTCTTAAGTGTCCATAACAATCTATTTTTTTTTAAAAAAAGATATTTATTAAAGTTTCACAAATTATATAATCAAACACAACAATACAAACAAACACAAACAAGAAAAAACAAGTATAATTTCAAATCCATATTTTCTTAAAACTTACTTCACCGACCTCTTCATACCTCCCCTTTCTGCATTCCAATTTCAAATATTTAGTTCAGCAAATCCTCACCCTTAATTTTATCTAATTGTTAACTTTTCTTTTCTTTTAACTTAATCTTTACCACTGTAATCCACTTACTTTCTAAAGCCACATCATTTTAACACTCATTAATTTTACAATGTTTCTTAAGATAGTTCTTAAATTTCTTCCAATCTTCTTCCGCCGTCTCTTTCCCCTGGTCTCGGATTCTGCCAGTCATTTCTGCCAATCCCATATAGTCTATCACCTTCATCTGCCATTCTTCCAAGGTGGGTAGATCTTGTGTCTTCCAATACTTTGCGATGAGTATTCTTGCTGCTGTTGTAGCATACATAAAGAATGTTCTGTCTTTCTTTGGCACCAATTGGCCGACAATGCCCAAGAGAAAGGCCTCTGGTTTCTTAAGGAAGGTATATTTAAATACCTTTTTCATTTCATTATATATCATTTCCCAGAAAGCCTTAATCTTTGGGCATGTCCACCAAAGGTGAAAAAAAGTACCTTCAGTTTCTTTACATTTCCATAACAATCTAGACATTCTTGAAAAGAGCATGTGCAAATGCACTGTAGTAGGGGAAATTGCTTTGCAAAAATGTATATATTCATCTAAATTGCATACTAAAATGTGTTCATTAGAAGAAATCTCCCAGGACATTCAATACAGGATCTCAAAGCAGCTGTCTTATTACAAAAGAATTACAGAAATAGACTTGAAAGATAAGTTGCTGAATTACAACTTATGACTTAACTGAAAACTATGGAGAGACCTGGTCTAAATAGAGATTTTGGATTCTTGTCTCATTACATATGCTAAAGCTATTTTTGGTCATCTGCATACTATCCCTTGCTTTTTCCTGTAGGACTAATTGCAGTCATTAACAGTAGTCAACAAGTTTTACCATACCCACTGAGTCAATCATCCATCACCTACTACCCTTCTGAGAAAAACCCCACCCCATCCTCCCACTATATATAAGGGTCTGATGGCTTCTGTTTCAGTGTATCTGAAGAAGTGTGCATGCACATGAAAGCTTATACCCAGAACAAACTTTGTTGGTCTCTAAGGTGCTACTGGACAATTTTTTAATTTTTTTATTCATTAGAAGAAGTTTTGGTGAAGGGTTTTTTTAAAAGAAAAATTTAAATTAAATAATTTTATTTTTAAATAATTCATAATGTAGGAAGTGATGTAGAGAACTGAATGTAAGAATAAGAAAATGAGAAACTGAGAGAACCAAAACCGACAGATCCCTTCATCTGTATCCATGGCCCAGAAGAGGATGCATGACCAGCAATGGACTTTCAGGATCTCTTATCAGTGATAAACTTCCCCATCCCACTGATCTTTTGGTTGAGTAGGGTAGGGGAAATAGAAATAATGGCAGGTACATTTGCAGCACTAACCACACTCGGGAATGATTTTCTGCTCCTTCTCCAGCTGTGAAGCCATCCAACATGCTCAGGGGATCTAATTAGACTGCAAAGTTTGCTTTCCTGGTGGGCTTTAATAAGCACCGTTCATTCTAGAACTTTACCAACACGAGTCAAAGGCCTGCAACTGTGCAGGACGGATGCTGTGAGCACGCAATGCGCCGTTTAGTCATATAATTGCACTTAACACTTCCATCATTACCAAGACACTGCTGGAACAAGAATGGTGGCCACAGTATTGGAGGCAATTGTTCCATTAATGCCAATCTGTGGGGGTCAGAGGGATAATGAAGGGGCTAAAGGGCTAATGTTCAGGCTGAGTGCAAACACTAGCTTTATAGAAGTTATACGTAGGGAAGCTCTTTTGTGTTAACCATCTATTTATTATACTGCCACGGCTGGCAGTTATTTCCACAAGAATTGCTCGTTTCATAAATCACTCAGTTAAAAAAAGATATTACGCTACAGTTGTTTTGGGATACAGGGAGCGGTGTGTGTCTCTGGTTCCTGAACTACAGTAAAAATAAGCCCCTTCACTTTTTTTCTCAGCTGGTCTCTTTGCAAATTTCGGAATGCTACTCCTAATTTGTTTTGCATCAGGTCCCCATTAAGTCTCTGTGGGCCATATTTTCTGAACATAAGAAGATTCCTTGCTGAATCCTTTTCCTTAAATATATATATATATATTTGAATTTTCAGATTATAACAACAATTTTTCCACAAAGCTTAATTGAACAATTTATATATCCATATTTCTCCCCTACCCCCTCTTTGGCTTCCTGTATTGATTTATTAAACAAATTCGATACCCTGCTGATTTTACCTCTTATATAGTTGTGAAAGTTTAGTCAAAACCTGCCAATGGGTCCAAATCTTTATACTCTCTTTTTATATAATTTATAAATGGTTCCCACTCCTTTTGGAAATCAATGTTGTCTCTCTCATGTATCGTCTCTGTCAGCTTAGCCAATTCCACATAGTCCATAAGTTTGGCTTGCCATTCTTCCTTTGTTGTCGTTTTCTCTGCTTTCCATACGTGTGCTAATAAAATTCTTTGCTGCTGTTGTCACATACATAAACAATCTCCAATTTCCCTCTCTTATATCATGATCTAAAATTCAGATCATGAATCCTTTTCCTAAGGCTGCATGCATACATTTAATGCACATTTAAAGCAAGCGGTTCCCTCCAGTTAATCCCAGGAGCCATCTTTTGTAGACTAGGATTTGGGAGTCCAGGACACAAATCCACTCTTGGTCACTGAGCCAGTTCTGCCTCTCAGCCTAACCTTCCTTACAGGGTTGTTGTAGAGATTGAAGAGGGGGAGAACCACGTATGCCACCTTGATCTCCTTGCAGCAAAAGGTAGGATATAAACACAATAAAAATAAATAAACTTGCTCACCTTAAGAGCCTGACAGGATTTGGGAGGCTTGAGATGTGGTAGCAGAGCAAAAAAGACAAAGAGAAATTGAAAACCTACTTCAATGACTGCAAATATCCTCAGAAATATCTGGAATAGGTAAATTGTAATGGCATAATCCTGAACAGTGCAATCAGACTCATTTGTTGTTAGGCCAACTAGGAAGTACTTTTTCTTGAAAACTATCATAGTTACAAGAACAATTGCTTTTGCTTTCCCACTGCATAGATAACTGAAAGTTACTGATAGCTGAAAATTGAGAGAAATCCCCATTCCTGCCTAAGTGTTCTATAAAAAGAACAAAACAATCCATAATGAACAAGCTCCTCAAACACACTGGCCTTACTTTATAACCTATACAGTGGTACCTCGGGTTACAGATGCTTCAGGTTACAGACGCTTCAGGTTACAGACTCCGCTAACCCAGAAATAGTACCTTGGGTTAAGAACTTTGCTTCAGGATGAGAACAGAAATCGTGTGGCGGTGGCGGCCCCATTACCTAAGTTGGTATCTCAGGTTAAGAACAGTTTCAGGTTAAGAACGGACCTCCAGAATGAATTAAGTTCTTAACCCGAGGTACCACTGTACTTCTAAACCACCAAAGCGCAATGGAAAATGCTTTAGTCTGCAGTCAGCCATTATAAAATCCCTCAGATCCAGTAAGTAGCAACTAGATCGATTTGACAAATGTTTGAACAAATGGGAGGATGGAGGAAACTTTGGAGTTGCAAGTCTTTGCTCTGTGGGATCTTTTTGAAATGGATTACCTAGTATATATTTAATCAGAAATGTAGCTCTAGCATATTCAAGTATTTTTGACACTGAAGAAGAGAAACAAGCTCTTCAAAATTTCCATGTTAAAGTACCATCTGCCCATTTCAGATATCGATTCAGATTTTGCTTCACAGTAACAGCAAAAGTGGTATTTTTATGTTTTATGAAGTACAAAACAATGAATGGTGTGAAGAACCCATGAGTCTAATTTATTTAGCATTGAACTCTTTTAACAGAGTTGTAAAGCCCATTATAACATTTTTTCCCTATTCTGGTTTACTGAAAGAGTCTGGGAAATCTGAAGCTACAGGCAAAAGCATTTGGAAGAACAACAGAAGGGCTAATTCATGCTTTCTCAACAAAACTGATATGACTATAACCTTTTTCATGTATTAGACTCTAGTTCCAAAGGTTCCACACCATGACAGCTTGTCAGAGAAGGGAATGATAGGCTATTTGACCCTGATAAAAATTGCAATCATACTATTAAATTGTCAGAGTAATCCTCTGTCAATTTGCCACCCACCATGTGTTATGAACCATCAGGAGCTCATACTCTTACAATTTTTGCCATCTACCTGGGACTGCCAAAGCAGGAGTGATGATGACACATTGTTGATAGCCTGCATTTCACTTTGTAGATCACTAGTTATATAGATGTATAGAATAGTCAGAAAGCCAGCTGATCTCCAGGCTCCAGCAGCAGAGCAAAGTTTATCTGCACATATAATAAAAATGTAAATATGTCACCATGCTGCAATTCTCTTGGCCACAGATAGGTGGTGTTATGAACTACAGTGCTCTCAGAACTGGGCTCTCGGAGCTATTGCAACAACATAAGGGTGCAAGGAGGAGAGATGGAGATGTGGGTAGGCAACCTGGCCAGATGACTGAGTGGCCCAGGTGAGCTGTGAGGGGTTGAGGATATCTCAGGGGAGCAGTGGTTTTGGTGAGCTCTAGGTGGAGGGCTGGTTTTGGCAAGATGTAAAGGGACAGGGTGTCTTTTGTTAAGGAGTAAAGGGGGGTTGACAAGCTCTGTGGAGAGGGCTGGTTTGGGCAACATGTAAAGGGAGGATGACTTTGACAAAGTGTAAAGGGAAGGGGTAAGTCAGTTTGTTGGTGGGGTCTGGTGGTAGGATGTCTCAGGTTCCACATCCCTGAAAAGGGTCAGATCAGTAGAGTCACCAGGAAAACACCAGGAAGTGTATGCATTTGCATGCATACTAGAGTTTATGGCAGAAAGAAAATACTTTTTTCAAGGAGAAGGAAAAAAAGAATTTGATGGCATTTCAGCACAGCAATTTAGGGTGTGCACAGGTAGTTGTTGTTTTTTAGTTAGTATACACTAAAACATATAACGTGTGAGTACAATGAGCATGTATTTACAAACACACAAATCATGTAGGTACACAAACCTGAGAGATTGTGCATGTTCTTTTGAATGTACAGATGGTGACTCATCTGGGTGTGTTGGTGCATAATGTCTGAAACAATTCTGCGACTCTCAGCGGTGAAAAATAACCACATATCTAAGACTGGAATTGGGTGTTCAAGAAGATGTAGCACTATTGCTGAAAATAGCACCCTTTGTCATCTCCTTTCACCTCTGGGACACCTAGGGCAGGGCTTGGGACCATGTGGCTGTCCAGATATTGTCCAGACTCAACTTAGCCCCAAACTTCATTGTCCAGACTCAACTTCCATCAGCCCCAAACTTCATTGTCCAGACTCAACTTCCGTTAGCCCCAAACTTCATAACTAATGGTCAAGGACTATGGGGTGATGGAAATAATAGTCCGGCAATAGCTGTACAGCCACAGATCCCCCACCATTTGAGTTTGGGGGGAGAGATGCAGATTAGTGGCAGACCACATGCACTGCATGCAAAGGGTCACAGTTTCAGTCCCTGGCATTTCCAGGGGGGACTTGGAAAGACCTCTGAAACATGGACAAGATGCTGGTAGACAATACCTGGCAATGGTAGACAATGGTCTAAGATGCTGGTAGACAATGGTCTAAGGCAGATTTCTGTGAGTGACATGGCAATATTGTAGTGCTGTGATCTTCTCCCTTTCCACCCACATTACTGGCTGTTCTTTGCGGGGCAGGGGACCTTGAGTGCCCTAGTATCTCATCACACACTGAGTATCCCCAGACATCATGGGGGGAAAGGAGGAAAAATGAAGATCAGGGTGGCTTTTTTGGCTGCAGTTCCACATCTGCTATGTCTACTTCCAGCCTAACTTTTCCTTTACTGACATTTACACACACGTTAGGTCACTTGTCTTAAGATGCTTATCTGTTTCACGGTGCAAGTGAGGTTGCAGTCTCTGAAATGTCTTGCTGCAGGCTGCCATTGCAGACTTCAGCGGGGATATACAATACAACTGCCTGATTGCCGTCAGCGGAACTACAAGATCTGAGGGCTGAAATAGAAAACAAGAATCCCCCACATACAAATGCAATGATTAAAGGTATATCAGTACAGTGAAGATTTTGAGAAGGGAGATGAAAAGGTTAGGAGTTTTCATTCCCTGTCGGGATAGTTAAAATCGATACCTATGTTAATCAGGGATGAGATGATACTAGATATCGAAGGGTGGTGAAACTAGATCCCTGTTTTCATTTAAAATAAATCAATGCATTTAGCATATGGGGGATTTGTGTTCTGGGAGGCCAAAGAGGCACTACTTTTTCACACCTGCTATATTGACACAGCAGGAACCTCAAAGAGACAGCAGCAAGGGAATGGGATATATTTCAAAGCAGCATCAATTAACTTTAATTGAGCTCTCTTAAGGCCTACAAGTTTATAGATAATTTTTCTTTCCGCTTCCTCACTAAGCATCTTTCTTGGTACAACTTCTTACAAAATTCTACTTTAAGGGGGAAAAAAGACAGCTAAAGAGGAACAAGCAAAATGGCGACGCCTTTCAGAAAACTTCCGCTGCTCAGTCAGGGCTCTTCCAGGAAACAAATTTATGAGGCTCCATCCTGATTTGCCTGCACAAAGATTACACAGAGATTGAAGTATGGGCCAGATTCAGATAACCCAGTGTGCTAGTGGAAGCCAGCACAAGTTTGGAGGCTTGGGGAACCAACTGTGGCCGCTTAAATTTGCTCTAGAGGATTGAGGAGGAGAGGGGAAGAAAGTCCCATTTTGCAAGTGTTTTTCTCTTCATCTGTGTAACAGTCTTTCACTTATTTGACATTGGCTATCAATGCAACCTGGTTGAATCATTCTATTTTGCTGAATTATCCATATTATTGATGAGAGACAGAAACTGATCAAACCCAGAATTACCCCTTCAGCGCTAATTCTCCACTAAGCATAAACCGGTAGTTATTTGCGTGAAATGGATGGTGGACGAGCTTATCATTATTATAATTTACACCAACACAACAGAGTATAGACACTTGTTCCCTTTGTTCTTTGCCATTAGACACATGTTGGCTGGTTTTCACAGAGCATTAGAACTACAGCTGATATTTAGCAATTAACAATGGCTGCAGTCACACAGCAGATGCCACAACCCTGAAAATGGAAATGGAAATTACGTCCACTGGGGAGTCTCGTTTTCGTCTTCCAAGGGCAGTAAGAGATTGTATGTGGGATGCATTAGCATGGGAGAAAATATATGGTTTTGTGATTTCTCCTCAAAACTGAGTTATCAACTTCTCACTTTCCAGTCTTTTGCAGGAGTGGGGTGTTTGGCACTGAGAGATAGTGGCTCCTGCTACAATGGAAAATGCAAAAAAGAAGAAGTGATAGCTATGTGTGGAATAAAATCAGCATCAACGTGATGAATATTAACATGCTAGCAACATCTCCCAGGTGCATTTCAAATGGGCTGAAGGTGCAGTCAGAACATGCAAACTCAGGATGCAACCCAGAGCCTATTTACAGGAAAGTAAGCTGTCATGAAACCAATTGGACATAGGGTTATACTGCACAAAGTACTTTGATGACCCGTAAGCACCTGCTCTTGGTTGGAGCAAGCCAACTGATATTCTCTCACTGGCAGTTCTTTTTCGTGTATCTGTGTGGCTTGACCATCTCTTTCCACTTGGTTTGGGGCAGGGCCTGACAGGCTCTTAAGGCCTGCTGCTGCTGTTGCTGCCCAGGAGGACTGCCTGCTGAGGGCCTGAAGCACCCTGCCCTTGCCTCTTTCCACCTGGCTTGGGGTGGGGCTTGACAGGCTTCATAAGGACTGCAGCTGCTTTTAAATTGTTTTTAAATTTTTATCTGTTTTGTTTTAAATGAGTCCATCTTGGCTGTGAAGACCCGCACCCTGCCTTGCTGGCCTGGGAGAGTGGAGTGCTGACTGACTCCAGATACAAAAGCTGAAGCTGTCTGGAATCGCTGTGGTTGGCAGTGGCGGCAGCCCAGATGAAAGTTTTTAAACAATTCTAATAATAATAATAATAATAATAATAATAATAATAATAATAATAATAATAATAATAATGAATAGCCCTTGTGAAAATAGTTTTGCGTCTTAAAACAACGAGGAAAGGGGGGGGGGGTTGATAGAGACATCACTCAGAAGCAAGCTAACTTATTGATAGTCTATTTTAGAACTACAGAAGGTTTATAATCGGAGTGTGTGTTTGATCCATGATTTATCAGCTGTGGGAGCTGATGTATTAGACGTGGCTTTCCTGGTAGTACCGATGTGCCTCTGCTCTCTGGCAGGATCAAAGACAAGGCACTCAAAATAACAGAGCAGGAGGAAAAGAGAAAGAGTTGGTTTCCCAGAGAGCTTTGAAAAAAGGACACTGTGAAATACTTGTTCAGGTATACTTCAAATCAAGGAAGGGGCATGTTAGCAGAGGATTTCCAAACCCAGCACAAAAGTAAATTCTGTTCGAAGCAATATTGTCTCTTTCAGGTGCACCATTTTCTATGTCCTCCTGGAGGAAATAACACAACCGCCAACCGCCATTTGTTATCAAAAGCCAGGCTGGTTCCCCTTACATGGAAGGTGCTCTCTCCCCTACTCAAACATATCTTTTCTGGCTCCAAAGCACCATTTTTGGGAGATGGGGCAACCAGAACAGCCCACAGGATTCCAAAGGTAGCCTGCTTCCTCTAAGAACATATTGCTTGTCTCCTTATTTTTATTGTTGGTTTACCTACAGCACAATAAACAAAGTTAGAGGACTGAGGGAAAAAAATAAACTGTTTTGTGTGAAGCAAATAATGGAATTTTATGTGATGCATACTTCCTGAGAAGCCAGTGTATATCAAAGTCATCCACTTTAATAAACTGCAAGTACAAAATTAAGTGCCTGCAACCTTCAAAGGAGTTTGGTTATTTGTTCTTGATGGCCATCATTGCTCCTTGTTCTCATAATCATTCTCCTTAGGGAGAAAATCAAAGACCATTTTCCCATCCATAGTAATATTCAAAAGAGGAACAAAAAAATGTTGTATTAAAGAAAGCGCAACACAATAGTGTTGGTAATTGCTCGCTTGGCTTGCCAAACAAACATAAATCCAATATGTCACCTCAAAGGGGCGTTTGCTGATTATCAGCATTTGTTCAGTTAATTTATTGGCACAAAGGTAAGAAAGCTGTTCACACCAGTGTTTTATTTTACTTTTATATGAATCAGGCTTATGCTAGACTGAAAAAAAAAGATGATTGACCAAATTATTGTTTATTAGTATAATTAAATACACACAATCTTGTAAACAGCCACACAGTGAGCAACTTGAGGCAAGTAAATCTTCAGCTAAGCATGAGAGAGTTTCACTCCTCTGAGGTATTTCTTTAGAGAACACAGGGAGCCATGTTTTCCAGTGGATTCCAAACCCACTCCAGAAATTCTGGAAGCCTCCACAACAAGGTGAACTAGGCATTTTTCTCTCTTGTGAGCCTGAGCGGAAAGGCACACAAGGCAGGAATCAAGCACTACAAGGCCAGCACCACACTCCATTTAAGATGGAGGACAGCCACATGGATGGGAATGAAGCTTTGCTCCCATTCAAAAGCAGCACTATTACCCTCCCACTACTAAAATGGCTACCTAGGGGGCTAGTAAGGAGGGCAATGAATGGTGATATGGCTGAGTCAGGCCAATGAAGGGCACTTCTGAGCCACTGGGGTCCTCAGACAGTTCCCAACCAACCACCAGGTCTGGACTGGTCTTGCTGGAGAGATTTTTGACCTCCACCTGATAATCACACCCTAAGACTGAACCCCTCAGATCCACCAAGGAAAGTATAACAACAGAAGACGCTGACTTATAATAAGCCAGAGCATTTGTGTATACATCCGACTGCCACTCTTTCCCATCACCCACTATGGGAATCTTTCAACTACAGCTGCAAGAGGCTGAGGTGGAAAAGGTGGGAAAATGAATGTGGACGAATAAATACATGGAACGGCAGTGAGATGGGGTTCTGGATATCGAGGGTACTAGACTGAGGGAGTCTGGCTCAATGGCCGGTAAAACAGCTTGCCAGGAGAAGCAGGTTGGCCTTGAAAAAGAGGATTGTGATAGAGAGTGGTCTAGAAGAATGAGGGGAGGGGAGGACCAGAGAAAAGGGATGGGAAGGAAAAATTGGAAAGGAGAAGGGATAGACATGACAAATGTAAACAAGTAAGAGCTTCTGAGGTAAGGAAGACAATGAAGGTGAGGTTCAGGCATAGATCAAGGAGGAGGAGGAGGGGACACCATGGCTTCTGAATATACCATGCCCCAAAATATTTAAAGTACATTTGCACACAAAAGAAGCATAAATGGTTTTCTTCTAGGCCCAACTACCTTTGAGACACCTGGTTTGCCTAATCATATATTAAATGGATTACCAATACAGCCACATTACAGAGCAATAGGGAACATGCTAGTATTTTGAGTGAGACCAGTTGTTAAGATATTTTAGTGCCTGGACTTTAATGTCCATGGTTAGTTAACAATGATTTATTCCATGTAAGTAATTAGAAACAATGAATTATTGAGCTGTGGAAGTGAACTTAGATTCCTTCATAATGTGATCATGGTTAACCTAAAGATTATACTCACTTTTCAGTTTCTTTGCAATCTTCCATTTGACTTAAAGACTGGGGAATAAAGCTGAATAAAATTGTGTCAAGATGGGATAACCCCCTTTGGCTCAATTTGAAACAACCTTGGTGTTTATGATTTTTTTTAATTCAGAAAAAAATGTGTCTATTTTCTAAGAGTTCTCTCCCATCTTGTAATGTTTTTCTTAAATAAAGAAATAATATTATATACCACCCTTTCTCCAAAAAAAGCCCCGGTTGGGGTGGTCTTTTCAGTTTTGCTTCTGCTTTTGTTATTTGTTTTTAATTACCTCAATTTTCAGTGTTTTAAAAACTACCACTCACAGACCAGTGTCGTTGGAAGGAATCTTGAACCCAGGGCCACACATCTTTCCCTCACAAATCAGTGTTAACAATGTGTCAGAAGCCTTTTATTTTTCCAGTAGTTCATGCCACTCTAGAATATATGCTGGCATTGCGGCAACTTTGCAGCTGCCATTTTTACTGCAAATCAATGGTTGCTGCCAATTTCTCAGTTGTCAAAAGACTGCCTTCCCAGTCACCCTGCTCAATGCTGAATTTTGCATGGATCTAACTACTTGCTCCCAACCACAAGGTGCACCAGGTAGATGTATATTTGACACTCTGCCTGGTATACTCTATGGTCATAGATCACAACCTTCTTACTCTCCAACTCAATGAGAAATAGCCATTTTAAGAGCAGGAAAAATAGGAAGGTGGGGCAGGAGAGCAAAAAAGAAAGGTAGACAGAGGAAGAAAAATAGACAAGTATGTAGAGGAGGAGAAAAGGAGAGACTTGTATTAAGGATATTGAAGCTTGGGGGATGAGGACTATATTATTATTATTATTATTATTATTATTATTATTATTAGCCTTTTGGGGCATAGCCCACTTAACAGGATCATGGGTGGTATTCATCTAAGCTTTATTCAGAGTAGACACACTGAAATGGATGAATGCAACCTAGCTTATTTGGTAGACCATGAGACTCTCAATATCAGGATTGTGGTTTTGAGCCCCACATTGGGCAAAAGAGTCCTGCATTTCAAGAGTTGGACTAGATCACTCTTGTAGTCCCTTCCAACTCAACAATTCTATGATTCTAGTCATCATTAATTTCAATGGGTCTACTCCGAGTAACATTTAGCTGAATACCACCCCATAAAACCACAATACAGATTCAAATTACCAAGGCAACAGTATTAGCAATTGTTTAAGACAGAATAAAAGTTGGCATATAGGAAAGGAAAGCTTGTATGACTTAAAAAGGGAGATGAAAAACCAGCCGATCCAAATGGGCAAAATGTGTTGTCCACATTATAAAGCTCCTGGGACAACAGTGAGATGGGGTCCAACAGGAATTAGGCTCCAAGAATTCCAGCCGGCTGAAAACCTGCAAGGCTTCTTCCCCTTCATGCTGCTTTTCTCTTTGCTCAACCAAGGCACTTTCAGTCCATCTACTGCAATAAGGAACCACTGCAGGATTAGCCTTGTCCCGTTGTTGGGAATGTGTGTGCTCTTTAAAACATTCAGTATAGGAGTTGTGGAAGACAGAGATTGATTAACCAAGGATTGGGTTCTTTAACAGATGACAAAGAGAGCTAAGGGAAGAACTCTTTATCCACGTTGGCAACAACCTTTTCTGCAGCTTTGGCACTCGGAAAGCCGAAGAGACGTTAATGGATGCACAGTGTTTAAAAGGCTCCTGGAAACAGCAAAGGTCAAAACGGTTTGCTGTTCTGGAGCCAAATGACAGCAAATTCTTGAAAATATAGCTTATTACAAAAATACATACAAATATGTTTAGCGTTGTTGAGTAAGGCAAGAGCCAAGGAATAGATGAATGTGCTAAAAAAGAACCCCAAACGTAGACATGAATTCATAGACTTATCCACATTGCAAATATCAGTTCTAAATCCGCTTAACTCTCATGATTCTGCCAGGAATCTTGGGGTTGTAGTTTGATGAGGCTAAGAACTCATTGTTTAGGGGAGATTTGTTCCCAGGGAGAAATTCTATCTTGTTCCCTATTGCAAAATAGATAAATGTCTGTGGAAGGTGTTGTAGGTAATGTATGGCAGTCTGACTAGCAGATAGTTTACTGGTCCTGGGGTTGGCCCTGCACAACAACAACAACAACAACAACAACAACAACAACAACAACAACAACTTATTATTTATACCCTCCCAAACAAGTGTTAAAAACAATACAGCATTAAATATTAAAAACTTCCCTAAACAGGACTGCCTTCAGATGTCTTTTAAAAATAAGATAGCTGCTTATTTCCTTGACATCTGGTGGGAGGGAGTTCCACAGGGCGGGCGCCACTACCGAGAAGGCCCTCCGACTGGTTCCCTGTAACCTCACTTCTCGCAATGAGGGAACCGCCAGAAGGCCCTCGGCGCTGAATCTCAGTGTCTGGGCTGAAAGATGGGGGTGGAGACGCTCCTTCAGGTATACTGGACCAAGGCCATTTAGGGCTTTAAAGGTCAGCACCAACACTTTGAATTATGCTCGGAAACCATGTCTGTCCACCCCCTACCCCAAAGTGCCCTTCACATAAAATTAGTTGCTGGCTAGGGATTTAGCGGAATCAGTGGGAGGAATTCAGCACAGCACTAAGGAGATCACTCCAATCTTTTACAATCATAGAATCGTAGAGTTGCAAGGGACCGCGAAGATCATCAAGTCCAAGCCCCTGAAATGCAGGAATCTTTCACCAAACATGGGGCTTGAACTCACAGGCTTGAGATTAAGAGTCACATGCTTTACCAACTGAGCTATTACGTATGTAATATTCCCATTCCCATACAAAGAATCAATACCCGAGGACTGCCATGTTACATATTGCTGAAAGACAGGGGTAAAAGGTAAAGGTAAAGGGACCCCTGACCATTAGGTCCAGTCGTGGCCGACTCTGGGGTTGCGGCGCTCATCTCACTTTATTGGCCGAGGGAGCCGGCGTACAGCTTCCAGGTCATGTGGCCAGCATGACTAAGCCACTTCTTGCGAACCAGAGCAGTGTACGGAAATGCCGTTACCTTCCCGCTTGAGCGGTACCTATTTATCTACTTGCACTTTGATGTGCTTTTGAACTGCTAGGTTGGCAGGAGCTGGAACTGAGCAATGTGAGCTCACCCCATCACGGGGATTCGAACCGCTGACCTTCTAATCAGCAAGCCCTAGGCTCTGTGGTTTAACCCACAGCGCCACCAGCATATTGCTGAAAGACAGGGGTACCCAATATGTAATCCTCCAAATGTTGTTGGATTCCAGCGCCCATTTTCCCTGGCTGACTTTGTCTGATGGGAGTTGTAGTCCAGTAAAACCATTTTGGCTACCCCGCTTTAATCCATCTGCTCTCTGATACTGGATATTCATTTCACCTGCAATAGCCCACTCTGCCTGTTTTTCAAATGCCTAGAAGGTGCTTGTCATCTAAGGTTAGAAAGATATGCTAAAACCAAAATTAGAATTGTCCTACTGCCTGTTATCAGCAGCTCAAAATGAGCCTCGCCATCATGTGAAATGGTAGGCTGTGCACAGGGGATGTTGAAGGAATCAATTGAAAACACACTATCAAGAGGATTTCCTTTCATTTGACCCCATCACAGCACAGATTCTTGCTATGAATAATTTTTGCCTTAGATCTTTATGACAAGTGTTCGTTTCCTAAACATGCACACATTATATGTAAATAGATCTGTAAATTGCCTTGCAATGTGCATTATTTGCATATTCATTGATGTATAATTGCCACTGTCCTGACAGGTACCTCATTGTCTCTTTTTTTCTGAAGCGTGCTTTGTTCAAGTAGTTTGTTGTTAGATTTTAAAGAGGTATGAACACATGGCCAGGCCAGCTGCATATTCCTGTATTGCAGGGGATTGGATAAGATGATCCTTGAGGTCTCTTCCAACTCTAAAATTATATGATTCTATGTCAGTAAAAGCAAGTTCAGCCACCTGAAGCGAAATATCTGATTTTCCAAGCTAGCTCCAATTGTAAGCTGCAGGTAAGAGAGACAATGCACTTTTTCCAAAACGAAAAAGGGAGGAAGACTTAATTAAGTTGCACAATTTGCTGCCATAATTTGTGCCAATCCTACTGGTTTAGTTGACTTTAAGAAAGGAAATGATACAAATCCATGAAGGATAAAGCTATCAATAGCTGATAGCCACTGGCAACAGAAAGCTGGACTAGTTGGCTACCCTTGATTTAGAAAAGTAAACACACACACACACACACACACACACAAAACATTACCATTGGTTCACTGTTACTGCATTATATAGCTCTCTCTCTCTCTCTCGCACGCACACATATCCAGATATTTTTTCATATTTTAAAAGAATATGAATCTTTGTTTTTGTTAAAACATTGTATCTTAATTTTCATAACCCCTGAATACTGTGAAATGTTCAATAAAACTCAACTGGTTCATTTGGTATTCTGCGGCCAGCCTTTGGGACTTCCCAGAACTCAGATCAAACACATGTTTGTCAATAAGGCCTCATGAATTTTTCACAAAATAGATGTAGCTTGTTCTTAATATGTCAGTCTAATTCCTGTTGTGTATTTTTAAAAAAAGATACAATATCGTTGGACCTAAATGTATGCGAATGGAAAAGGAATGCAAATTGTATATTGTATTGCCCACCTGGTAAAAAAAAAAAAAAAAAAAGCCCTGAGAGGAATATTGAGAAGGGAGGAGAGTGAAACCAAAATGGAAATAGGGAAGAGAGGAGATATACTCCCTTTCATATGTTTGTGGCATAGGCAGTTGCCCTCAACTCCAAAAATGTGTGAGCCAAAGTTTCTTCAATATTGTCTTCATGTGCCAGAGCCCCACAGAAGTGATGCTGTACTCTCCCCCTTAGATTACACTTGTCCCCTAAAAAATCTCATCCCAAACTCTTACAAACAGACACAATGGCTGGTCTACAGTGGTCCTCTGAAGTCCATGAAAGTGGCCTATCCATTTCAATGCTCGCCACAAAAAGCTTCTGATGCAGCTGTAGTCCCTTTCTCTGGAAAGTGGTGAATTCAATGGATGGAGGGGATGGAGAGGAGGTGGTGGCGTGGCTTGCGTCTTGGGGGCGTGACGCCCCACCTGTGGGGGTGTGGTGCCCAGCGTGGGCAGGGGGCAGCTGTGATGGCTGCCAGGGGCAGTGCCGGGGGCGGTGCGCTCCCCCTGCCCCCCTCTTCCTCTACCAGTGGGTAGATTGGAGCATACTATTCCCACGGAAACAATCGGGTTTGAAGTAAGGACTAACATGTCCTACTGATTTCAGTTCAACCAGTATAAACATTTAAAGCACATCCCCTCAAGAATTCTGGAAATTTTAGGAATTGTGCCAGAAATTGTAGCTTTGTAAGGGGTAAGCAAAGGGATGTGGGTGGCGCTGTGGTCTAAACCACAGAACCTAGGGCTTGCAGATCAGAAGGTTGGCGGTTCAAATCCCCACGGCGGGGTGAGCTCCCGTTGCTCGGTCCCTGCTCCTGCCAACCTAGCAGTTCGAAAATACATCAAAGTGCAAGTAGATAAATAGGTACCGTTCCAGCGGGAAGGTAAACAGCATTTCCGTGCGCTGCTCTGGTTTGTCAGAAGTGGCTTAGTCATGCTGGCCACATGACCCAGAAGCAGTAAGCTGGCTCTCTCGGCCAGTAAAGCGAGATGAGCGCCGCAACCCCAGAGTCGTCCACGACTGGACCTAATGGTCAGGGGTCCCTGACCATTAGAGAGCCAGTGTGGTGTAGTGGTTAAGAGCGGTAGTCACGTAATCTGGGAAACCGGGTTTGTGTCTCCGCTCCTCCACATGCAGCTGCTGGGTGACCTTGGGCCAGTCACACTTCTTTGAAGTCTCTCAGCCCCACTCACCTCACAGAGTGTTTGTTGTGGGGGAGGAAGGGAAAGGAGAATGTTAGCCGCTTTGAGACTCCTGAAGGGGAGTGAAAGGCGGGATATCAAATCCAAACTCTTCTTCTTACCTTTAAGGGGTAAGCAACAGTTCCTAGGATGTGCTTTAAGTGTATGATGTGTGCACAACTTTAGTCTTCGGTCCACTGCCTTGAAATCCTAATAGAGGTGGCATATAAAATAATTAATTCAATAAAATAAATACCATCCATTAATTGTGGCTTTTGTTGTGTCCTTTCCAAGAACAAAAGAAAACACTATCAGGGGAATAATTTCATACTCAAAAAACCCCCAACCCCTACAATGCCTACCTATTAAGATCACATTCTCCTTGCACAGATTTTGAAATATTTCCAAAACCGTTATATCTGATCTGGGGACAAGTGTGACCAGGTGAGAAAGAAGCTTTTTGTTGTCCTACATACAAGCTGTGTATCTGGAGGCTTAAAGCTGTGCTGTCTTCAAAAGGAAAACAAAGACTAGTGTCTGGCAAGCTATTTGCCTTCCAAAATTGGAAATAACACAATCATAGCTTCAGAAATAGCTTGGGAAAGGCCGTGGCCATGTTATTTCTTGATAATGTAAGATCGGGGCCTGACATTTCTCAGAGATTTTTGAGAGAGCAAGGAGTCCAAAGGGGGCTGGAAATAGGCTGGCTTCAAAAAAATAGGATGCGGGGGGGGGAGGGAAGAAAGAAAAAGGAAGTATTCAAAGGAAATAGAATTGACAGATGGGTGGCCATGGTGCTGGTGGAAAAGAGACGTTTTTGAAGGGGGGGAATTGAAAGAATGGTATCATTATCCCAATCACTTGTGGAACAGCTACAACAAGGATGTCCCATTTTGTAAGCTATATGGTGAAGGGAACAGAAAATTGCTTTACCTGAACCTAAGGCATATGGTAAGTTTGTGGCCAAGGCCGATGTTTTTCTTACTTAAACAATTGAAACACTGAAGACCTAAATATTATATGCACAGCCCAATCCTATGCATGGGATTGATTTCCACACTAGTTTACTCCCAGTTTTGCAGCTTTTACTCTCATGAAAGGGGTGGTGTTTTCTGAATTTTTCATTGTGCGAACTCCACTACAGTATGAGATGTATAAATGGACTGACGCCTTATTCAAAATTTCCATGTATTGTACAGTCTTTCCTCTCTCTCCATGTGCTTGGTCAGCAGAGACACGTTGGATGTTAAAGCTGAAACAGTACCGAACATGAGGAAAATGATGAAAAAACCAAAAGGAAATCTGTCAGTCACCCAGGAAATGTGTAATGTAGGGTAAATAATTTATGGCAAGACAAGGATGTTCTAAACATAAAAATTTAAACTGTAGCTTAGAAGCCCTAGCTCAGTGGTAGAGCTTGTGCTTTGAATTTATCAAGATGTCAGACGAAATCCCTTGCATCTCTTATTTGGGAGTTTCTCTTGTGAGGGAAATGCTTGTCATAAAGATAGACCCACCAGAATCTGCTCCACCACTGCAGGGAATTTTGGGACTGTCTTCCACTTGACAAGAGACTCGGGAAAGTAGGAGTCAGCAGCCTGCTGAAATCGGCCCCCTTGAGAACGATGGACACTGGCAATTGTACAGCTTTGGCATCCCCTGGATTGGCCGTAACCTTGACAACATTATCCACGATGTACAAGCATTAAGAGCTACTTGGTCTGCATCAACCACGAAAAAATCAGAAGCACAGCCCTCAAAGTCTCAGCAGCAGATGCAGCCATTTCATGCCAACACTGGGTTCAAAGACACTGCGAGTGTGGGGGCACATTAGGGCTCCGGGATGTGTGATGTTGTGGTGTAGCCGCCCCTCTGCATTTAATGCAATTTGAGGAGGACATTCAAGTGACTCCCCCTCCACTTCACAATCCATTCTGTGGGGCTTGATGTTTGTAAGGGAAATCAGTGTAATCAGACTGAGTCTCTTTTGAGCAGCCCAAATTAGGGAGAGGCAGATCACTTTAAGCAGAGGCCATAGAAGTCAGTACATTGGACAGCTCCTGGTAAGCCCTCCTGGCTGGAGCTCTTCCTTCCATGGTAGGTTCAAAGGGATTCTGTTCATACACAGCCCATCAAGACAATGACAAAAATCCACCAACAACATACAAATCAATATGGCTAACCTGACCCAAAGCACCCACCCACCCCACTCACACATGAAAACAAAGATCACCACAGCCAATCACAAACAAACAACCACACCCTAGGCCAACCCCAACCTCTCTCACCACCAAAGAAACACAAGTGAACAGCAGAGAACCTGCACAAGCGACGCTGGCATAAAACCCCACATATATTAAGGAAAATAGAAACATTGCCTCCCCACCCCCACTTACCTTCGCCCCTCCACCTCTTTCCCCCTTTTCTTCCTAATGTCGCAACAAATGAAACTGATCTGTAAAAAAATGTTACTTAAAGAGAGAAAGAGAGAGAGAGATTGCACATACTTTTGTAAACCAAGAAAATCTTTAATAAAAAAACCCTTAAAATAAATAAATAAATAAATAAATAAGGGATTCTGTTTCAGCAGAGAGCTGAAGGCACCTGAAGCCTTGCTTACCTAAACTGTCAGAGTCAAACCTAAAATTGGCTTCTCCTCTTGGAGATGCTTGCTGTGCTTATTACACAGTCCTTGTCTGGTTTTGTATATGTTGACTTCTGCAAGGTTGGGAATGTGCTGTTGAGGACTTCTGTTTGAGAACACAGGTAGGGTCTATCCTTTGGCAGGAAGAGCTTGGGAGACGTTATTGAAGGTTGTCCTTTATATAATTCTCTGCTTAGTCTGTTCCAGGATATTGCAGATCCCCAGAGTCAGGAGCCTAGTGTCACCTTGGGCATTCAAGGGAGACCCAGCCAGATGGGTGGGGTATTAATAATAATAATAATAATAATAATAATAATAATAATAATAATAATAATATCAACTACCAAAGCAACCCAATGACTATAGACTGGCAGTAGCCCTGCAGCTTCTAAGGGTCTTGCTTTTAGACTACTTAATGGCCTTCAGTCACTTGAATTCTGCATACAATAGGTTTATAGAGAAGCAGATGACACATACTGCACAATCACATATTAAATGTGTACAAATTCAGATAAAGGTGGGGATTACAGGAGCAGATGGTCTGCGTGGGTGAAGGAATGCCCCATCAGGTCACAGGGAGCCAAGACCATTCAGGCATCCCAGGTAATGAAATCTGAGAAGCTTTTTTTTGGGGGGGGGGAGTTGCAAGAATGGTAAGGGTAAAATTGTAGTGGGCAAGCCTGCATAGCCAACACAGATAATTTAAGCACTGTGAAGATAGGGATGAAGTTTGCAGGAGAAGATGTGTGAGGAGTCCCCCATAGTCCCTGGGAAATCAGGTGAGGTGTTGTCAGTTGGAAGACAGTATTAAACTCTTCATCTCCTTCCCTGAGTCTGGGGTGGCTTTGGGACATAGAAAAGTGCTATGTAGCAGATCAGACAAGTTGCCCATCTAGGCAAATATTGTCTACTCTGACCCTCAGTGGCTCTTCAGGGTCTCCAGCATAGGTTTCCCCCCATTACCTTCTATCCGATTATCTTTTTTAAAAGCTGGAGATATCAAGGATTGAACCCAAAACATGCTTTCTGTCCTTCAGTGGTGTGCTCTCTCTCTCTCTCTCTCTCTCTCTCTCTCTCTCTCTCTCTCTCTCTCTCTCTCTGTGTGTGTGTGTGTTTCCCATGAATTCTGCCAATTCTCTCTCCACCTCTGCAAGTGGTTCACACATTAGATATTCACTGATGTCCAGACACAGATATCACTAGGGGGTGGGTGGGTAGCCGTGTGTTTATTGCCTCCCAAAGCCACGAATTTGGCAGAGCAGGAATCTACCCCTTATACATAAATCACACTTCCTTTTCTCTTCATTTATATCTTGCAGCATGTCTCCATTTTGCAACATGCCACACAGGCGGGAGGGGAAGCACTCCAAGGTCGTGGCTCTCAGCAGTGAGCTGGAGCAAGGGCTACAGAGTAAACAGATGGTAGTCCATCATATATGAGTTACTTTCAAGGTCCCGGTTTATAAAAGCACAGCTCTGTGCAGGCTACTGGCTGTTGTGGAGCCTCTGCACTGTCAATGATTTTAAGATACGAGCAGCGTCTGAGCAGCCGCTGTGCCCCAGGGGGCACTGCTGTGCCACATTTAACATAAGCTTCAAGGCTGCAGCAGCTCCCTCCTGTTTTCAAGCTTGGGCACACTGAGTCAAAATAAGTCAGGGCTTACTTTTCTTAAGAACTTCTGGGCAGCTCAAAACTCCAACTGCTTTTTTATGATTATTAAAGGCCATTGGAAAACAGCTGTTTGAACCTATGCAGCTGATATATGCTATACACCCCTCAATTAAAGCATTTTTGTTGTTGCTTGCTCATCTGCTTTTAAACTGATTAATCAACTCCATATATATATATATATATATATATATATATGCTTTCGTAGATTTTCACGGGTACAGGAATGCAGGTTTTGGTGTCTTCGGGTGTCTTCCCGTGTAAGAGTTGGGGTGTCTAGGCGACGTTTCGAAACGTCGCCTAGACACCCCAACTCTTACACGGGAAGACACCCGAAGACACCAAAACCTGCATATATATATATATATATATATATATTACAAAAGCCTACTGAACCTACTGATGTTTTTCATCAGACCTTTTAAGAGGAGTTTGATATCCCTCTCTGGATCTGTGCTGGGGCAATTTTAAACTTTTTTTGTATAAGGAATTGTTATTAAATGCTTGTAGAGTTTTATATATGGAACTGTTTTTACTGGGGGGGGGGAGTTAATAGAAAAAAGGTGCCAATTCTCATCATGAAGTTGTGACAGTAGGTGTCACACTTTTAACAATTTTTTTTGAGGGGGGGGGTGTGCCAGTATTGCATACCATTGAGAAAAAAGTTTTGTGGTTGTGACTATTTTAATATTGTGTTTTTTGCTGTTCTTTGGGACACTGTGGCAGAAGGCAGGTAAAAAAAAATCCACAAACAAACAAACTTTTTTATGATTCAATAAGCAAAGCTACAATTCACTGTTGGAAGCAAATGAAATCTTTAATATTTTCTCACTCATTTCTTTTGATGACAACATAGCAAAAGCCAGATAGCCTGAATAAGCATAATACAGTGGTACTTTGGGTTACAAACGCTTCAGGTTACAGACTCCGCTAACCCAGAAATAGTACCTTTGTTTTAAGAACTTTGCTTCAGGATGAGAACAGAAATCGCACGGCAGTGGCGCGGCAGCAGCAGGAGGCCCCATTAACTAAAGTGGTGCTTCAGGTTAAGAACAGTTTCAGGTTAAGGACGGACCTCTGGAACGAATTAAGTACGTAACCAGAGGTACCACTGTAAACACAATAAACATAATAAACATAAACATACCAATAATAAACAACGGCCCCCTCCTGATCTCCAGGGAAGGAGTAAAAATTTCTGTGTGATGGCCACTGATAATTATTTTTTACTTATCTTGAGAGATTTCCCCATGTCCATCATCTCCCTCTCTAAGGTACCTTCAGCCGCTTCCTTTCACTGGCCAGCTCTGGCACCCATCAAGTACCACAGGCTCCTCCCCTAAAGACTCCAGGCTCCACTCCTGTATCACCAGATCTGAATCTCAGGAAACCTGACAGTCCTACCTCCATCCCATCCCCACAAATAAGTCTCAAAACCATTCATTTTTTACATAGGCTGCCTTACGTTGCCAGTGAAAATTCAACCCAATCTAAACAACAGACTTTAATTTTAAAAATCTTGATGCACCTGAAGATTCATCCTCATCCTAATCTCTCTCTCTCTCTCTCTCTCTCTCTCTCTCTCACCCACCCACCAATATTCTTTTAATTTTCCAAAGTGTAGCGCTTACTCAAGGTTGAGTATTGTCCCCTATTTAATTTCCCTGTGACTTAATTTTCCACAATCCTTCTATAACTCTTCACATAGGACCTTGCGCTCAACTACCCAGAACAATTTTCCCCCTTGGCCATCCTCAGATTCTGCTGCTCCCTCTCTGTTTACTCTTTGCTAGATCATTAGCAAGCACATTAAGTGAAGACCTTGGGAAAAAGCCTGCTGCTTCCTTTGCTCCAGTGCAGAAACCACTTGGCTTAACGTAGGGATTAATTTGGTGTTCCACATCTCACTTTCTGTATCATCAGACAGTAAAAAAATAAATAAATATATAAATAAAAAAATCGGGGTGGGGGTGAGTTGCTAATAACTACCAGCCAGTTACCATGGCAACCCATCAGGGAAATATTCTTATCCAAATAGTTCTGTAAATCAAGACTAGAAGCGCAGTGTAATATTTTCACATAGCCTCCTGCAAATAATTGGCTCCTAATGCAATAATATAATTCTTCATTGTATCATATTAAAAGTAGTTGGTTCTAATTTTCATGTTTTACACTTCTCATATTTATTACATATTTAAATACATATTTTGTATTTTATTACCTTACCTTAGTAACATTGTTATTACCTTAGTAATATTATGCTTGCAGAGAACAGTAAAGGCAACATTATCACATAATAGTGATCAACCTGAAGCACCATAACGTCAGTGTGATCAGAGTTAGGTTGGTCATTCCCTTTTTCAGTCCCCTCTTTCAAGTTACAGTTCTGTACAAACCTACCTGGCAATAGGTTCCATTGAGTGCAATGGAATTTTAATTCTGAATGGATACATCTAGGGCTATGCTGTTAATTAATGCTGTTTGGGTCTGGATTTATTGTGTATTATGTTTGTCATAGCCTTTATTGGCATAAGTTTAAACAGTGAAATCATAAAATCATACCAAGTCATCCAAATACATTAATAATCCAAACACATATTACATATAAAAGACTAGATAGTCACCATTAAATAAATCAGGCAACTTTGGACTTAGCTTTAAAAATCTTGGCTATTTGTATTTTATGCAAATTACTATTTGTTGGGGAATCACAAGGGCATAGCACTCAAGGGCATAGCATGGGTTGCCGGTGCCCGAGGTGGGGCAAGTGTAGTGCCCCCCCCCCCCCCGGCAGACTGGGCAGTAGTCAGTCAATTTGCCAGTCAGCAAAGGATACTGTCAGGGAGACAAAGTCCATCATGGCCCCACGTCGCCTCCGGACGTCCATCGATCTCCCGTAGACACGCAGTATCAGCAATTAGCGTCATGAGCTCCAGAAATAGCTTCCCACATTCCAGGGCTGATGCACGCTCTTATCAGCAGATAATGCACAGCAAAAGATGCGCGCAGGAGAGCATTATTTATAAGTTTATTCTGTGTTAGTCAGAACAGAGAAAAACATGACCGCCTGCTTCAGCGTTCAGGCACCGAGAGAGAAAAACAAAAGCAACAGAAAACATAAACATCCTGCGAACAGGAAATACGCAGACTCTGTGACTCAGAAAGCCTGCCCCCTTTTAAGGTGGAACGGAAATATCCTAACAGACTGGACAGTAGTCAGTCACTTTGCCAGCCAGGCTCTAATCAAGGGAGTCTCTCCTTGTAAACTAGCCCCAACCTGGGAGCAGAGATAAGGCAGAGAAATGCGAAGCCAGGAGATTGCAGTGTTGCCTCGCCCTCCTGTCCTTCCAGCGAGGCATTCTGGGCAACAAACATGGCTCAGACAGTGCCTTCCTCCTCCTTCCCTCTTGGCCGGCCCATTGGCAGAGCATGCACAGACCATAGCTGTCCACCGTCCTTATTTGGTGGGAAACTCCCTTATCCCAGCGCCATGTCCCACTGCTGTCCCTTATTGATGATGTCCCTTAAATTTCCCGGGTTTCAAAGGAAGCAGCTCCTTTCCCTCCCTCACTGCCAGCCAGGGAGGAGGGAGACTCCAACTGTGTTGCTTGGCTGCCCAGCCTGCCCCCTCCGGCCTCGTCTCACCAGCCTTGGCCCCTGGGAGCCCCTCCCTGCCTGGACTGGCAGGAGCCTCAGGCCCTTCCGCCACCATCCTCCTCACGGCCGCTGAACTGAGCGTCTTTGCCTGGGGCCTCCCCTCTGCCCGCCCCCGCTGCCCCCGCTAGGCCGTACTGTGGCTGCACCGCCGAAGGACCAGGATGAGATGGGCAGCCTGTTGTGGCCTATGAATTGCTGAGGAGCCGTGAGAGGAGAGTAAGGGCAACCATAGAGAAAGCAGTTCAGAGAGAGGAGGAGGAGACGAAGGTGGAGGTGCGGGCAGCTGTTCCAAGGGCTAACCATAGAGGGGGAAAGCAGAGGAAGGACCGCAAGCGTTTCTCCCATAGATTTGAAGTAATAGACTAGCATAGATGGTCTGATCTGCGGGTTTACTTCAGGCGCTATTCCCCCCCCCCTCTTCCTCCCGCCCCGCCTGATGGAACTGAGAGCTGCAGATGGAGCACGAGAGACAAGATACAGAACTGCAGCAGCATCTTCGTAGCTTGCACTTCGTTTCGCGCGAAAAGTGGTTGCTGCTTGTAGTTATTTAATTGCAGTGTTTCATCAGCTGGTGTCTTGAGCAGCAACCTCTGGAAATGAAGGGCTAAAAACCGGCACTGCTCTCCAAAATGATCTGGTCCCTTTTAACTTCGCATTTCAGCTGGTTGACTAAAATCCCTTATTTTGGCTGCTGATCCCTTATTTTCGAGGCTGCTGGTTCCTTATTTTCAAATCTGTAAGTTGACAGCTATGGCACAGACATCCCTTTGTCAGCCACAAGGAGGTGCCACCCTAGCCCGGCCCAGGTGCAGCTTGCCTCCCTGACAGTTCTGGCCTAGGTGAGGTCATCTGGATGTACCCCCTCATAAATTTGCACCTGGGGTCATGACCCCTGACCACGCCCACATCATACCAGTGGCTGCACTTGCATCTTCATCAGCAGTGATGGTTCTAGAAGCATCCCTCAACTGCTCCTTCTAAGGGAATGAGACCCCACCCCTAGCTCCTGGACACCAATCCATAGCACTTCCATCTTGTTGGGATTATTGATTCTCAACCATCCGGGCCACCACTGCACCTGTAGACTGGCCGAGGACAAACAAAGCCTCTTCTGATGTTGCAGAAAAACAGAGTTGCATGCTATCAGCATACTGGTGATATTTCATTCCAGATCTTCTGATGAGCACTCTTAATAGCTCCTCCCAGTTCTTGGTAATATCCACACCTGGTTCACACACAAAATTAAATGGTAGATGTTTATTCTGAGCTGACATTGTGGACCGACAAGCAGAACAGAGAGCAGGCTAGCAGGGCAACCTAAGACCTGATGGAGGGCATACCAAGCTGGTCCATCCACCCATACTATTTTACCTCACCACCTGGTGGGGCCAGTTCTTAGATGTCTCTCCTGGAAGTAACTCCAGGCTTGTAGTTATGGAAGTATCTTGCTCAGTGTCCCAGCCTCACTTTCACCTTACACAAAGCAGTGGCAGTCAGTGATTGTAGTGAGCAGCAGCAAATGGAGAGCAGGAGATATTTAGCCTCTCCCTGCTTCATTCCCCCACTGCTTTGTCCTCCTGGCATGCTGGATTGGTTCTGCTGGTGTGTTTGCACTGCACCAATATACACACCACCTCACCCATCTCCCTCCAGGTGAATAACAGTGACCTACCTGCCAGCAAGCTAGCAGTGTGGCTCTGCCTCACCTGGTGAATCACTTTTGGGTTTAACCCTCTGCTCCTGGGCTGAACACATAGGGACAAGAACACAGCAGGCATTGTTGTTGTTTAGTCGTGTCCGACTCTTCGTGACCCCATGGACCAGAGCGCACCAGGCATAATGCACCCTATAGGATTGCTCTGTAAGGTTGCCATCCTAAACTGGTTTACCTGGCAGTAAGTCCCATTAGACTCAATGGGGGTTTCTTATGAGGTGACATGTATAGGATTATATTGTCAATTACTTAAAATCTGTTTTCTTTCTTTTTTCCTCCTCATAATCAACAATTTGTGCCTGAAATTTGTATTTCCTCTCCTAATGAGATTTCCAAAGTGCAACACATTGATTTTTATTTTTTAAAAAATGAGGATGAGGGTGGGGAGGAGTTACTTGTTAAATCGCAGCACATTCTATCCAGCAACTTCAATTAGAAATCCTCGAAAGGTTTATTGAATAGAATGGAGCAGATGCAATAACCTGTTTTGTCACCCCCAAATCATAGGATAAATGCACGTCAAAGTAAAAAATAAAATAAAATAAAGTGGTGATAAACTTCGGTTACATAGAAGGAAACATATCATTTTTTAGCAGTCTACTTGCCATGCTGATAAATAGCTTTAGTCCCCCTCGTTCTCCACACTTTTTTTATTGCAGACCCCTTTCACCATGATAAACCCTTTGAAAGGCACCCGGTTCTGTGATAAAGAGATTTCGTCAGGAGCAGGGAGCTGTTGCCTAGTGAGAGTGCTGTGCTGTGAGACTTGATGAATGAAAAGCAAGTCAGTTGTGGCAGGGTGCCAGAAGCCAGCGGCAGAAATGCACTTGGCTGAAGCCAACGGCAGCTAATCTGACATCCCGAAAACATTGTGTATTCTAATACGGTGAGCAGACCTTATGAAGTCTTTTACAAAGCTAGGGATTTGTTTGCTTTTCACTTGTAAGGGCGCATACCCCTTGCACTAGGTGTCAGCTCAAACAGCTAGCTTGGAAATCCAATCAGTGCAGTTGGCGGTAGGGAGAGGAGGGAAGCAGCCACCTTATCGTTCCTTTGCTGCAAATCTTCAGAGCTGTAGCAGGTGGATTTAAATCAGGCATGGGCAAACTCTGCCCTCCAGATGTTTTGGGACTACAACTCCCATCATCCCTAGCTAACAGGACCAGTGGTCAGGGATGATGGGAGTTGTAGTCCCAAAAACATCTGGAGGGCAGAGTTTGCCTATGCCTGATTTAAAGGCGCCTTGGGTGTACCTATGTGGACGCATAGATCAAACAATGCCTTCCAATATTGCACAGATGAAAATAGGGACATGAAAACAGGGACATTCTTGGGCATTCGGGGGAAGGGCCAGAACTCGGTGGTACATCCCCTGCTTTTACCCATAAGGTCCCATTTTCAATCCCCAACATCTCTAGGTATGGCTGGGAAAGACTCCCAAATGAAAACATGGAGAGGTGCTACCAATAAGTGTAGACAATGCTGATATGGATTGACTCATATTTGGAGTATGATGTATATATGAATCTACTTGGAAGGAAAACACTACTATGAAAACACCTAGAGGCCTGTGCTCAAAAAGAAGGAGATAAATATGAAGGAGAATAGGGGAACTTTAAGTTACACTGAAAGTAGGTATAAACTAAACAAACAAACAAACAAAAAACCAAACCCTAGAAGAAATTCAAGACCTGGTAGCGGGTTAGTTTCAGTATCATCAAGTCAGTGACTTATTTAAGAAGGATATATTAAATGGTTTTATGGAACAAAGGCCTGATTTTGAAAGGGGGCTGTTTGAGAGCAATAGAAAACCGATTTCTAAAATGTTCAAAATGTTATTAGAATGGGATACTGAAGATGAAATGGTTAAGGCACAGTGTTCTCTTAAAGGAGTTGAATTTTCTCTCTCCCCCCCATTCTGCCAATTGTTGAAAGTATTCCTCAATATTTGAAAACATTTTTCAGTGTTCTGCTGTGTGATTTTTCCAGCTTGGTTGGGGATGTTTTTCTTTCACTGCAGCCTGGTTTGCAACTTTGGCTTAGTTTGATTGTGAGTGTATGTGAGTCTCCTAGAGAGGAAATCACAGCCACTCTGCTCATCCTCTACAGCTCATGCTCAGTCAGGAAGGACATTAACCATGAATCTTGGTTCAGACAACACACTAAGCCAAACTTTAGGAGTCTCCTAACAGTTCCCAGCACCCTTAACAAACGATAACACCGAGGGTTCTTTGTGGGAAGCCATGTCTTAGCCAAAAGGTCGAGAAGCGAACACACACACACACACACAAATTTGTCTTTTTCTGACTTCCCATCCCATTTTCCATGGTGTTTTAACCCCCCCCCCCGCTGCACAACACCTTCTATTTCTTATACCATCACTTCAGTACTGTATTCTCTAATTCCTTCTGTCACACATATTTCAAATCCTGCTCATCAGTTCATCAAGCTATAATATTTTCCCAAATAGTCTGAGAAGGGCTTCCAATCTCCCACAAAGCAATCATCATTAGAGTCTCTCATTCTGGCTGTTAACTTTGCTATTTCTGCATAGTCCATCACCTTACTTATCCATTCTTCTTTGGTGGGAACGTCTTCCTTCCTTTGTGTGTGTGTAAAGAATCCTAGTGAGTTAATTCTTTCACTCCCTCCACGATGTCTTGTGAAAAATCATGGAAAGGGGCAAAAGCATCTAAAAGTGAGCCCATTTTAAACCAGCCCTAAATAAGTCTACACACAGATATCATATTCTTTTAATGGGTCAGTTTGTTTCTGAGTCTAGAAGAGGATATGAAAGTTGTTGCCAAATGATCTTAGCTTTCCGAATTCATTCAAGTTATTATTTCTTTTCAAAAAGCTATTAGCAAATTAGTTCTTAGCAAATCAGCAGTTGGTCTCCTGGCTTCTATTAAAAGTAATAAACAGGTGAACAAACAACTGCTGTGCTGACATCAGCAGTGGAGGAGCTCTTAACTCTCTCTCATAATAAGGCCATTTCCAGCTCTGATTTTGCCTCTCTCTGCTATAAAACTCTATTATGTTTTGATTGTTGTTTGCTTCCCTTGGACAGACATAACTGTTAATGTTACAGCACTGCCTGTCCTAAGCAATCCCGCAATGAAATAGTATTGCTTAGCTTGGAACATTTTATTTGCAATTGTCTGTAAGCACTTGCTGCTTCTGCGATCATGCAGAACCCCCAACCACCCCCCAAAAAGCATTGTGCATCAGCAAAATGTTAATCAGATTCAACACCCCCCACCTCTTGTCCCCGTGAACTGTATGCAACTGCCTTTCAATTTTAGAATGTTACAAACTGCTTTTCTAAAGGTGTCTGCAACAAGGTTACAAATGCAGGCTTTGATCCAATATAGCACACAGACAGTGACTATGGCAGTATTAGAAGAAGAAGAAGAAGAAGAAGAAGAAGAAGAAGAAGAAGAAGAAGAAGAAGAAGAAGAAGAAGAAGAAGAAGTTGTTAATATTCTAATCAGGTGTTTGGTAAAGAGTGGGGAACACGGAGACTGAGTGAGTAGCTGATCCCTGGGAATTCAGTTTTTTTTAATTATAAATGGGCTGCTCACTCACAGCCCTGCTTGTGGAATCAGGGTGGGGAATCACCAGTGCAGAATCTATTTACATGCGCAATTGCCCATGCAACTAGGAATGCAGAGAGAGAAATCTGCTTCCACCCAAGTATCATCCCCAGTCGGGAGAAGGCAGTAGTGTGTGATGACTCAATTCCTTCAGACATCTGCAACATTTTGCCTCTTGATGATTTACTATCTTTATTTATTTTCTTTCTCATCCTCCAGGTCAGGGATGGGCTGCAAGAAATCTACGGGAGAAGGAGTGAAGCAAAAGAAGGCACAATCAAAAAGAGAACCATCATCAAATATAATTAAACTGAGCAGTGTTGAATGAACTGTTTTGAACATGCTCCGAAGGCCTTTTGGAAAGGGAACATCTTTACCCTTATTTGAGTCAAAACAAGACTTCCACAGCTGCATCTGAGATGGTCTCTGAGAAAATCTGAGATGGTGAGGAAGTTCACATGGGAGAAGACATTCAACAACAACAAGGGTAGAGAACCTGGGACATTCTAGATGTTGTAGGATCCCAGTTCCCATGAGCTCCAGCCAGCATGACCAATGGTCCATGTGAAAGGCCACAGGTTCCCTACCCGAGCATACAAGATATTTGGACCACAGCAAACTGTTTCCTGGTGTTAAAATCACTGTCCTTGCAACACTCCTCCTAGTCACAACCTGCAGGTACAAATCATAGACCTCCGCACTCTGCACGAATTGTTTTGTTGATACCTAGCAGAGGATGCATACCATCCCTCTGCATATTTCATTGTTTTAGCCTTGCTTTCCAAACTTCACCTTTGGGGAGATACAAAGCTCTCGTCAGGCATTTTGCTTTTAGAGCCAATTGGACAAATGGTGGAATGGAGCAGGGTCAAGAGCACTAAGCTTTCCCTCAACCCAGTCATTCATCTGCTTTCCACAAATAAGAAGGCAGAACTTTTGTCGCAAACTTATGCACCCATGGAAGCTCCCTGCATGTTTTTCAACTCTGAATAATTGAATTGCATTTTATTATTTCGGTCACAGACCAGTTCCAGCTCACATACAAGATCAAGGAAGTCATAAAACACGATAGGGATACATTTGAATTTGCAGTTAGGTATAACAGGGACGAGGGGACGCAGGTGGCGCTGTGGGTTAAACCACAGAGCCTAGGCCTTATCGATCAGAAGATCGGCGGTTCGAAACCCCGCAACGGGGTGAGCTCCCGTTGTTCAGTCCCTGCTCCTGCCAACCTAGCAGTTCGAAAGCACGTCAAAGTGCAAGTAGATAAATAGGTACCACTCTGGCGGGAAGGTAAACGGCATTTCCGTGCGCTGCTCTGGTTCACCAGAAGTGGCTTAGTCATGCTGGCCACATGACCCGGAATCTGTACGCCGGCTCCCTCGGCCAGTAAAGCGAGATGAGCGCCACAACCCCAGAGTCGGCTACGACTGGACCTAATGGTCAGGCGTCCCTTTACCTTATAACAGGGACAATACAGATACAGTGGTACCTCGGGTTACATACGCTTCAAGTTACATACGCTTCAGGTTACAGACTCCACTAACCCAGAAATAGTATCTCTGGTTGAGAACTTTGCTTCAGGATGAGAACAGAAATTGTGCTCCGGCTGTGCGGCAGCAGCAGGAGGCCCATTAGCTAAAGTGGTGCTTCAGGTTAAGAACAGTTTCAGGTTAAGAACGGACCTCCGGGACGAATTAAGTACTTAACCCAAGGTACCACTGTATAGCAACAGTTAAAAATATATAAATTAAAACTTAGTCACTAACATATAACCTAAAATTTGGAATGTGGAACTGCAATGCCACATGAGCGAGATGACTAAACACCCAGCAATAAAAGATAATGGGAGAGGATTTACCCCAGCAAATTATTTGTCAAATCAAAAGAAATAGGACAGGGCAATCCTTTGTGTCAGCTAGTGCCTTCTCCTTAATTAGGTATGCTTAACATTTATTTCACTGTATGCTTTGCTTCACCTTTTTGGGTAATCTAAGGAGCAAAGGATGCTTAAACTGTGGTTTACCAAAGTAATGCAGCAAACAGCTAGAGCCAGAGATTTCTTTGAAGTTTTCACAGTATATTGAAGACACAACTTATTTCCTCCCTCACCTTAAATCTAAATCTCAAACAAAACAAAAAAACCCCTTTCCTTTCAGTGCAAGCTGCTCCCATAGAACTTTCAAAGAAATATCCAGCTGTGAACATGATTTCCCCCTCTGCGTACAATATCTCTTTGTAGGATCATAGCCACACTGCAACAGTTCAGCTGCATTTTGTTTATGCACTAGATTTATGTCCTATTCTACTGCTTCCTCTGAGGAGCTCAGGACAGTTGAAGTTTATTAAAGTCATCCTAGTGCAGCAAAAAAGAAAGAAAGAAAGGATTTTGTGCAGTTAGGGGAGTGATAGCGAAATGCATTCAAAAGTGTGCAATGGACCAATGTTTAATGAGAAGAAATGGGAACACCTCATGTATGCAAATCAGGATGGATGCTCAAGAAAGACCAGACATAGTCAAATCACTGTGTATGTTTTGTGCAAAGCCTCTCCTCTTCCCCGAGGGGAGGGGTTGTGAGTGGGTCTCGCTTCTCATGCTTCACAGTGGGCGTGGATGACCCACTGCATCACAAAAGAGTCCCTGACCTGCGTCATGCCCTCAGCCAGTCGATACGGCTGCTGGTTTGCCGCTCTTAAACGAGTGTGGGACTGTGGCTCAGCCTGTTTCTTTCCTGCATGCATGGATCTCCTTCCCTCCCTCTATTGTCATGCATTCCACACTTGACCTTGCTATGGACCTCAGTTGGTTGCCTTGGTTGTCCAAGGGGATTGGTAGGATTTTTTTTGGCACCAGCCATTTTGTTTTTTGCCTACCTCGTAGCAAAACGTCACAACTTTGTAATAATAATAACAATGATGTTTTATTATTTGTATCCCACCTATCTGGCTGGGTTTCCCCACCCACTCTGGGCAGCTTCCCACAAAGATTAAAAATACATTAAAATATCACACATTAAAAACTTCCCTGAACAGGGCTGCCTTCAGATGTCTTCTAAATGTCAGGTAGTTGTTTATCTCTTTGACATCTGATGGGGAGGGCGTTCAACAGGGCAGGCGCCGCTACCGAGAAGGCCCTCTACCTGGTTCCCTGTAACTTCACTTCTTGCAGTGAGGGAACTGCCAGAAGGCCCTCAGTGCTGGACCTCAGTGTCCGGGCAGAACGATGGGGGTGGAGAGGCTCCTTCAGGTATACTGGGCCAAGGCCATAAGGTTTGACGTAAGGTTTGGTGGTTAGGCATTGGAAAATGTGTTGTGTGTTGGAAGGGGAGGTTGTGGCCATCACCTACCCCTCCCCTTGAAGGGCATTCCGTTAAAGGAATCCGGTGGTCGTGGTTCCTGTCCGATGCCTAGGTGGTGGCTATGGCCATGGCACAACCCTCCGTTGACTCTAGAGGAAAGCTTCCAGTTGATTCGCACCAACAAGCTCCCCCTACAAGTTGTTAACCCTTGTGTGACTCCCTGCAGAGTGTGCAGGAGTCAAGTATAGTCAGTTTGGATCCAGTGCCTAAGCCAATACCACTCACATTCTGTAACCCACAAAGTTGTGGCCTTTTTTATCCCATTAACCTAAATTACTTTTGCCCATGTGTCTTATTTCATCACGAAGCGGGGAGTGGGGCCTTGACTCACAAGCAAATCAGGATGAATGATGAATAAAAAGGTCATCTGGGGGGAGGGTGAAAGAAGAGGATAGACAAGTCTCCCTCCAAGGGGAATTCTAAAATCTGACCACAACCACTTAGAAGGCTAGGCTGAGCCTTTACATCTGAGCAGAGCTCTGAACTTGGTTGTCCCTGGTTTGACTTTCTAACTCCAGCACTACAGTGGCAGAATGAGGCCAGAACAGACTTATGAATGAGCCTGTAAAAAAGTGGCAAGGACCAGAAAAACACTCACTCATCCATCTCTAGTTCATGGCTCACAGTTGACAATGCTAGCCGCTCCAATCCACTAGTTATACGTTTACATTGGGGGGGGGGTGTTAAAAGTAAGCTAAGATCCAGTGATTGGTAAATTCCACTGGAACTTTGGCTTCATAACAGGAACTGAATAAATGGTGCCATATTTTGTTCCTGTCCTAACTTGCACATATTTGGACTGACACAGCTCATGTGAGTTTCATCCAGAGACAGAACTTCAATCCCCTTGAGCAATGGACGCAGTTATGATATCATAATTTAACCTTGTTTTCAGGGATTTGCCATCATTTATTTTATCTCACTGCGAGCATCAGACCCTCAAGCACCAGAATAATTTATACCGGCAAGAAGCCCAGCCTTGGACAATGGAAAATGATTTCAGGGCCCTTTTGCAAACACCACAAGCTCTACAGTGCAAAAGCTAGATTTATTTACTTACGGTATTTATGTACAGGGAAGCTGGCATTTTCAAGGCTATAAATGATGTGCCTGAGGAATACTGGGCCGCTGGTCCTAGTGTTCTTACTCAAACAGTATGGAATTACACCTCTGAATGTTGCACCCGGGAATTTTTTGGTTAGGAAGACAAGTAGTAGTGACTTCAATATGGTAGAGAGTGGTACTTGAACATACTGAGTCTGACACTGTCCTCTTCACTGTTTGAATGAAAAGACTAAAGGCCACAGTTCAGTGGTAGAGCACATGCTTTGATGGCAGAAGGTACCAGACTGTATCTCCTTCAACTTCACTTAACCTTTTCTTGTACCAGACAATGACAAAAGGCCTCTCTTTGAGGCTTTGCAGAGCAGGAAAAAAAACTGGGATGGCTGGACAAGTAGTCTGACCTGTGTAAGATTTCTTCCTGTATTTTCTTACACTTTTGAACACACCCCTCTTCTCACTATCTCCTGGTTGTGTTCCCCTTCCTATGCTAATCTTGCCTCTGGCAGGGTTTGAAGTATCAGCAAAGGAGAAGTACCTCAAAGGTATTGGCACTCTGGAAATACTTTTGTGAGAGGTTGTTCGGTGTTGCACCATGCTGATGGGGAAAGCAGCAATCTAGAACAGCAGATCTAGAAATTGACAGAATATACACAACTCACAGACTTAACATATAGAATAAGAAATCAAGAAGAACATATGTTTAAAGAAGATTGGAAAACGTTTATTGGATATATGGGAAATAATTGTGTGCAGCTGAAAATGCTGGCAGCATTAAGATTAATTCAACAGTGTAAACAAGTTTTGATGGGTGCAGTAATGGAATACTGAATGGTATAGTTTCTGTAAAATATGCAGGGATTTATGATATGTAAAATGAACCGTGGAAAGAGAAGGAGGGAAGTCATGGATATCTTAAGGATGTAAAATGAGGATTTTAAATTGTAGAACAGAATGTTAAATTGTAAAACAGTGTCACTGGCCCAGAAGAGGAGGAAACACATGTGTGGGGCAGCGGTGATAGCTGAAGGACATCTTCAAGCCTCAAGACCACCAGGTGCTGAGGTTGTAACCCTGTGGGTAAAAGTTGCTGTGCTGGAGGCAGAGCTGGGCACCTGCCAGAGTCATCTGGAGCAGGAGAAGAAGCTGGACCTCAAATCCCAGGCCAGCACTCCTATTTTCATCTGAGAACTGTTGGAGGGTATGCCAAACCTGTGTTGGACACAGAATCTTTTTTAAAAATAAATATACTTAGAAAGGGACGCGGGTGGCGCTGTGGGTTAAACCACAGAGCCTAGGACTTGCCGATCAGAAGGTCGGCGGTTTGAATCCCCGAGACGGGGTGAGCTCCCGTTGCACGGTCCCAGCTCCTGCCAACCTAGCAGTTTGAAAGCACATCAAAGTGCAAGTAGATAAATAGGTACCGCTCTGGCGGGAAGGTAAACGGCGTTTCCATGCGCTGCTCTGGTTCGCCAGAAGCGGCTTAGTCATGCTGGCCACATGACCTGGAAGCTGTATGCCGGCTCCCTTAGCCAATAAAATGAGATGAGCGCCACAACCCCAGAGTGGGTCACAACTGGACCTAATGGTCAGGGGTCCCTTTACCTTTATACTTAGAAAACATTATGATAGGAGGACGATACTTTCTTTCTCTTCAAAATTGAAGCTAATTTTTTCTTGCAGTCTAGCTTAAGTCTTCAAATGCTTTTCTTCCTTCAGTAGTTTGGCCAGGAGAAGACTGCCGCAGGCCACCCACCCCGTCTTCTCAAGTTATAACTTTATCGGACACTTCTTGACAACTCTGAATTAAAGAATTCAGACATAGACTGGGGGTTATTTTTTGCCCTTTTTAGAAGATAAATCTCCTTGCGGAAAGTTAAAAAAACAACAATGTTGACTTTATTGTTGCCTGTTGTTCATTCCCGCCCCCGCACCTCTTATATTATATATAAAACCGTTACTGGGCAGAAAATAATGGTTCAGAACACATAAGTAAGGGCACATTGTGAGGTTTTTGTGTGTGTGAAAAAACCATTCCCAGGGGTACTATTGCAGTTATTGTGGGGAACCAACTGTGAAGATTACACAGACTCTGAGGGTCATTTAGTAGTCTTGTTGACCTTGTGGATTATCAGGGTCTGTATAAAAGGAGTAATCTCCCCCAGAGTGCAAAACCTCAGGTGATCAGTAACTACTGGAGTCTACAAGGAAGGGCTGGTGACTGACACCTAGGGGTTAGGGGCAGATTATATCTCTGCAATGTCTCCTGGAGATTTTCACTGGCTCCTAAATTTTGCCATGTTTAATGTTTCCCTGCTTAATCATGATGTGCGACTTGGTTCACATTTGCAAGGTACTTTTCTGTGCTCAGGGAACAAGCCCATGTGCAACAAAAATGCAGATCGAAAGACTGAGTGGGAGAAAACGAATAAGCTTCTTCTTTTTATTATTTAAATGCCTGTTTAAATAAATAACTAGGTAGGACCCAGATGGTAGGGCCCAAACCAATGGTTTCGAATTACAACAAAGGAGACTCTGACTAAACACCAGGAAGAACTCTATGATGGCAAGAGCTGTTTTACAGTGGAACACACTATCTGAGAATGTGGTGGACTTTCATTGACTGGAAGTTTGTAAGCAGAAGCTGGAGGGCAATCTTTGGGGGTTTGTAGTTAATGGGACCTAGCTCTAGTGCGGCTGAATTCCTGGCATGGTGCTTTGTTGAAAGAAAGCTTATTATGATGGCACTGCATCCTGGGGTGGATCTAAGGAAAACCCCCACTATAAATAAGTCAGAAATTAACTTGTTATAACAAAAGGAGGGGAAAAACCAATATGGAAAATCACTTAGAATTTTTTCTTTGCTCTCCTGCACCCTCTGGTGTTAAATGTTTATAACACATTCAAAACACTGTTGTTTTTGGCTAATGTAGCTGGGTCCCTGGTCTTTTGGGTTAGACTGTGCATCACTATGAACTTTCTCCAGCTATCAGTGCCATATTGCAAGATGCACATGAAGAATGGTTCTGTTTGTTTCCCTACTGAGTTAGTTAACAAGCTAACACTTCTTCAGAGGATTTGTTTTGTTTTTTCTCTTTACAAAAAAAAAATCCAGAACAAAAACAAACAATCCAAATCACACCATGAAACAGCACATTGTGATATGGAAGAGGAACCTACCCAGGTTTATAGCAGCAAAGAAAATATACACCGTAAAAATGATAACGCGAACATAAAAGTTGAGACAAAAAATAAAAATAAAAATCAATATTTGTTTTTAAAATCTGGCAAAGGGGAAAAGGCAGCTTCCAAAATATTCTATTTGTACATTGAGCCATAAATCAGAAATAAAGCACTTCCATAAACCAAGACTGAACATCATATATATTGTATGTATGTATTACACACTCATATTTTGATTCACAGTTGTTCAGAGTTTGGCAGTTCAATGTTAGAATTTTAAATCAGTTCCCAAAAGGCCCCCCCTTTTTTACTCTTCCTAAGGAAGGGAAATAAAAGGGGGGGAGCATGCGGGTCTCACTTACTGAATATTTCACAATTTATGGGGAACGTTTCGCTGTGACAGTGATATGGTTTTATCAAGAGGTCTCTGCCATATACCTCTGGTTAATAACCCATAAAAAAGGCTTTCCCCAAAATTTCTGAATGCAGAACAATATTGAAGACAGATGTCGCTCAGTCACAGTGGAAGTTTATAAAATAATATTCATAAGCATGTTATTTATGTAGAGATGGAAATAAAATAAAGCCCTCTCAAGAGATTCCTCTCTTTTCTTCTTCTAAATCCCAGACAACAGGCAGCAACTGTACTGGTCAACATTCAAAAGTGAAAGAAATGAAATCAGAGTCAAAATTCGCTATACAACTTGAGCCCCATCTTTAGGAGCAAAGGTCCTGATATTGTCTCCAATTTTCACCCCAAACGCCTCACTAGGAATGATACTAAGTCTGTCTGGAACAAGGCTTCTGCAGCATTCCTAAATCCTTATGTGTGCTGGTCCCGGGGGGCGGCTACTGTGCAGCATGGTCTGAGTCCGGTCCTAGGTTGAGGGTATGGAGGCTGTCCGTCAAGAGCAAAGCGGGGTCCAAGGCAAGGAGCCGGATGTGGTCAGGAACTCTGGAAGAGCAGGACAGGGTGCTGGCAGGAACAGGTTACCAACAATGTTGCTCCCACAACCTGGGACTGGGCTGTCTGGTCTTTATCTCCTCTGAGGCATAGGGCGGTACCCGCACACAGGTGACTCGCCTCTCCTGGCCTGGAGGCGAGCACTCCTCCTGTGAGAACTTAGTTCCCTCTGCCTCTCTGCCCTGAGCCTCTGCAGCTCCGGAGAGGCTGGAGGGTTACTGGACCCAGAAGCAACCTCACCTTCCCCTGACAGGGCTGGTAAAGGAGCACCTGCAGCCAATGGGTCCTTGATCACCTCCGGAGCCAGAGCGGATTCAGCTGGTGTCTGCTCCTGAGGAACTGGCACAGGTGAGGGCCCTTCTGGTTGAAGCCCATGCCCCAGCTCAGCCAGCCCTGGAGGAGGGGACTCCTGTGCAGGCTGGGATTCCTCAGGTTCAGCCTCTGAATCAGATTCCCAGGCCATCACATTATGTAATAAATTATTCCCAGCTAGGCATTCTGGATAAACAGGGCAGCTCCTCAGAAAAAGCTCACCGGGCAGAGGCAGATTTAGGGCAGTGTGACCAGTTCCCCCACACTGAGTGCAGGGGCCAAGGGGGTGTTGGGATGCTGCTAAGGAATCGGGGGCAATTGGCAAGCCCCCAGCTGGCTCCAGCCCACCGGCCAATGTGCCAGTCGAACTCCAGTCCTTGGTGCAGCATGAATCTGCGACCCAGAGTTTCAGAAGCTTCAGAAGCTGGTCACACAACTCAGCAGAGTAAACACACAACAGAAGTGGCAGGGAGAAGCTGTGTAAAGCATATTTACAAGCAGTTTATTGAGCGTACATCAGGACAAAAGGAAAAACATGTCTCCTCCCTTTCACGTCCAAGCAAGCAGCATAAGCAATAGCTATACACACAATATCACCTTGCCAACAAAGGTTCGTATAGTTAAAGCTATGGTTTTCCCAGTAGTGATGTATGGAAGTGAGAGCTGGACCATAAAGAAGGCTGATCGCCAAAGAATTGATGCTTTTGAATTATGGTGCTGGAGGAGACTCTTGAGAGTCCCATGGACTGCAAGAAGATCAAACCTATCCATTCTTAAGGAAATCAGCCCTGAGTGCTCACTGGAAGGACAGATCCTGAAGCTGAGACTCCAGTACTTTGGCCACCTCATGAGAAGAGAAGACTCCCTGGAAAAGACCCTGATGTTGGGAAAGATTGAGGGCACAAGGAGAAGGGGACGACAGAGGACGAGATGGTTGGATTGTGTTCTCGAAGCTACCAGCATGAGTTTGACCAAACTGCGGGAGGCAGTGGAAGACAGGAGTGCCTGGTATGCTCTGGTCCATTGGGTCATGAAAAGTCAGACACGGCTAAACGACTAAACAACAACAATAACAACACACACCAACGGAAGTTCCCAGCAAGCTGTTCTGGAGTGTAAACAGACATGTGACATGCAACAATTCCACATGTCTGTTAAGGTGGAACAGAACATCCATATCCTAACGGGGGCGTCTTCCCGCCTCCTTCCTAAAACCTAGTAAGTGCTTGTCCAGGTTTGTGAAGGGGCTGGGAGGGCTCTAGGACATTGCCAGAGCCTCATAGCTTTTTCCCAAAGCCTAGCACCTCCCTTGTCTGACTGTGGGAAGAGGGCTTCGAATATTGGCCTTGCACATGACATCATATTATCAAGATCCGCCACTGCACTAGTTCCCTGACAGATGGGTCGCTGTTGCCACCGGTGTGAGGTTCACGGCATGTAATGCCTTGAAAGAAAATATTATGAAAATGATATATAGGTGGTACATGACCCCAGTCAAGCTTGCAAAAATATATCATTTGCCAGACAATAAATGTTGGAAATGTAAGGGAACTGAAGGAACATTCTTTCACCTCTGGTGGACTTGCCCAAGGGCTAAGGCTTTCTGGGAAATGATCTATAATGAGTTAAAAAAGGTATTTAAGTATACCTTCCTTAAGAAACCAGAGGCCTTCCTTTTGGGCATTGTCGGCCAAAGGGTGTTAAAGAAGGACCGAACTTTCTTTATGTATGCAACAACAGCAGCAAGAATACTCATCGCAAAACATTGGAAGACCCAAGATTTGCCCACTCTGGAAGAATGGCAGATGCAACTGATAGACTACATGGAATTGGCAGAAATGACTGGCAGAATCCAAGACCTGGGAGAAGAGACAGTGGAAGAGGACTGGAAAAAGTTTAAAGACTATTTACAAAAACATTGTAAACTGTATGAATGTTAAGAAGATGCAGGACAGAAAATATCATGGCATCAGCAATTTAGTTGAAAGAAGTATGAGAATAAGTGATATATAAGAACAAAGATGAAATTTTGATTAATATTATGTCAAATTTATACATCTAAGTATTTGATAAAAATATTTAAAGTTGGAGACATAATATCTGAAAACTACAAAATAAGAGTCGAAAGAAGGTGATGAATTGCTGTTTATAACTTTATAACTGGGAACGCAGGAATGGGAGATGTGAGGAAGTCCGAAAGGTTATGGAAATATGGTTTTTTGACACTTGATTATGTTGTATTTTATTCATTCTGTGTTAACCTTTTTGCTTTTTGCTTTTTTTTTGTTTGTTCTATGTTGGTGATGGTATTTTATGTGTCTGGTGATTTACTGTTTAAAACCTTTAATAAATATCTTTAAAAAACAAAAACAAAAAACAGATGGGTCGCTGTTGCTTACTGAAAAGGAGAGAGAGGAGGCAACAGGAAGGTCTGCATGGTGTATAGATAAGCAACTGGAGTGAGGGGTGTGTGGCAGAAAAAGGTAGATGGCTTTCTAACTAAATCTTCCGCTGTGCTACTGATGACAACCGTGTAGCACAATTTGGGGCTGTGCCATTCACGCTGCTGCAGAAACAACAAGATAGCTCAATTATGCAGGGCTGAATTCTCGCTTGTTCCTCATTTGCCAACAGCACAATTGTGGCAGGAATGAGCTGTGGCCAACTTTGCAGTCTCTAAAACCTTCCACAAGAAGTTTCTATACCCTTATAAATTCTTCAGTGGAGGGAAAAATGAAGAGGTTTTTTTTATTTATTATGACATTGGAAAGCTTATTATTTTCCCTTTGTTCTCCTAAATAAATTGATGGTGACTTCACAGACACAAAATCTTTACTTGCATGACAAGTGTGAGTCTGGGGTTCAACCTTAAAGCATGGTCTGACTTCTGGGGTTGTTTGAGGACATTGGATTTTAGCTGGAGGGTACTGGAAGTCATTATGTCTGGCAGGGCATATTGTGAGTTCAGCCAAAATAGGTGGTTGACAGATCAGTTGGAAAAAATATTTAGTTAAGAGTTATAAGCCTCTCCTTCGAAACATGCCACAACATTGCAGTCATCCAGTACTGCCTTTTCTCTAGTGCAGTGGTTCTCAAAGGATGTGTTGTGCCATGCTAGTGTGGTGGGAGAGAATGGCAAGTGTGGCAGGAAGATTCAAGGACAACCAATATTATATTCTGGGAATGATTCATGTTCTTATGTATGTATATTGCTTTATACTCTCTGGATATATTGTGATCATATTGCAAAGTAGTTGTGCTCTCTTTTACAAAGCAAGCACTGCTAGCAGTTGTTTCTTTTTGTTTTCCAAGGTATTTCCTTTTTAAAAAAAATATATTTTTTTTACATCTTTATTATATTTTCAAAATTTATAAAACAAACATATAGAAACAAAATCATCATAAAAATACAAAAAAATACAAAAAGAAGAAGAAAAAGAAAAAAAAGAAAAGAAATTATTTGTCCAGTATAGCATTACTTAAGGAGTAGAAACCATCACTTGAATATTCTATACAGAAATTTCCATGAAATAAATTACCTTAATATTTCTCCTCTCTCCCCCCCCCCATTTCCTTACAGTGACTTCCTTTCTTTTCCACTTTGTTGGTTTGAGTCCCTTATAAATTTGTTGACTTCCCTCTAATTCTTTGTGGTTCAATTAGACTATTACACTTAAATATTCTGTTTTCAATTATTTATCAATACAATAGGGGGGAAATCCCTTTCTGTGAAATTATGCACAACCAAGTGTTGTTGTTGGAACCATATTTAATCAGGTAATTTTTAAAGCAGTCCCATTCTTTTTTGACCTTATCTCTTGTGTGGTTTTCCAAGGTATTTCAATGGTGATTGATGCTAGAAGACTTTCGCTAATATTTTTTGTGTGAGGCTGACTCCCCTCCCTGCTTCTTTAGTCTAGTTGTGGCACTAAAAGCGCAGCAGGGAGAAGGGATGGGAATCGTGTGGCTCCGCAGATGTTGCCGAGGTTTTAGCCATAGTCTGAAAATGAGGCCAATAATTTATCGTTGGAGGTCCATATCCTCTAATTATCTCTCAGTGGTGTCCGTTAATAATACATTATTAACACTTCTGCAGGGTCACTTCCAAGTGAAGTTCACCTGTCTAGGTGAGACATCCAAGGAATTTCAAGGGCAGTGCAAATAATTTCAATAAGACCCTTGGGGGGGGGAATATTAGCAAAAGTCTTCTAGGAGTAATCGCCTTTCAACGAAAGAGGTCTCTAATCTCAAATGGTATTTTATTTTATTTTTTTTAAAAAAATATTTATTAGAGGTTTAGAAATTACAGAAAAAAGAAAAAAGGAAAACAACAAAAATTCAACAAGACATACATTTCGATACATAAAAAAGGAAAATAAAAAACATAAAAAGCAATACAACAATAAAAAACACACATCCAATACTCCATATCTTTATCTTTCATTTGCTTGTTTCCTCGACCTCCTCACACCTCCCTTTTTGTATTCTAGTTTAGTTAATTTTTCCAGCAAATTGTTTCCATCTTTCTCAATTTTTGTTAAGTAATTTATCTTAACGGTCTAACATATTAATTCACTCAGCAAATCCTTGCTATCTTTCACTATGTTCTGTCATTCAATTTACCTTAATTTATTTTAACCTTATCTTACCATAAAATACCTTAAAGCTTAAAACTTAATATTTATCTATACATAACTCCTTAAATCATTTCTACTAAAGCCAAATAGTTTCATTCCAACATTTTTCCTAATACTCATTAGTTTTACACTAATTCTCAAAATAATTTTATTTTTTTTTTTTAAAAAAAACTTTCTTCCAATCTTCATCCAACGTCTCTTCTTCATGGTCTCGGGTTATGTCAGCCCTTACTGTCCATTCCATCTAGTCCATCAACCTGGTGCTCTTGTGTCCGAGGCTCTTAAGTCTCTTCCATGCCCCTTCTGCAGATCTTCTTCTTGTTTATACCTGCACTTTACCTTGTCTTCTGTTGATCTTTTTCTTAGTTTCTTTCCTTTCTCATTGAGGAATAGGACTCGGGGAGACTCCGACCCAAAGATATCTCCATCTCCCCTCAGCAGATCAGCCCATTCCCCACAGTCCCATTCCCCACACTCAGCACTGTAGTCCAAAAAGTATTTAAAAGCATGTTTCAAAGGCCCTCCAAAATTAAAAGCCCCCACAACTCCAGACCCCCCCAGCCCACTCCAGATTCAATCTTCAAGAACAGCGGCTTATGCTCCTGCAGGGCCTTGGGTCTCTCCATTTGTGTTACTTGAGGTTCAACAGCGACCTCCTCCATTATCTTCTGCACCTGCACTTGCCCTAAAACAAGTTCCTGAGTTGGTTCCTGGATGGTTTCTATATGTGTATTCGCTGTTTGTCCAAAGTTCTTGACTGCAACAGTAATCAAATCCATCTTCTCATGCATCTGCTCCAACAAAGCGCTTGTCTTGCAAAAAGCAAGCACCAAAACTTCTAAACACATTTTTATTCAAGGCCAGAGTCTAGTCTCACAATCCTAATCTTGCAGCTGTAAAATCCCCAGATCGACTCCAGCAACAATTTAAAAAGCTCCCTCTAGAGGAGACAATTTCTATTTGTATCCATCTTTTGTAAACAGGTCCAACAAAAGAAAATTACTTTCATTTTTCATATATTTTGTATCTTTTGATTGCAAAAGGCAACATTGGAATCAGTTTGTTTCTCTTTTTTTTTAACTATCTGTCAAAAAAATGTTCAATTCACAGTCAATGAACTTCCCCAAGAATTTCTGTCTCTGGCACCCCGTTCCCAGGTTTGAGACGGTGGAAAATTATCTTTCTTTACTCTCTCTCCTGCAGGCTTGAACAATCAAAATTCCCCCCTTTTCTCCTGCTTCCAAAAGGGGTTTTGATGGTTATAACTGAAGGAAATTTAGTCCTTTATATGCAACTTTCCAGACTTTAGCTTGCAAATTTTTGCTTCAGTCTATTTACAAAAAGCGGAAGGCGGACTTCCTGTTTAGAACCTTCCCGCTTTGGTGCCAAATTAAAATGTTTCTTAATCCAATTTTCCGTTTTACTCACGGGTACTTGTTTAGAGTCCAATTGTCCACAGGAAAAAGTCAGCGCTCTCCAGCAACGGCTGTGCGGCTTCACTCCGTAAAAGTAGCAGTCGATTCAAAACACCGCGCCGCTCATCCCATATCGCTTCGGATCCCCGAAAAGGGGTTTCCCTGCGAGTAGGAGAGGCGCTCCTGGTGTCAGCCGAATCCCACGTTCCCAGGCTTCCTCCGCCTGGGATTTTTAAAGGGTCTCCGCCTTCGCGGCGGCAAGACCCAATTTTCACGGAGCGGGTTTCTCCCGGTCAGAGGAACTCCGCCATTGCCAATGGCGCTAACCCGGAATGGTATTTTATAAACTGCAGTGAGAGGCCGGTCTGTGTGGGCCCATTTGAAATCAAGTTGTCTTAATGGGGATCATGTATAAAAAGTATTTGACTGCAGAAGACAGACTAGAGCAAACCAAGGACCAAGTAAGCAGTGATTCAGGCACACCTGATTTCACACAAATATCGCTATGACCTACACAGATTTCCAGATATTCTGGACTTTTAAAAAATCTTTGGTCTTTAGTTGTCACTAAATCCCTTGTGTTCTCTCAAATCGTTTTGATTCATATCCTGGCTGACCGTGTCACTGACAACAAGATAGCAGCAACCAATTGCAATCTCTGTTTTGGTATAGCTGGAAGCTTTTTATACTGTGTTTGGCTAATGCATCTACTTCATTAAGTCGTTGTGTCAGGGAATAAGTTTTGGTTATTAACTCTGAAAAGAAGAAAGAAAAGAAAATGCTTGGATACCGTTTGATGTCAGGCTAATTGATTTCTTCCATTGGAGAGATTGGCACTTTCTAGTAAATAGTTGGTTCGGCTCTATAAATGGAAGGGCCATCAGATAGAGCGCCTAAGTCAATTAAATGTATTGCTTGCAGCTGATTAATCAATGAGTTAAAATTAATAATGCAGTGTCTTGACATGGAAGATGTGTTGAAAATAATTAATTAGGAGGCTAATGGGTTTTCACGGATAAATAACAAAGACTGATTGTGTTTAGCCTAAGGGGTAATCATCTTCCTTGATCCTAAACATTTCCACTTGTTAAAACCCCTACCTTGCTGACACAAAGTCCTGTTTTCTGGGGCACTGGGAGCTTTGTTTCAGAGTCCCTTCAGACATCTTTTTTCTTGCACATTCACAAAGATTTTGTGCTCTTGATGCTGCCAGAAGGCTTTCAATGCTGTTTGTGCCTGCAAAGGTTTTTGGGGTGGTCACACAGATTTACGTCCACTCATGTGTTCTTCCTTAGTATTTATTAAAATATGTAGCGTACTTTTCCATGTATAAGACGAGGTTTTCTTACTCTAAAATAATGTTTAAAATTGGGGGTCGTCTTATACACGGATAGTGCAGAGGGGAGACGGGCGACTGGTTGCAGCTGCGAGCAGGAGCTTGTCAGTGGCGATAGGGTGGGTGATTGGTGGCTGTGGCAAAGGCTGCTTTGGATTGACTGCTGTGATGACAATTGGGTTGGTGATTGGTGGCTGTGGCAAGGGCTGCTGTGTCGTGGCTTCTGCTGAGGCAATTGGGTGTGCGCTTGCTGTCTGCTGGTAGTGCACGGTCAGACGCTTTGAGGCTTCTGTGACGTGTGCGATTGGCAGCATTTGTCATTGTGGGGCGTGATTTCTGGCATCCCCCCAGAAAAGCTAATCAACTATGGGCAATCCCCCCCAAAAAAGCTCAACAACTCTCAAACCCATCTCCCCCCATTTTCTTACATTAGAGTCCCCCCAAATAGGGGTCGTCTTATACATGGGGGCATGTTATACATGAAAAAATACAGTATGTGCATGCATTCATCATTATTGAGGCACTAACATTATGAAAGAAAATAGGTTGCTAATGGAAAGGGGCATAGCTCAGCGACAGAACATTTGACTGTTTTGCATGTAGAGTGTCCCAAGTTCAGTCACAGAGATCTCCAGGCAGGGCTGGGAATAATAATAATAATAATATTTTTTTTTATTTATACCCCCCTCCCCAGCCAAGGTTGGGCTCAGGGCAGCTAACAAGCAATAATAAAAACAAGTTGAATGAATACAACTTAAAAACAATATTAAGATACAACATTAAAATATTGAAACATTAAAATATTAAAATGCACCCTCATCACAGGAGGAGAAAGGAAAAAGGAAAAAGAAAGAGGGGGAGGGAATCAAATTGGCTCCAAGCCAAAGGCCAGGTGGAACAACTCTGTCTTACAGGCCCTGCGGAAAGAAATCAGATCCTGCAGGGCCCTGGTCTCATGAGGCAGAGCGTTCCACCAAGTTGGGGCCAGTGCTGAAAAGGCCCTGGCTCTGGTTGAAGCCAATCTAACTTCCTTAGGGCCCGGGACCACTAGGGTGTTGCTATTTATGGACCTTGAGGCTCTCCGTGGGGCATGCTTGAAACCCTGGAGTGTCACTGCCAGTCAGTGTAGACAATACTTAGCTAGATAGAATAATGGTCTTACTCAAGATCTAAAATTTACAAGGGATCTAAAATTTACAGTGTTGAAAGAAAACTATATGAAAATGATGTACCGTTTGTACTTAACTCCCAGTAAATTAGCAAAAATGTATAAAACAGGGTCAAATATATGTTGGAAATGTAGGGAAAAAGAAGGAGCCTTCTATCATATGTGGTGGACATGTAAGGTAGTAAAAGAATTTTGGGAAATGATATATAATGAATTGGGAAAAAAATGTTTAAAAAAACTTTTTCTAAAAAACCCCCAAAGCCTTTCTTTTAGAAATTTTAAGTGCTGAAATCCCAATGGAGCAGAAAAGACTATTTATGTATGTGACCACGGCTGCTCAGATGTTATTGGCCCAGAGATGGAAAGAAGATAAAGTCCTGACCAGAAAAGAATGGCAGATTAAGTTGGTGGATTACACCGAAATGGCAAAAATGCCGGAAGAATCAGAAATCAGGAAGACTAAAATTTTAATAAAGAACAGAATTTATAATTTATCTTCAAAACCATTGTAAACAGTCAAACTTGTTAGTAGCATTGGAAAAACGCTTGTAGTTTAATGGTGAATTTTGGATATAATGGAGATGTAAAGATTTGGATTATTATAAAAGATGCGGGAGGAAATGACTAACAATAGGACCCACAAAGGAGGGAAGTCCAGGAGATCCTTCGGAATCTTGTTTCTGTGTTGTATGTTGGATATGTGATTGTAAAACTGTAATTTGAAAAACAAAATAAATAAGTAAATAAAAACCCATCACTTTGATAACCTCTCCAAAAAAAGAAAAAAAAGGGGGGGGGGAGAATAATGGTCTTACTCACTACAAGAGAGTTTCTTATACAGTGGTACCTTGGGTTAAGTACTTAATTCATTCAGGAGGTCCGTTCTTAACCTGAAACTGTTCTTAACCTGAAGCAGCACTTTAGCTATTGGGGCCTCCCGCTGCTGCTGCACCGCCGGAGCATGATTTCTGTTCTCATCCTGAAGCAAAGTTCTTAACCCGAGGTAATATTTCTGGGTTAGCAGAGACTGTAACCTGAAGCGTATGTAACCCGAGGTACCAATGTACTGTGCCATTGTAGTACTGCAGCTTTGGCAGTGTGGTGTGATCAGCCTTTCTGAATTGAACAAAATCTGGCGCTGTTTGGTGACACCTGCTGTTCTTTTCATAGTGCTCAATTACTCCAGGCTAAGAGAAGTTTAAATTGTTCAGACTGTGAATATTGATGCATTTTTCATGGGCAGTGAGCCTGAGGGCTAATTGATCAAAAAATATGTAGCTGTTTTACCAACAAACTGTGACCAGCACTGGGAGAGAGAAGAGGTGGCCATCTATATACATAGATAGTATCTCATTGGGAAATGTTTTCATGCACGATCCAGCTGTTCAACACAAATCATAATCTAATCTTCTGGATCTATGAACGAAAGTAGGAGGACACGGTACATTACTATGTGATAGTAAGTGATAAAGCAGGTATCAATTTAGGCCTGTTCAGACATGCAAGTCTCTCCCTCATGCTGTATCACGTCCTATATTTAGGAAGATCTATAAACTCAGACAAAATATGTTTCAGCGACTTTAAAAAAAAGGTTTCTTCTTTCAAGCAGAATTCATTCACAGAAGTCATGCAAACTCTAAACATACTCTAGTTTCTCTTTTACAAAGGTCTACGAAACATTGTTTCATACTTCTCTGATTATATGGCTCCCTTAAACGGTTCTACACACCTTGCTAACTCCCAAATAAATCTGGCACCCGCCAGTCTTATGTGACTGGGAAGTCTCATAACCAGTAGGTTACTGCAACTGACTTTTCTTTCTTGATTAGGATTCACAGGGCAGAGAACAAGTGGATTGAGAATATGATATGGCATGACAACCTCTATCCTCTGGGAACTGCTATCAGATTTCCTACTAAATAAATCTGAAACCTGACAGCCAGGGACTGGAGTAAGGAAGCCATTAGTTCTGCAATTGAAGTACTAAGCAAAATTCAAGAAACCCAAGCCTTTGGCAAGGTCTACTTTGAATGGTTGTCTGCAAGAAGTTTTGGCAGCAGAGTTGAAAGAGTTCATGGTCAGGTCCATGAAATGGGATTAAATAATTTCCTTTTTAAAAATGGCTACAGCTAGTTATTTTAGCCAATCTGGGGTGGGTGGCAGGACTGGACACAATCCAAACAGATTTAGGTATCCCATGAATTTATTTGGGAGAGTTTTAAGGTAAAGACTGTTGTGGAATAGTGGGGCTGATTTGAAGTTAGGAATGGGTGAAGCTATCAATTTTGCTTATCATTCCCTGCACCCAGTCTTAAGATAAACGAACATTTCCACAACAGTTTGCAATTAAAAAACAAAAACAAAACTTTGTCAAAAAACAATGGAATTGTCCATTGCTTTATCTGAGAAACTAACTAAAAGTGTACACACCCTGAATGATGCAAATATCATTTGAAATAAAGGCGTACCTTGGTTCTCAAATGCCTTGGTACTAGGACATTTTGGCTCCCGAACGCCGCAAACCCAGAAGTAAGTGTTCCAGTTTTCAAACATTTTTCAGAAGTCGAATGTCTGACACAGCTTTTGATTGAGTGCAGGAAGTTCCTGCAGATAATCTGAAGCTGCGCCTTGGTTTTCAAACTGTTTCGGGAGTCAAACGGACTCCTGGAACGGATAAAGTTCGAGAACCAAGGTACGACTGTATTCCAAATGTGGTTGCACCATAGGTTTCCATAACAACATTTGATAGCAGTTTTATTTTCAATTCCTTCCCTAATGATCCTAGCATGTAATTTTCCTTTATTCACAGCTGCCACGGACTGGGTGGACCTCTCCATTGAGCAATCTGTTAAGCTCAAGGTTTCATCCTGATCTGTCAGTATGGACCCACAGCTTCCTCTCACAGATCAGTTGAGGAGGGAATGATCTCCCTCCCTGATTACCAAAATGATCGAATGTCTGTGGAGGGGGCAGTTTGTATCCCCCAAAGGCACTGTGCTAGGTAGCTGAGCTCTAGATCTTTTGAAATTTTTCTGCTGCCTCCAAAAATGTAGTTTTTTTGCGGGGGGAGGGGGGAAGGGGTAAAATTTTTGCTTAGGGGGCCAGATAAGTCGCCTGGGCTGGGAGCTATCTACCCCTGCCAAGGTGCATTAAGATGGGCCCAGATTTCTTTTCTAACATTGACTGGTAGGCCTGTGATCAACCTGCCATTTCTCTGCTTCTAAGAAGTGAAATCTTTCTTCACCGACTCTATCAGTCACACTATCATTAGCACAACCGCCTTTGATAATTCTGGCTTATTGCTCCCCATTGTTGAATTTGACGTTGCTTTTGCAGAGGCTTTGTAAACAACAGATGGAATATGAGCAGGCTGTTTTCAAGTTCCTCTTCTCCATCTCACCTGCATGCAGGGCAACCCACGCTGCACGCTGGCACGGGTGGGAGCTAATATTTATTCACCAGCTCTCCTGACATCCTTATGTAGCCATATTCCACGGCTGTGGTTTTTTTAATGTTAGCTCGTGGCATATCCGGTTCAAAAAGGGCGAGTGTGTTTTGGATGAAATATTCATGCTGAGTTATAGATCCATTCCATCTGTAGCACAGAGCTGTTGCATGGCTGTTGCTACATCTTGCTCTGGGCCGAAAGATTGTACCTTTAACAACTTTTTTTGACACAGGGGTGGGCAGGGATGGGGAGGAAGCAGACAACACACGTGTAACCATTCCTGCAAGAAGTTGCTACTAGACTTTCTCTTCTGGTGGCCACACTGTCATAAGAAAGCCCTTTGAGGCTGGATGTTGGAGGCTGTGCATAATCTTTAAAATATTTTTTTACTTTTCCTTAACTTTTAGACCAAAAATATATATCAATGCAATTAACAAAACAGCAGGAATAAAAGGCAAGTGAATCCAATATAAGGGAACTAATGCTTTCTCCTCTACAGAGAAGTTGGCTACTGATGAAAGAGCGTCTCCACCCCCATCGTTCAACCCGGACACTGAGGTCCAGCGCAGAGGGTCTTCTGGTGGTTCCCTCATTACAAGAAGCGAAGTTACAGGGAACCAGGCAGAGGGCCTTCTCGGTAGTGGCGCCCACCCTGTTGGGATACTGCCAGGGAGATAAAGTCCATCATGGCCCCAAGCCATCTGCCGGACGATCCATCGATCTCCCATAGGCACACAGTATCAGCAATTAGCGACATGAGTCTCTAGAAAATATCTTGCCACATTCCAGTGCTCATGCACACTCTATCAGCAGATAGTCACAGCAAAAGTCGCACTCAGGAGAGCATTATTTACAAGTTTTATTCAATGGACTTAGAACTGCCTGCGTCAGTGTCTCCAGCACAGAGAGAAAACGAAAGCAAAGACACAACAGAAACATCCTGTGAAAACAGGAAATACGCAGACTCTGTGACTCACAGCCTGCTCCCCTTTTAAGGTGGAATGGAAATATCCTAACACACCCTGTGGAACGCCCTCCCATCAGATGTCAAGGAAATAAACAACTACATTGGTACCTCGGGTTACATACGCTTCAGGTTACATACGCTTCAGGCTACACACTCTGCTAACCCAGAAATAGTACTTCAGGTTAAGAACCTTGCTTTTCAGGATAAGAACAGAAATCGGGATCCGGCGGCACGGCAGCAGCAGGAGGCCCCATTAGCTAAAGTGGTGCATCAGGTTAAGAGCAGTTTCAGGTTAAGAATGGACCTCCAGAACGAATTAAGTACTTAACCTGAGGTACCACTGTATCTGACTTTTAGAAAACATTTGAAGGCAGCCCTGTTTAGGGAAGTTTTTAATGACTGATGTTTTAATGTATTTTTAATCTCTTCTTGGAAGCCGCCCAGAGCAGCTGGGGAAACCCAGCCAGATGGGCAGAGTATAAATAATAATAATAATAATAATAATAATAATAATAATAATAATAATAATAATAATGTCAGCCAATGGAAGGGGCTTCCCTATACTTTGTTCTCCCGCAGTGCATGAACTAGAGACTTCAAGAGACACTTGGCTATTAATTTAGTTATTCTGACAATTTGTATACAGCTTATTTTCTGTCATCTCCAAGTGGTGTGCAAAAAAACTCAATACAATGGAAATAAAAATTGCAACTGTAAAATCAGCAAAATACTGGAATAATAATTTTTAAAGTCTTCAGGAGGCACCTTCTCTGTTTCCATCCTCTGACTGCAAGACATTTTGGACCAAGACATTTTGCTGCCCGAGGCAAAGGATGATACAGTGCCTTCCCTTTTCCAAGTACAGAAGTTGACTGGACAGAAAACTGAATCTTAGTTCAACATGGGCAATTGCATAGCCTCCTCTTCCACACCTGAGGGTAGTCAGCTAGTTTAAAGGTAAAGGGGCCCCTGACCATTAGGTCCAGTCGTGGCCGACTCTGGGGTTACGGCGCTCATCTCGTTTTATTGGCCGAGGGAGCTGGCATACAGCTTCCGGGTCATGTGGCCAGCATGACTAAGCCGCTTCTGGCGAACCAGAGCAGTGCACGGAAACGCCATTTACCTTCCCACCGGAGTGGTACCTATTTATCTACTTGCACTGGTGTTCTTTCGAACTGCTAGGTTGGCAGGAGCATGGACCAAGCAATGGGAGCTCATCCCGTCGGGGGGATTTGAACCACCGACCTTCTGATTGGCAAGTCCTAGGCTCTGTCTTTTAACCCACAGCGCCACCGCGTCCCTAGTAGGCTAGCTTAGGAAGTGCTAAAACAGGCTTTGTGGCACACAAAGCTCTTACACCTCTCTGCTGCTTCTGGGGCTGGCCCAAGACATTAGCTATCTCAAGCAAAGGATAGATGGCACTGCCTGCCTTTTCTTCTACTGGCTGTTGAATCTACACCAGCACTAGAGAGAGGACAGTGTCTTCACCTCACTTAAGGGCAACAGGCTAGCTTAGGGGCTGTAGAGGAAGCCGTGTGGTAAATGTAACTTCTCTAACACCTCACAGCTACTTCCAGAATCCACTGCCTCACTTTTGTCTAATGATTGGGCTGTCCCTGTGCAAGACCTTTCAGGATTTTCTACTTGAAGCTGAAGATAGTATCTTCCTCCCTCAGCCTGCTGAATGGCTTCTCTACAAGACCACCATGAACTGCTCTGCCTTTCTTCTTAATTCTCGTGCTCACGAAAAATATTGAAAAATAACAATACACAACACACAAAAACCAACATTCGAAATCTAAAGAAAGCAACAAAAACAACAACAAAAACACAAATCCATATCCTACAAGTTAATGCTATAAACACTAAAACAACAACAACAACAATTTATTATTTGTACCCCGCCCATCTGGCTGGGTTTCCCCAGCCACTCTGGGTGGCTTCCACAAAGACCAAAAATACACTAAAATGTCACACATTAAAAACTTCCCTAAACAGGGCTGCCTTAAGATGTCTTCTGGATGTCAGATAGTTGTTTATCTCTTTGACATCTGATGGGATGGCGTTCCACAGAGCGGGCACTACTATCGAGAAGGCCCTCTGCCTGGTTCCCTGTACCTTGCTTCTCACATTGAGGGAACTGCCAGAAGGCCCTCGGCGCTGGACCTCAGTGTCTGGGCAGAACGATGGGAATGGAGATGCTCCTTCAGGTATACTGGGCCGAGGCCATTTAGGGCTTTAAAGGTCAACACCAACCCTTTGAATTGTGCTCGGAAACGTACTGGGAGCCAATGTAGGTCTTTCAAGACCAGTGTTATGTGGTCTCAAGACATTGACATTGACTCGTGCAACCACTTTGAGAGAAGCTTGTTTTCTTGACTAGAAAATGTTTGTGTGCATACTGTTGTAACTGGTCACTGATAAGAGTCCAGGAGAAAAGTGGAGGAATAAAGACGAAGTTCGGGTTCCCTCTCACTTGTGGAATATGAAAGAGAAGGGCTGGTTGGCAGCTGAAGCCCAAATTTTGGTTGCACACTTCAGTCGTGGTGTCAGTCTGACAAAGAGAGAGAAAATTTACTGGTTTTATAGTGCTCAAAAGTGTTCTAAGTGCTTCACATCCATCATTTCAGTCATCCTTACAAATACCTTGTTAGGCGGGCCAGTTGTTTTAAGTCAAGGCCTGCCAGGTTTGATGCCAGACGAGAGGGAAGGAGAAATCATCACAGGCTTCTCTGGTGAGGGAGCAGCACTGGAACACTGGGAGAGGAGGGTGAATTATCGGGAACTGGCTTTTATAGGGAGAGACCCCCAAATTACAGTGTGAGGGATTGCGGCCTGCTAGTGCTATTGCATAAAGTGAGGAAGTAGCCTCTGGTAGCATATGCGAAGCAGACAGACCTGTGTGTTCCCCATGGTCTGCCTCGCGTCCCCTAAGCTAGCCTGCTTTCTTGTGTTGATGAACTAAGATTCAACAGTCAATCCACTGGCCTTCTGTTTGTCATTTGCCACCGGCAGAAAATTTCATTGGGTTAGACCCTACATGGCTGAAGTGAAATTAAACCAGGAACTTCCTGAGGTGAGCTAACATTCTTACAGTGAAATCCAGACCCAAGATTTGACGAAATGCCTGAGTTTGGAATAGCTGGATCTTGCGTTCTCCCAGCTGACCTGGTGCTATGGTAGCTGAGTTGAGGCTCAGCTGATGGAACTTAAACCAGTATAAGTCCCAAAAGGGGTGTGGCGGGGGCATGGCACAGCAAGGAGAGACCGCTTTCAGGTCAGTCACATGACCTGGCAACCTGGTGGAATACATGCTGGCAAGAAGGGTGGTGTAAGTGTAAGTCAATCCTCTTTCCCCTCTGCTAGACTTTGGCTGGCTCAGGCTGCAGTAGCCCCATTCCTGAGTAGAGTTTGCAACAGGGGCAATGAATGCTGATTTAACTTGAACTGGTTTAAGTCCTGCCAGCTTCCTAAATTTAGGATTGCTCTGACTACCACCAAGCCACAGCTATTTAAATAACTGAAGTGGTTCAAGCGCATATTCCATACCTGCCAAGTATCCCAGAAAAAAACCAGGACATCCCATTTTGTGTGTGCGAGATCACAGTGGCCATTTTGGGTGCTGCAATCTCATGTGCTCTCATGCCACAATCCTGCCCCCCCAAAGCACTTGGGGGGCAGGATCACATGACTTGCCCAGCGCAGGTCACATGACTTGCCCAGAAGCTTGCTCTAGAAGACGTGCATCCTAGTTCTTTGTTCTGAAAAAGTTGGACGGTGTGATATTCTGTGCAGAGACAAGACAGGCCAATGCTTAAAAGTTTCAGGCCTGTTTCGTAGTGCAAAGTTCCCTGTGAGCACCCATGTATTTTCCATTTCGCAAAGTTAAATCACCCTTGTCAACAAATATCAGTTAATGAGCCTGCAATTAATATGGAATGGTTGGCTACATTCTTCCCACAGCGATGCTCTGAGGGAAGCCTAGGAGAGCCCCTGCCTTCTCTCAGTTGCGGATGATGTATGAGCTACAGAAATAAAAGCTGTCAGTAAGCAAGAAAGCATGAGTGGATAAATCATGACAGACTTATGTACATGCTACGTTGTCATCTCAGCTGCTGCTTAGTACAAGAAGGCGAATCTCTTTTGGCTTCAGAGAACAGCAAGCAGGTCAGCATTTGACATCCTTTGTGAAGAACGCGTCGCCCATCAGGGCTCTGTGCTTTGTTTTCTGCCATGGCTTTTCTGCATGATCTGCAGGGAAATGTTCGTTTCAGAAGGGGGCAGTTTTGCGTGTCGAGGTCCCCAGGGCCACCCCAATAACTCACACATCACACAGAAATTTTGTTTAAGGTTTTTGGCATAATTTTGGCCACAACTTTATTAAAATACAGTGGTACCTCGCAAGACGAAAAACTCGCAAGACGAAAGAGTTTTTCGTTTTTTGAGTTGCTTCGCAAGACGAATTTCCCTATGGGCTTGCTTTGCAAGACGAAAACGTCTTGCAAGTTTGTTTCCTTTTTCTTAAAACCGTTAATACCCAGGGAAACCGTGCTTTGCAAGACGAAAAATTCACAAGACGAAAAAACTCGCAGAACGAATTAATTTCGTCTTGCGAGGCACCACTGTACAAACATGTGAGTGGTTGCGTAGGCATTGGTTGCGACTATCTGCCCCCCCCCATGGGGGACAGACTGACATTCCACACGCCTGCGAAAGTCAGAAAAGGGGAATACACTTGGGGTAGCGACAGAGCTGGGAACCTGCCCTCAGCCCTCCCCAAATGCAACCAGGGGCTCTTGCATGGCCCGAGCCCCTTGACAGGGTGGACAAAAGCAATAGTGAGCCCCTGTATTCCTTTAACGGAATCCCTTGCAGCAGCAGCATTAGAGGGGCAGGCACAGCCAATCCATGCCCCTCAACCAACCAAACCATAAACCAATGCCTAACCGCAACCTTACAAGTTGTGACGATTTGCTACGCAGTAGGCAAAAACCAAATGGCCCCAGCCAATCAGCCAGATGGACAAAATTCCTACTGGGCCCCTGCCCCAAAGCAGACGACCCCATGACAGGCATAGCAAGGTCAAAGTGAACAACCCTAAATATAGGGGGGGCGGGCAATCCGATGCACGGGATGAAAAGAGAAAGCTCTACGCCTCGTGCAGGGAGTTTTCGCATTTCTGGCTGTCAATCAACAAATGGCAACATGAACTTCTTCCCAGCAACAAGGGAAGCCCAATCACAACATTGGCCAATGATCAATTAGCCCGCCCCACAACTTTGGAGTGTCCTGTTGGCCCCCACCACAACATGTTCTCTCCATGAAGGAGAACACGCTTTCTCCAAAAGTGTGGAATCAAGAGCCAACGTGGTGCATTGGTTAGCGCATTACGCTGCGTACACACCAGCAGGTTAAAAGGTGAAAGTCACATTTGCATGTTGTTGTTCAAAGCAGAGAGGGGATGCCTGTTCAGTTTCCCCAGCCCTGCAACCCCTCTGAAATCCTCTTGACATGTGCAATAGCTGCCTCAAATGGACACACCTCAGCTTAACTGTGAAGGGAATTAAGCTTTCCTTCTGGATTGAAGTGGGATCGCTCTGAATCATGGGTAACATCATGTGTGCACATATGCAAAAGCCAACTGTGGGAGCACACTAGAGCCAGAGTCAATGGCAAAGTGTACACAGCATTAGAGTAGCATCTTGGAGACCTAAGTTCAAACCCCTAGTCAGACATATAGCTCTCAGGGTGACCTTGGGCTAGTCACTGTCTCTCAGCCTAACCTACATCACTAGGTTGATGTGAAGATAAAATGAAGAGGGGAAAACAACTTTTTATGACCGCCTTGAACTCTCTGGAGGAAAGGTGGGTTATCAACAAAATAATAAAATATTAATAATAATATTTGACATTGATGCTTCACTCCTATGTATTACTTCCCAAGTTGTTCTTGGTCTTCCTATGATAGTAACAAACAGAAGTGAAACAAAGAATTATTAGTTGCTGAACAAATCGGCTCTTGAACGTCGCAAACCTGGAAGTGAGTGTTCCAGTTTGCAAATGTTTTTTGGAAGCCGAACGTCCAACATGGCTTCCGCAGCTTCCGATTGGCTGCAGGAAGCTTTTGCAGCCAATCAGAAGCAGCACCTTGTTTTTCGGACCGCTTCAGGATTCGAATGGACTCCTGGAATAGATTAAATTAGAGAACCAAGGTACGACTGTATATACTAATTGTTATTGACTGGTATATAGTGAGCCACCTATGTGGGGAAGGTAGAGGAACTTTTCACTCCTTGCCCCTCCTATTTTTTTTATTTTTTAAAAATTAATTTTCCATTTTTAACAATTTTAAAGCATCATAACACTTTTTATACAATCTTTTGCTCTGTCGAGCTCTCAACTTCCCTCCACCCGTCTTCTGGTTTTCTTATAACGCATTATTATCTCCACACATTTATAACATCTCAATTCTTCATATGTCTTAACTTATTAAACAACCTTAATCACAAATAGAATCTTCCTTTTTTAAAACGTTGTGAGTTATATCTCAGTCCTGCTAGTGTTCTCTATATGTGTACAGTGGTATCTCAGGTTAAGTACTTAATTCGTTCCGGAGGTCTGTACTTAACCTGAAACTGTTCTTAACCTGAAGCACCACTTTAGCTAATGGGGCCTCCTGCTGCCGCTGCGCTGCCGGAGCACGATTTCTGTTCTCATCCTGAAGCAAAGTTCTTAACCTGAGGTAATATTTCTGGGTTAGCGGAGTCTGTAACCTAAAGCGTATGTAACCTGAAGCGTTTGTAACCTGAGGTACCACTGTACAATGATTCTCTATGTATTGTATAAATTTACTCCACTCTCTCTGGAACGCTTGGTCGCTCTGGTTTCAGATTTTCCCGGTCAACTTTGCCATGATCTTCATCTAGCATTCTTCCACTGTCGGTAACTCCTGTTGTTTCCATTTTGGGGCTATTAAAGTTCTGGCTGCCATTATGGCGTACATAAACAATTGTTGATCTACTTTTAATATTTCTGCTCCTGTCATTCCCAACAGAAACCACTCCTTGCCCCCTTCTAATTCCACCTTCCAAAGCTACAGATAAGGCCTACAAAAATGCCCTTTTTAAAAAAAAAAAAAAAGAAAGCATGGTTTTCTCCTGAACATTAAATTTGAAAATAGAACATGCACGTTTAGTATGGCTTTGCTAAAGGCCATGCCTCATCACTTTCATTTCTAATCCTATACTCCCATGTCACATTTGTAAGGTCACTGTGATTATAATTGCCTGATCCCTTCTGGTTCTCTCAGCCTTTCCAAAACATGTTCATCAGTCTTGCATCACTACACTATTCAGCATCGTGCCATTAAGCCTCGCTTCACCATTCCCTGAAACTCGTCTTCTGCCTCCCACCCAGGTGTGCACGTAATTGGAGAACAGAAAAGGAAGATCATAACATTTCTGTGTCGGCTGTCTTTTCCCTCCCAGAATTTTCGAACAATATGGCTGAGATACTCTGCCACTGATATTTAGATGGGCGGCAAATCAGAAATGCATATTAATGCAAACGTTAGTGCAATAAATTTCAATTTCATTCTCATTTATGCAGAGGATACACATATGTGTGAGTCAAATACATGATTTTCATCAGCGAATTTGAAAGAAACATAAGACTCCTGCTAGATTCAATAAAAGATCCAGTCTAGAATCCTGCTAGATTGAATGAAATATTCAATCTACTCCAGCTTTCTGGTTCTAAAAGTGGTCAAATGTAGATGTATCTCAGAAGATTATGAGCACAACATGAAGGCAACTGCTCACTTCTGTCATTTCTTCCCCAGCAGCTGATATGGGTTGTTATTGACTTGAACCTCTGAAATTAGAATAGCCTTCTCCAACCTGGTACCCACCCTATATATTTTGGATTACAACTCCCATAATCCTAGCCAGCATGAGCATGAGGGATGATAGGAGTTGTAGTCCCAAACATCTGGATGGCACAAAGTTCAGAGATACTGAGATGGAGTCTTCTTTAGTTGACATCACTCGCGCCGACTTCAGCCCCAGACTGTGGGGCCAAAGGAAGATAAGAAATTATCCAAATTTTGTTATATGTTGGAAGGTGTCTAATGGAGCCAGATCCCATGGTACAAAAAAACCCAGCATACCTAAACTACCGTATTTTTCGCTCTATAACACGCACCTGACCATAACACGCACGTAGTTTTTAGAGGAGGAAAATCCATAGGCATGCCACCCATAGGCATTCCCTCCATAACACGCACAGACATTTTCCCTTACTTTTTAGGAGGAAAAAAGTGAGTGTTATGGTGCAAAAAATACGGTACATATTTGATTCCCCAGATTTGATTTAGTTTGTACATTCTCTCCTGACATTTCTATCTGGCCCCTTGGGACTTTCCCTGCACCTTACCCATCACTTGGCCCAAGGGCTGAAAATGGTTCCCAGTCCTCGGTTTAAAAGCATAGTGCCGATGTCAAATAAGTCTTTATTACTGTAAGGCAGTAATTGAATCTGTAAATCAGATTTAACCATGCTAAAGAGGTAGTTCAGCAATTCTTGCAAACAACAGAAGCAATCTGTTGTGTCAACTTCAGTTCACACACACACACAAAGAACAAGTTGTAAGGAGAAAGAGAGCACAATATTAACCACTGTTTCTCCTGTATAAAATATCTATTACATCCTCAAAGCAAAAGCCAAGGCAAATTAAATGAGTGTGGTCACCAGAGCTATTACTTCCATTACTTTGTTTCTAAAGTGGAACTTTCTGCATTTCTTTATGATCGCAACATGCCTCATCTCTATGCAAATAGGAAAGTATGTGAACCATGGCAGCACTCTTTGATAGGCTGGCCAAGGAATAGTGGCAATTTCACCTGCAGCGTCCCACATGGTATATGATCTCATTTGTCTAGTCTAACAGGATGAAAACAGCAGGCAAGAAGTTCACCTCAGGTGTCTAAAGATAGGTGTCAAGTGAGCAGAAAGACTATAATTGTAAAGCAAAATAACAGGGTGTGTGTGTGTGTGTGTGTGTGTGTGTGTGTGGTTCTGAAAGAAAAGATATTTATTCTTAGTACGAAATAAAGGCTTGATTGAGACACGTCACCACAGCTTTCCCAAGGGACGACAAGAAACAGTCAAGCCGTTTGCTATTTTGCATTTCACAGGGCAAAACTACACCCCATAAACAACAGAAAAAATTGTATCCCCAGGTGGCAGGATGGCTCCAGGTTTGAGAGTGCCCTTGCAGAAATCAACTGAAGTTAGTGATGGTGGGGAAACGATTCAGATTGCATTTTAAGGCAAAGCAACTTACACTTTCTGAAACAATACAGAAACTTACCGGTCATCACGAGCTGGCCTTCAAAATTCACCCATCCCTGAATTTTTTAGTGCAGTTCTCCAGCCAAGTAATGTGTACCAAAAATGAATAAAATATGACAAAGTGTGCAAGAATGGGAACTAATTTCAGGTGTAGCATTGCTGCTGCTGCTGTTGTTGAGAAGTTCAGTTTTCAATTTGTTCAACTGAACTTGTTTATTCCAAGTACTGATGGTGACCTAGTGTTCCTGTTAGAGCATGAGACTCTTAATCTCAAAGTCGTGGGTTTGAACCCCATATTGGGCAAAAGATTCCTTCATTGGAGGAGGTTAGACTAGATAGCTATCATGGTCCCTTCCAATTCTATGTGGCTATCTCTTACTTAGAGCCTTAACTTTGGGAAGGAGCTAAACCCTGAAGAACGACAACTTTAGCTACTCAGCCTGATAATATTTTATATAACTCAAAGTGTGTGTTGGGGGAAGAGAGATAATGGTTTTAAAAACAGGCAGTGATCAATTAGGGACCAATGCAAAAAAAAAAGGGGGGCTTGGAGCATATGAATTATAGGAAATTACTCTATAGCCAGTTGAACCATTGGTTCTTCTAGATCAGCACTGGCAAGGAGGTTTTCAGATGAAGTAATTCCTCATTTATTTATGCTTAGCCTCTAGTTGAGTAAGCATTCCAGTCAAAACAGCCTTCAGTTTGTTCAAAATAAATCCCAGGGTTTGACTGTGTGTTTGCACTTTTTAAAAAAATGCTCCAGCCTCTTAAATACCAACAATATACAGTTTGGTGCTCTTATGTGAACTGAAAATGCCAGTACATTTTTTTAAAAAAATAAAAAATATTCCAGATGCCCGCAGAGCACTTCATTCTGTTCTTCAGGGGACAGAGAGCCAAAAACATCAACCTCTCACCTTCTTTTCCCTCCTCCCCTGAAAGTAATTGAAATTCTTCCAAAGTTGACAGAATTTGAATTGTGTTTTATATGAAGGTGCATGTTAAGGTCAGGAAAAGCAGCTGGAATTTTCCGTACCTTGGGAAGGTCATGAAATGCTAGTTAAGTCACCTCGCGGCGAGGAGCGACACTGAGCCCGGACTCTGTGGCAGCAAAACTGTGATGTATGTTTAGCCCTGCCAAGGGGGTTTTATTAGATGACTTTACTCGACTTGCCAATCACAGAGGGGCACTTTGGCTGTCACAGGGCACACCTACTGGTAAAATGTCTGCTTTTTTAACAAGCAGGGGGGGGGAATATTTCCTGGAATCCCAGAAAGAGCAAGCAGGCCAGATGGCCTTGGCTTCTTCACACAGAAATATTCCCTCCCCTCCGCTATCAAGCAAGGCTTCTGCTGTGCCAAGGCTCAGCCCCTGGCATGCGTTGCTGGAAGAAATTTTCGCCACACAAAGCAGTACACAGACAGACTTCAGGTGACAAGATTAAAAAACTTGATTTGTTCTTTTAATAATTCAGAGCAACTCGCTCCGGGGAATGAGAGATAGGCATTCCTAGGCACTGCATACAAACATTTTAAATCATTAAAATTAGGACCGACCCTGAAGTATTTACAGCTTGTTTGGGGTTTTGTGAAATAATTTTGGCAATGCCAAAAAGTACCCCCTCGATATCATTAGTTTTTCTTTGAACATGTTTGTCTCTGTTGTCTTTCCTGGGCTTTGACTAAATTATTTCCTGTTACCTTGGCTCTGGTTTGTTACCATCATGGGGAATATGCCAAGTTTATTTCAGTTTAAAAATATTAAAATGTGCCCTTTCTACTTTTATTAGTTAAAACATTTTCTCCTCATTCTTCAGGGATGTTCAGGATCTTCAGAAAAGGGTACCCACATCGAGATACGCAGATGCATTAAAATTTACTCAATTGCTTATTGCAATTGCAAAAATCAGTGGCTAATTGAAGATTAAAAGTTGTAACTGGTTGCCAGCCTTTCAAAAACTCTTGGTGTGGTTGTGGAGAAGAGGGACAAGAGCTGAGTTCATCTCAGTATGTTTGTTTATTGTATGTAAATGTAAAAGGGGTCTTATAGCACTATCCAGTGCATATTTATTCAGATATGAGTCCCACTGAGTTCATCAGAGCCATCTCCCAACTGCACAGGATTGCAGCCTCAGTTAATATGTGCTGGATGTTATATAGAGCATGCCCGCAGCAGATGGTGCTTCTGTTCACAAGGTAGGTTCTAAATCAGTCATTTTCCATACCTGGATCTCCAGCTGTTTTTAGACTACAATTCCCATCATTACTGACCACTGGAACTGCAAGATAGGGATGATGGGAGTTGTAGTCCAAAAAAGTCTGGAGGCCCAAGTTTGGGAAGGTAAAGGTAAAGGTAACCCCTGACCATTAGGTCCAGTCGTGGCCGACTCTGGGGTTGTGGCGCTCATCTCGCTTTATTGGCCGAGGGAGCCGGCGTACAGCTTCCGGGTCATGTGGCCAGCATGACTAAGCCGCTTCTGGCGAACCAGAGCAGCACACGGAAATGCCGTTTACCTTCCTGCCAGAGCGGTAGCTATTTATCTACTTGCACTTTGATGTGCTTTCAAACTGCTAGGGTGGCAGGAGCAGGGACCGAGCAATGGGAGCTCACCCTGTCACGGGGATTCAAACCGCCGACCTTCTGATTGGCAAGTTCTAGGCTCTGTGGTTTAACCCACAGTGCCATCCGTGTCCCCAAGTTTGGGAAACCCAGCTCTAAATCAAGGGAACATTTTTTCAGCGGGAGGCTGGCTGCATGTTAGTGGTGGTTGGGGTGAAAGGCAAAAGTAGACAGGCCCAGTGGGGGGGATGGCTGGGGCAATGAATGTGACTTTTACGCATTTCAGCACACAAGAGTCAGAGGTTTCTACACCCACAAACATCTCTCCACCAAGGAAAGCAAAAAATTAGGAATAATCACAGTTCAAGGACACATTCCAGGCATGCCAAAGCAGCTGAACAGGTCACAGGGCAGGACTGATGGGGAATGTGGCCTGGGAAGAAACAGAGAGTTTTTGGGGGTTGTGTTCAGCTCCCACTCCAGATCAAAGTAAAGATTGATGAAGAATACATTTCATCTTGAACTAGTTTTGAGTTCTGATATTCTATCTCATGGGTAGGCAAACTAAGACCCGGGTGCCAGATCCGGCTCAATGGCCTTCTAAATGGAATCAGCATGTTTTTACATGAGTAGAATGTGTGCATTTATTTAAAATGCATCTCTGGGTTATTTGTGGGTCATAGGAATTTGTTCATTTCCCCCCAAAAAATATAGTCTGGTCCCCCATAAGGTCTGAGGGACAGTGGACCGGCCCCCTGCTGAAAAAGTTTGCTGACCTCTGTTCTTTCTCATTCTAGGCTCATGCAGGGTTTCATTGTAGCACATATCTCTCTCTCTCTCTCTCTCTCTCTGGGGTTGCGGCGCTCATCTCGCTTTACTGGCCGAGGGAGCCAGTGTACAGCTTCCGGGTCATGTGGCCAGCATGACTAAGCCACTTCTGGCGAACCAGAGCAGCGCACAGAAATGCTGTTTACCTTCCTGTTGGGTTGAAATAAACGACAGACGAGTGACAAGTGTCATATGGGAGGCATCTCCCGAGCATGTCTCGGGGAGTCCCTTTTATTGAATATTACAGCATTGCCACATATGTGCTTGTTGCTGATTGGTTTACACAAATACAATGCAAGGGTAAATGCATATAGGCATTAATCATCAATAGATTAAAGGTTGGGAAAGGGAACACAGAGTTGGGCAGGCGTGAAGACCTCATATTAAACAATTACTAGTGATTGATATAACAAGACTTAAACTATAACTAGTGATTGATATAGCAAGACTTAAAAGAGCATAACCATCGCATTCCGTACATGTGGTCAACCATGCATTAAGAACAGGTCAGGGTACAATGTTCCATGAACTCAATGTGAACTAAACATTCTAGGAAGGAATGTTTCAGCTTAGAGCGGTTTGCCAGACTCATGTGCAGAAGGAAAACTTCCCATCATCTCCCCCTTTCTTTTTCTTTTTTGTGTGTGCAAGATGTTGCTATATGATTTCAGGGTGAATGGGACAAAAATACTTCGGGATACGTGGTTTGCCAGCGCATGCCCGAAGTAAGTCTGCCAGGGTGAATGGGACAAAAATACTTTGGGATATGTGGTTTGCCAGCGCATGCCCGAAGTAAGTCTGCCCACATCTCCCCTATCATTTACTGTTGGTGCTGCCACTTCGCAAAATAGGCAGCAATGATTTTAGTAGGTGGCCGAGGAGGAGAGAAGAGCTGAGACCAAAGACGCATGAGACCAGGAATGCATTGGATGAAGCAACATAGCAAAATTAATATACATATTATGACAATAGCATATTGAAAAAAGATTACGAAGCCAATTCAGATTTGGCAACCAGCCACTGAGCCACTGGGCGAATGAATCCCAGAGGCCAGAAAATCCAACGTCCTGTTTAATGTGGTGTGTAAGATTTTGCAAATGAGAGATTTGCTTTTGAATGGCTTTAGAATTATCAGTAATATTGAAACAACACATGTCGTTCACTTGTTCACAGCCATAATGATGAAGCATGAGTAAATAGTCAATAGCAGCACGATTTTGTAGAAGTCCATGATGAAGTTCACTCTGTTCTTTATTCAAAAGGTGAAGAGCTTGTGAAGTAAAATTCAGAGCTTTTGCTGCAGAGCAAGCTAAAGAGTTAATGTTCATACTATTCCGTACAGCCAATCCAGGGACTCCTAAGAGAGAAACAGCTAAGGAAATATATTCAGATCTACTGGGAAGAGAGACAGAATTGTCACAATCAGTCAATTCTACAGAGCGGCGATATTGAGAGCGGGACAAATGATGCTTTTTGGGTAAAATGATGGACAAACGGCTTAAGCAGCAGGGTGTGCCATGACTGATGTTTGCTGGAATATAATTGAATGTATAGCCTGGGCACGACCAGAACCAGCCTTCAGGCAGCTCTGTATATTTATATACATAGGAAATATTTACATAATTAGAGCAGTTAAAATTATCCTTGCCCATTTTCACACAGTTGGTTTTTGTGCAATTGACCATACAGGTGCAAGTGACATTAAAGGAAGCCACGTATGGGGTCAACAAATCAATGGCCAAAGGTGGGCATCGGCGCACTTGGGTACCCCAGTTATGGTAACCGGAATAACCAAGGGTGTGGAGAGAATCATTTTGGGGTAGGGATGAATAAAACCAGGTATCATTTTGCATATCAAAAGGATCATGGCAGACAGGGATAAGGCAAGAGCCAAGGATTTCACCTATTGATACCTGCTGGGTTAGGCAAAAGGAAGAAACATTGAGGGTTTTTGCAAAAGATTCCCACACATTTATTGGTGTGGAACCACCGCTATTAGGAGCGGAAGCAGAGAGGGGAAAAAACAAAACGCTGAAAATGAGCACTATCATGGAATTTATATTAAGGCAGGAAATGAGACACAGAAGCAAATTATCAGGGGTTGCTTCTAGCTGCTTTTCCTTTCTAAGCTGTTCAGCTTGAAATGAGAGTGATTTTATCTGGCCCCACGTCACTGGCCCATTACGATTTCCCCGCTTGCGAGTCCTGGGGGGGGGGGCTGGGCGCCGCATCCTGGGCGATCTGGAGTTGACAGTCGAACTGCGGTTTCAGATTCTGCAGGGCCTGTTGCCATGCCATGGTAAAGGCGGACGCAGCACGCGGGAACCCAGCGAGCACCCTGTGGAGTAGAAACTGCAGCATAACCCTTTCCCCAGGTAATCAGTTTTACTGGTTCACTCCATTCGTTGGAGGGTAATATTTTATAATGGACCAGCGGGGCTGGAAGTATCTCCTTTTGCTGGAAATGTTTTTGGAGGCTAGTATAGGGTTGATGATCCTGTATGGAAACATTCAAATGATTGAGAGTAAGGAGAACACTAGCCAACCAGCCTTCCTTTTCTGAAAGTGAGGCTGGGACTCCGGCCTTTTTTTCCTGTCGAATTAAGGCAGTTTTTAGGGTGCGGTTAGCACGTTCAACAATAGCTTGGCCTTGAGAATTGTAAGGGATGCCAAATAAATGGTGAATATTCCAAGTTTCACAGAACTGAGCAAAGGTTTTTGCACAATACGCTGGGGCATTGTCAGTTTTTAAAGCATGAGGCTTGCCCATGACTGACATGGTATGAACAAGATGATTACAAACATGTTTAGCCTGTTCCCCCCTTTGAGGGATGGCCCAAATAAAGCCAGAAAACGTATCGATGCAGACATGTATAAACTTCCAAGGTGAGAAAGGGGAGAAGTGAGTCACATCCATTTGCCACAACTGGTTGGCCTCCAACCCACAGGGGTTGACACCAGGGCTGGGGTGGCCAATCTGATCAGAGCATTGAAGGCATTGTTGGATAATTGCACGAGCCACTTCCAACGGAATTTGGAATTGGTGGCTAAGAGCTTTTGCATTCTGATGATGGAAAGCATGACTTTTGATGGGGGAGACAGGCAAAGCCCTAAGCAAAGAGTCTGCTTTTGCATTACCATCAGTGAGAAAGCCTGGGAAGGGTTGGTGAGAGTGAATGTGCACCACAAATAGTGGGTGGGATCAATTGGAGAGAAGCAATTGTAAGGACAGGAAAAGGCTCAGTAGATTGTCATCCAATAAGGGACTTACATAGCTGCCCTATAAACGAGTTATAACATTGGCAACATAAAGGCTGTCCACTACCAAATTAATTGGCTGTGAGAAGAAATGATGCAAAGCTTTAACGGCAGCTGCCAACTCAGAACGCTGAGCTGATTTTTGTGGGAGAGTATAGAGGCTGTGCCATTCCTCATTTTGTTGCCATGCGACCACCCCCCTGGAGGGGGCTCCATCAGTAAAAACAGTAGGGGCATCCAAAGGGACAGGAGACAATATGGAAGAGAAAGATAGGGAAAATTGTCTACCCATTTGCAGGCGAGGGTCGGCGGGGACATGGCAGTCCACCAAGCTGACAAAATTGGCTAAAGCGCACTGCAAATCCATGCTGGTGGAAAGAACAGTCTCCCATTGCTCCAAGGGCATGGGCACAATAATTTGGCGGCAATCAATACCAAAGAGACTTTTGCATCGACGGCGGCCCTTGCTAATGAGCTGAGCAAGGAGATCCACTAAAGGAGTCACCGTGTTTTTTGGTGTATGATGTAAATACAACCATTCAATAATATGAACTTTTGATGGGCCTGACTGAATAAATATTATATTTAATTCAATTTATATATCAACTTTTAACTTATGTGCCTCAATCATTTATAGAAAACTTTTTCTAAGGTCAACCCTATTTCCCTTCCACGAATTCCCCATTCTTATACTGATAGCAACACAGAATTAAACACAGAATAAAAAAAAAAAAATCAAGCCCCCTTGAGGTAACATTGTATAACCATTTGGGATCCCCTCCAGCATCCCTAGCACATAAGAAGATTTGAGGCCAGAATCAGTAATGGCTTTCCTTAATTCTCTCAGAACAGAATAAGGAAGCTCCTCATACATAATCTGCTGTTGTGCAGTGCCGGGATAGGGATAGCAGATGGCATTTCCCCAGCCCATCCAGCCTCTTCCTCTAAGGAGAGGAGCCCTTGCTGCCTAGCCTGAGAAAGCGTGGCGCGCACAGCTCCTGTGGGAGAGCGCGCAGGGGCTGAGGCAGGTGAAGGAGGGATGGGGGTGGATGTGGGGGGGTGGGTGTGGGCTGAGGCGTAGGGAGGGGTAGGCAAGGTTGCGATGGAGGCAAGGCAGAAGCTTTGGGTAAGGTGGGGGATTGTCTGCTGCGGCTAAAAGAGCAGGGGCCGACGGAGATACCTGTGGTCCTAATTTAGCGATGGCATCTGCACATTTCTGCCAAGTGAGCAGACAATGAATCGGTGCCCTTGGTTCTGTGAAGAGGGCTTTTCCGTTCTTTTGCCAAGCTTCTGATCCCAGAGAGCCGGACTGGCAAGCAATCTCAATTGTTCAGTCTCTTTCAAAGAAATATGAGCACCCGCCACCCGCTGTCTAACGAGATGAAGCAGCTCCCTGGCATGCTCCTGTTGGAACTTTGTCAGTCCCCCCCCCCCATACTCACGAAGTAGCGCACTGAGACTTTTCCAGTCGAGTGAAGTACAGAGGCTGCGTAAAGGGATCTGGCACGGGGTCACCGGAGCGGTACCTATTTATCTACTTGCACTTTGACATGCTTTCGAACTGCTAGGTTGGCAGGAGCAGCGACCGAGCAACGGGAGCTCACCCCGTCATGGGGATTCGAACCGCCGACCTTCTGATCAGCAAGTCCTAGGCTCTGTGGTTTAACCCACAGTGCCACCCATGTCCATATATATATAAATATATTTCCAGGTTTTTTGTTGTTTTTTTACAAATGGACTACAAATTAAAGTTACATTGTTTCATGTATTGACTTCTGCTGCTCCTATCTCACATCCTGCCTGTAATTTCTTTTGACTGGCTGTCCCGTCCCCCCAATAGTCCAGAAAAGCTCTCTATTCTTCTATAAAAAGTTCATCATTTCGATCTCTTAACATTGCTGTCAGCTTTGCCAAATCTGTTCAAAAAAAATAATCTGGATGACACCAGGTCAGGGAAAGCAGACCTATGCTTAATTCCAGCCAATATAAAACCTTAGCACGTGTTAAAAGGAACGTTTTGGTTGTAAGCAAACTTTGTCCTACACCCCCATCTCCTCATTTGGTCAAATAAATTATTGTCATGCTCACATTTCCCTACTTCTCTGAAAAAGGCAGTCAATGAAATTTGAGCAGAGGTAGGTGCAATGATGTCTCATTATGCAATTTTAATGAAATGTTAAGGGTAGTAGGTGTGTTGGGCCTGTAGCGCATAGTTAAGGCTCCACAATACATTTACACTTTCCTAACAATTCCTGCTTTGATCAAGGACAGGAAAGGAGAAGACACAGTCAGTAAATATGAGGTGCACGTGCCTCACTATTGATAAAATAGGCAATGTTTTGACAAGCATAAATATAGCAGCTGGAAGCAGCAGTGACCCCGCTACCCAAAGTCAGTTTCTGCCCATGTGGTTCATGCTTGTATATGTCACTCAATCTAATAGACCTTATAATCCTAGCAAAAATGGCACCACGCACAAAACATTAGAGATCAGCAAGAAGGTTACCAGAGCTTTAGATTGAAGATGCAAGATGTTAGATTGAAAGAATGCAATTGCTTTACGATCAAGTGTAAGTACTTTCGATAATGGAATAGCTCACCTTTGCAACAGCTTAAAAGTCATTGAAATGGGAGAAAGCCACATTAGCGGCGGAAAAAGCAAAAGCTGGAATCTAATCTCACTAAGGAGAGCAGGTCATTTTTACTGCTGAACTATTTTCAACACAAACAATCATGTGCTACACGTAATTTATTGATGCCATTCCTTTAAGTGCAAAGGAAAATAAGATTTTCATATTCTTACCTGATAAGAAGTTCCGCTGTATTGATCTTGAACTTCACGACTTTGCTATACAGTTAATAAAGTTTATTATCTCCCTCCACTATAGCACATCACATCAATAATAAAAAAGTGGAATGTGCAGTACTATTCTTCAGGTGGTGGTGGTGGGGAGAAACGTTCAAAGGATAGATTTTTTAAATTGTTCCTTTTATGTTACTGTCAGAGCCTCAGCAAAGAATAATCCTTTGAACAGTTTTTACTGCACTGAGGAGCTGTAGATTAAAGCGTAATCACTATCTAATCAATATCATCAGGGGCTGCTCTTTAATTTACTGATGTACAGTAATTATCTGCAGGTGCTACAGACAGACATTTTCGACACTGGTGTGTTAACAGGTCTTTGAAACAGACCTAAGACAATGGTTTTCCATTATGAAAATGAAAAGCTTGGCTAATATCTGGCATCGGCTTCACTTCAATAAGTGCTGATAGAGTTTCCAATTTAAATATAAAAGGGAATTTAACAAAAGGGCATGACTCAGATCATGCAGAAATAGATGGAAAGAGGCCCGTTCACTTTGGGAGACATTGGAATGGGCCTCGAGTGCACAGAATGATTTGTGCCTTCCTGGGGCCATATGGTAAAGCACAGCTAAATGACAGCAACAGATTTTTAGGTGCACTATTACAGCAAATATTTGTCACTTAGCACCTCTGAGCAGTTCAGCATTTCCACAGCTTCATGTTTCTGTGCAATTAGACAAAATGGCTGTTTTGGAAAACTGACATAATTCTGAATCATGAAGGGCTGATTCTGCCAAGATTCTTTTTTTTTTTTTTTAAGTTATAGGAGTCCCTTAAAAAACAGCCATACAACCACCTCTCAGACTCAGAAGGCTTCTTGTAGAAAAACAACACCGTCACCTATTTGGTTGAATTGTAGCAGGCTTCATACCTACTGGGTCTGCAAATGTAAACTAAGTCTGACAAAACGTTTTAAAAAAAATAGCCATTTGTTGATTTCCCGATTATAGTCCATAGGAAGACACCCCAGATTTTTAGATTTTCCAAACCAAGGGTAAGTGTTACACTTGAAACAAAACATGCAATCTGGAATGAAGTCAAAGTGAGTCCCAAATTCCCCTTTTGTCTCTGTGCACACATATTTTCTGTATTGCTGATTACAGCAGAGGACACAAGTATGAACACATCACTTCCATACTGTTCTCGTGGGTTGCTTCTTTTATGAGATCAATCCACTCATTCTGCTATTTTTGGAATCTTACCATCACAGAAGTGAGGTAAGAGCATGGCAAAATTTCTCAGATGTTCCAACAATTGCCCTACTGAAATGCCCAATCACACCTCTCATGTGAGTCCAAATGATGCTAAGATTAGGGCTGTAGGATGGCAGCAGTTTCTGTTCAGCACTGTTTCCATTTGGCAGTAGTTTGCTTTCTGTCAAATAAGTTGTTATTCATCTTGCTATACACTATTTAATATAAGTTTCTGGTTCATTCCTGACTAGACATAGAGGAGACTTATGGCTATTATATCTCCTCCATATTTAATATTCAAACTTTTAATATTCAAATACTGTGGTGCCTCGAGTTAAGAACTTAATTCGTTCTGGAGGTCCGTTCTTAACCTGAAACTGTTCTTAACCTGAGGTACACTTTAGCTAATGGGGCCTCCCACTGGCGCACCACCACCACCGCGTGATTTCTGTTCTCATCCTGAGGAAGAGTTCTTAACTCGAGGTACTATTTCTGGGTTAGCAGAGTCTGTAACCTGAAGCACCTGTAACCCAAGGTACCACTGTATCTAAATGGCTGTTGCATGGAAGATGGAGCAAGCTTGCTTTCACCTTATCCAGATGTTGGGAACCGAATCTGTGGCATTGTTACAAGAAAGGAGATTCTGACTAAACATCAGGAAGGACTTTCTGCCAGAAAGAGCTATTTGACAGGGGAATGATCTCCCTTGGAAAGAAGAAGAAGAAGAAGAAGAAGAAGAAGAAGAAGAAGAAGAAGAAGAAGAAGAAGAAGAAGAAGAAGAAAAGGAGGAGTTTAGATTTGATAGAAGGAGGAGTCTCAAAGTGGCTAACAATCTCCCTTTCCTTCCTCCACCACCACAAACACTAGCCCAAGGTCACCCAGCAGCTGCATGTGGAGGAGCAGGGACGTGAACCCGGTTCACCAGATTACTAGTCCACTTCTCTTAACCACTACACCACACTGGCTCAAAGTGGTGGAGTCTCCTTGATTGGAGATTTTTAAGCATTCCTGCAATACAGTGGGTTGGACTAGATGACTTCCAACTTTACAATTCTATTATTCTCTGAACAATGTGAACTGACACAATTTATGCTTCTTTTTCCATTTTTGTTGAAATTCTCTGACCCCTATGTGTGAGCTTGCCACAGGGAAGCCACAACTGTGCCACAAAGTTAAATTTGACTTCTCTCTCATTTTAGTGTTTTCCCCCAAGCAAGACAACAATAACAGCCCATCTCGATATGTAGTGACTAAATGGTCCTAATTTGCTTGGCAAGACTATTTTAGGACAATTGGGATGTTCTTAATTTCACAGGAAACCTGCAGGAGTAGAAAAGGCTCTCCACTGCAGAAGTTACACTAGAACATGGATATGCTGCCTTGTTCGGGTCTTGCAGAGGAGCCTATAAGGTGTGACCAAGCAAATCACCACCACAGGGTGAGCAACGTGTTCCAACAAAAGCTAGTAGCAGACTGAGGCATTCTGAATCTCTGCCTTCAGCCCACATCTCCTAGGGGTCACTGCTTTTTGGAGAACTGCAGTTCATAAATAACCAGAAGTCTAGCCTTCATGAGGACTTCTACATTTCCTGGCCTCCTGCCTGGGGTGGTCCCTTTGGGGTAAGTTAGGAGGCACTCAGTTCTTTGAGCTCAGGCAAAAGTGCTAGTGTTGGTCACAGCTCTGGCTATATGAGCTCTTATGAGGTGGGTTTTAGTCTAGGGAACTCCTCCTCACCAGCCTAGGTATTTAGTGGTCTCCTGGTCACCAGTAGCAGGCTCAGAGTCAGGAAACTGGTCTGAGTCCATAGGCAATGATTCTGCAGCCTCTGACGTGGTGTCTTGGTCATTGCTGAGCTATGGGGTCATGGCAAGAGTTTGCATGAGCTCTGCAATGACTGAAGAGGGGCTAAAGGCAGCCCTCTCCCCACAGCCCTTTTCTACTTTTGTTGCTTTTTCATGGCAGTAATGATTGAAGAGCATTTCTGTTGAAGGTGTGGTGATGAAAAAGCATTCAGAACCCAGAAAGCACGGCATCTCAGAAACTCACTTTATTTGCTGAGCTCTCATTGAATCCCCTCACTAAATTAGTTCCATTAAGTAGCACTTTGAAAAACCCACAACGAAACAAGAAACACATCCAATAATTTAACAACTCAAAGCCTCTCTTGTTTGCAACCTTTGTCCTGATTTGCATGACCCTTTCCTCCTGAATAAAATGTTCAGATGTTCTGTCTTTTCTTTTCAAATGCACTATAAGTGCATCTAGTGAATGACAAACAAGGCCTTTTTCCTCTGTGCTCCCCATTAACCTTCATTAATACAACATCCCAAATTTGTGGAATGCTTCTGAGTGGATGACAATATTTATTCATGCTTACTTGACAGAGTTCTTTAGCATCATGCCCCTTCTCTCATCATTTAAACTGACTGATAAAGAATATCTGGCAATGCCTTCCTTTATTTCACAACTAAGAGACTAACAACATCAAGTTGTACTGCTGACAGCTTAATTACGGCTGCACAGAATATTCACCAGATCTGATTTTGTGTTTGTTTGAAACCAACAATGTGTGTGAGGTAGAAATTGCACATGTTCACCTAGTTATTGTGAAAATAGTTGACTTTTTCAATATTGTCCGGAATCATTATTTTACCTGGCTGATTGCATCAGATTGGAGGGGGGGGGTGATATATTGAATGGGATGGCGTCACTTTTCCTTAGGACATCCCTATTTTCATCGGAGAAATCTTGAAGGATATGGAAAAGCAACATGGCATCTATTGATTCCATGCTGTTTGTGAGCCTTCCCCCACCAGATGTTTGGGACTCCCTCCAAGCTTCCAGATGTTTTGTGAACTCCCAGATGTTTTGAACTTCCAGATGTTTTGAACTCCATCCTCATCATTCCTGATTATTGACCATGCTGACTGATCAGAGGTGTGGTTCCCAGAGCAGGGAACCATGTTAGGGAAGACTATTCTATGCCACACACAGAAGCTGAACAAAGGAAAATATCTCTTAAAATTTTATGGGATAGGGCCCATATTATGTCGGAGTCATAAATTGCACACTGTATTAATTGATATTGTTTTTAACATTAGTGACCATGTGATGATTTTAGCTTATGAATTTTATTGTTTAATGTTTTTATTTGTACATTGGGGTACTCATATAGCTCTGTTTAGAGTACGTAACGTTTTAATAATATAAATGTTTTAAGTCTTTTTTATCAATTCAGTATGTTTTCGTTTAATTGTCAAATAATTCTGTGTACATTGTGGCAGCCTTTGGCTATGTGCAATAAAACTGACTGAGACTGAGACTGAGTCATTCTCAGAGTTTGTTTTAAATATCTGAGCTTTCCAGCTCTCCATGCTATTTTATTTAATTCATTATGGTCAACACAATTGACCAGATGGGTAGAATAAAAGCTGGCTAAGAAATGGCAAGGAAAAAACAAACAAACAGTAAATCATACACAAAGCTTTCATTAGCTGCTAAAAAAAAAAAAATGCACTGCCATATTGATCGAAAATGTGATTGAAAATATAGCTGAAACCAAGAGATCCTCTTGGAACTGATGAAACAAGTTTATGAACCTTAACTGTGGTGACAAAGGAATGAAATATAAAAACATACCCTTGCTTTGAAAATAGCAGACTGTGGGAGATTAAAAAAATGTTTTCTTTTATGTCATGCATTTCAGTGTGTGCTAAAATAAATGCTTATTGATTTTGGCTCCGTAGTGGGACAGAGGAGGGAAAGAGGATTGTGAAGGTTTGAGGCAGGGGAGGAGGAGAAAGAGGCTGGACCATTCCCCAAGGGCTAGAAAGCTAGAGAGCTTTGACACTAAGAGTACAATCTGCTCAGCGAAATCAATGAGTAACACATTAGAGTATCACTTCATAAACAACACCAGACTGTATTAATGTAGAGTATTTTTTATTTTTTTAGAATAGCTTGAATAATTTCCAAATATATTACCCAATGTCTTTTTCAGTTTTAAGTCAATTCCCTTCCTTTTATTTCCATTAGGAATGATCCAAGCAAGTAGAGCAATCTTATGCAAGTTTATTCTAAAGTACGTCCCATTTGGTGCAATCCTATTCATGTTTGCTTAAGTCCCATTGACTTCAGTAGGGCTTACTTCCAGGAAACAGGATATCGGTCTACAGTCTTAATTCCAGATAAGTGTACACAAAATTGCAGTCTACGTTTTTCTAACCTAAGTTTTGCTGCCTATGTTTTCAGACTGCTGTACAAAAAAGCACCTTTATCTGACCTTTGAAAGGTTTGTAAGTAAAAACCTTTTTTTTTTAATTTACCCAACTGTGTGGTCTTTTCTATGCTAAAGGGGAAGAAAGGGGAAGTTTTGAAAGTGACTTAAAAGGGATATTTTAAAGGTCTAACAACCTATATTTCTATGCTTTGCTTCGTTGCATGATTTTAAAGATCTCCGAGTGCTTGCCCTACAGCTGGATTTAGGCATCCAGGGGGAATTCTTTTTCTTATTATTTACCCATAAGTTACCCATAAATACTTCAATTCTGGCCCAATTTAACTGAGTATCTAGGTAACCTGGGGGTTTCTTATATGTGGTCTAAATTTCTGGGACTGAAATTCAGGTTTTAATAAACACAGCAGTTATTTGTTTGCGCAGAGAAAGATTTAGACTAGTGCTATATATTTCTAATATTTTCTGTTGTGGGACAGTGTGGGGATATGTGATCCTTTGATTTCCCACCCTCCAAAGAGGCAACTGGCAATATCAGAGGTAAGAATGTTGACCATCAGCCTAGTGTTCATCTCACACTCCTTCAGTTCAGCAAATGGCAACAATCACATAACCCTGGGTTGTTGACAGGTCATTTTGCCCAACCTGGTAGGATGTAGAAACCTTATCTGATGGGATCAGGACAAAATAATTGTTTGTGAACTGATTGAAAATTGCAATGTGGAAGTTATATTATCATTGTAACTATCAATATTTATCCCCATGTTTGTCCTCTCAAATCTGTTGTTGTTGTTTGAATCATACGGTTGTTTCCCAGCAATGTTTTCAGTATACCTTATATCTGGCAAAACACAATACACATGCAACTTGGTAAATACAAAGGTAGAAGAAAATCACAAAATGAAATCAGCTACAGTGGTACCTCGGGTTAAGAACTTAATTCGTTCTGGAAGTCCGTTCTTAACCTGAAACTGCTCTTAACCTGAGGTACCACTTTAGCTAATGGGGCCTCCTGCTGCTGCGGTGCGACTTCTGTTCTCATCCTGAAACAAAGTTCTTAACGCGAGGTACTATTTCTGGGTTAGCGGAGTCTGTAACCTGAAGCGTCTGTAACCTGAAGCGTCTGTAACTCGAGGTACCACTGTATATCTAAAATAAACATCTACGCAATCTACGACAAGGGGGAAAGCCATGCTAAAGAGGGGCAATATTAAGTTCCTAGATGTTGGACTACAAAGCATGGCTAGTGGTTAGGGATGATGGGAATTGTCATTCAACATCTAGCAATCCAAGGATGGGAAAGATTGTCCTAAAATGTGTTCTTGGTATAATAGTTCTGAGGTGCAGAAAGAACAACTTTGTCAACTAAAAGATTATTTCTAAATAAAGGAAACATCTTTAACGACAGTTTCATGACATTCTGTTGTTAGGCAGACTTTTCTATGTTCTGCCCTTGATTTTAGTTAGCTTATAACAGTGTTGCCTACCTACCACTGCATAAAAGTAGCTGGTATAAGCATCCTTTAAATTAAAAAAAATATTGAAAAAGGAGCAAGAAAGAAAAATCAGGCAAAGGTGAGTCTTATAATTTGTCCATTAGCAAAAAGAAAAGGAGACCTTTGTACTTTGGATTTGATATCCCGCCTTTCACTCCCCTTCAGGAGTCTCAAAGCGGCCAACATTCTCCTTTCCCTTCCTCCCCCACAACAAACACTCTGTGAGGTGAGTGGGGCTGAGAGACTTCAGAGAAGTGTGACTGGCCCAAGGTCACCCAGCAGCTGCATGTGGAGGAGCGGGGAATCGAACCCGGTTCCCCAGATTACGAGACTACCGCTCTTAACCACTACACCACACTGGCTCTCTTTGTTTCCTTTCATATATTCAGATAGCAAGGTGAGTGTGTGCAGATATAGTTAACCAGACTATCAAGTCTATCAGAGATCAATCAATATTTTTGCCAAAGTTTTCAAAGATTTGTGAAATAAATGGATATGCACAAATGTAATTTTATTGTGACAAACCAGATCATGCATTGCTTGAGCAATGTCTCCAAACTAAACTATAGTTTGCAACCGTGGTTTGGAGGGATTGCTCTAACCATGGATTTTTAGTTTTGATGTTATGGCCAATGGTGGTTTGACAAAACCAGAAAATATTCTATTAACATGAACAAGAGTAGGGAATATGGAAGGTGAAAAGAGAGGAGGGTGGTAGACCTCACAGCTCATTCCCCATTCTCAGATTGTGATTTGGTAGATTAGGAAGATGGTGTTGGGATATGGATATTTTTGCTTCACTTTTGACCAACTGTGTTCATGGGAACTCCTGCATTTCTGAAGACTCAATTAGTGATGCAGGTAGAACGATTACCTCAACTACTTTTAACTCGCTAGGGCATTAAGCCACATAATTCAAAGAGAATAAAAACCCTCAGTTAATCATTTGGGACATTTTATCATTTGTGTAAAACATTTAATTTTCTCAATGGCCCTTTATTTCATAACAAGCCAACACATCTGTTCAAAGAAGATCCAAGATTAACACAATATTGGTGATATACAGCAGTTTAAATTTTCCCCACTATTTGTCTAATGGCCCATTTTGATTTCCTATTAAGGGCAATCTAATTTATCAATTGGCAGAGGAAGATCATTTTCTAAATGTTTTAACATTGTTCATGCCACCATTCATTGTCACCAGACTTCTCTTCAACCTAGCCCTGTCACACACAAATTTGCAATAACCCCAATAAGTAGATCGATAACAAAAAAAGAATGACTTAATAAATTGTACAATTTCAGAGAATGCCAATTTTGTAGAGGGTAATAAAAAAGACAGTTATCTAATGAACACTCTTTGGTATCCAATTGCTGTCTTGTTACAATCCCATTTATCACCCGTGTTATTTCCCATTACCTATAATGGGACTTCTGAAAACTAATCAAAATGAGAGTAGGCGTTGTTATTGTAGACAAGTCTTCACTTGCCTGATGGGTTTTCTGGGGTTCTTAGGGTCCCTTTAGATGTTCAACAAGTTGTGGGAAACAGGAAGAGCAAGAAGTTCCCCAAACAGGCCAATGAGGAGTGAGCATGTTCAGTGGCTTAAAAAAGCTAACTATGGGGGGGGGGGTTGGACTGGGACTGAGAATCAAATGGAGTAGACTGGAAGTGGGCATGGCTGGCTGGAATAATGAACAAGAGCACTCCACATTGCCAGATTTTTTGCATGGTTCACTCTTTTTCCATGAAGGGTGAAATTTTGGGCTCTGCCCCATTAAAAACTCCTGTCTCCCAGATGTCTACCCACACATTAATAATAATAATAATAATAATAATAATAATAATAATAATAATAATAATAATTTATTATTTATACCCCACCCATCTGGCTGGGTTTCCCCAGCCAATCTGGGTGGCTTCCAACTAAATATTAAAAAACAATACAGCATCAGACATTAAAAACTTCCCTAAACAGGTCCGCCTTCAGTTGTCTTTTAAAAGTAAAATAGTTGTTTATTGCCGACATCTGCTGGGAGGGCATTCCACTGGGCAGGTGCCACTACCAAGAAGGCCCTCTGCCTGGTTCCCTCTAACCTCACTTCTTGCAGCGAGGGAACTGCCAGAAGGCCCTTGGCGCTGGACCTCAGTGTCTGGGCTGGATGACGTGGGTGGAGACCTGGAGATTAAGATCTTTGGGGTGGCATGTTCCTCTAATATTTTAGTCCCTGTATAACCAGGTCAGATCTTCTTCAAGAGTAGGATCCCATTTATGAAATCCCATTGCCGAGATGATTAGATCTGCTGGCTTTGCAGTATTTTATTCAAAAGAGGGGGGCATTTATATTAGTATTTGCTTCTCCTTGACAAATCTTGCTCAGATTCTGCTTCTTCTCCTCGTTATAGTTTGGCCGGTTATTTACTGTCATTTATTTATTTATTTTGAAATCTGGTAGCTCCTTTAGACATGTTGTTTTCAATTGATAGGTGGTATAGAAATATTGTACAGTGGTGCCTCGCAAGACGAAATTAATTCGTTCCGCAAGTTTTTTCTTCTTGCGAGTTTTTCATCTTGCGATGCACGGTTTCCCATAGGAATGCATTGAAAATCAATTAATGCATTCCTATGGAAACCGCCTTCAGACCAGGTCCGGGGACAGTCTGTCCCCTGACCTCTTCTGAAGGCTGGGGGGGGGGGGGACAAGGGCTTTTCTTCCCACTGCCAGCCTTCAGAAGGCTGTTCTGAAGGCTGGCGGTGGGAAGAAAAGCCCTTCTTCCCACCTCCCGCCCCGCAAGCTCCGGGGACAGGAGGGCTTTGCTGCCGACCGCCAGCATTTTAAAAGCCCCTGCTGTCCTGGGGCGATTTTAAAATGCTGGGGGTCGGCAACGAACGCTTCGCTCCCGCCCGCCAGCATTTTAAGATCGCCCGGGACAGCAGAGAAGGAGACTTCTCTGCTGTCCCGGGGAGATTTTAAAATGCTGGGGGTCGGCAGCGAACGCTTCGCTCCCGCCCGCCAGCATTTTAAGATCGCCCAGGGCAGCGGAGAAGTCTCCGCTGTCCTGGGAAGGCAGGCGGGGGGGAGCAAAGACTTTTGCCCCCCGCCAGCCTTCAGAAGAGGTCCAGGACCTCTTCTGAAGGCCGGCTGTGGGCGAAAGTCTTTGCTCCCGACCGCCAGCAATTTAAAACAGGTCCCCGGAGATTTCCCTATGGGCTTTCGTCTTGCGAAGCAAGCCCATAGGGAAATTCGTCTTGCGAAGCGCCTCCAAAACAGAAAACCCTTTCGTCTTGCGGGTTTTCCGTCTTGCGAGGCATTCGTCTTGCGGGGTACCACTGTAATATGAACGTTCATTCATCTGTGCCTTAGTGGTGTTCCTGGGTAGCTTTTTCCATATAAGTGTTCCGTTGGTACCACCTTTATGTGGCATACTGATTCAGTAATGGCAGAAGTTGACGTCGCCCCCCCCCCCATCCAGGTTCCATTGATGGGGATTCCACAGTGTACTGAATAATGTATCTCTCACACCCAGGGATTATTGCACACTCATGCTTAAGACGTGCATTTTAGCAAAAGAAGTATAAACGCAAACAATTTGATTCTCTGTGACACTGCTGCTGTCCTCACTGACTGTTATGGAGGGGATTGCTGCCTCTCAAATTGCTTTTTTCACTGCACTACCATTCTTCACTTGATTTTTGTTTTTGACAACATATTCTAGAGTCACAGCATTAAAATAAAGGAAACCAATCTCTCATGCCCTCTATAGTACGGTTTGAAGACATTTATATCCTCTGGACACGGCAAATCAAATGACTCCTGCTGTCCTTTTGATAACATTTCTGAGCTGAACTTTTCCATCTGTGCCTGCCATCCTGCCTCTTCTTAGCCAAGAAAACTGTCAACTGGGGAAAGTGTCTCATCCTCCCAACTTTATCTGTTGTTGACTAAGGCTAAGTAGTAAGATGGTCATATGAAAACTGACACACACTTGACACCTTTGCACTGGCTGTTGAAACAGATTGGAACGACGGCATGAGGACTGAACGATTAGAAGTTATTTACACATGCCTATCTCTAAGTTAAAGACTTATTTGGATAGAGCTATAGGAGACGTTCCAATCAATGTTAGGTGCTTCTCAGTCTCAAAAATTTAAATGGGTACAAGCTCAGAAATTACATGCCTGATTCTCTCATGAATTGTGATGGAAGATAAAAAGTAGCCAAATGGCTAACAATTTAAAAAATGGACCAAGCTCTTAATTGTGAGCACAAGAAAACTATATTCTCTTCCATTTCAAACTGAAGCAAAATATATCACATTAAATACATGATGGCTGGCAGTGTGGAGATTCAATGGCCATTTACTGCTTCTACTGCACATGTAAGGAAAATATACCCAATTAAATACATGATTGGCTGGCGGTATGGAGAGTTAACATCTATTTTGAGCTCCCCTCCTCATTTATAATAGGGACGCAGGTGGCGCTGTGGGTTAAACCACAGAGCCTAGGACTTGCCGATCAGAAGGTCGGCGGTTCAAATCCCCGCGACGGGCTGAGCTCCCGTTGCTCGGTCCCTGCTCCTGCCAACCTAGCAGTTCGAAAGCATGTCAAAGTGCAAGTCGATAAATAGATACCCCTCTGGCAGGAAGGTAAACGGTGTTTCCGTGTGCTGCTCTGGTTCACCAAAAGCGGCTTAGTCATGCTGGCCACATGACCTGGAAGCTGTACGCCGGCTCCCTCGGCCAATAAAGCGAGATGAGCACCGCAACCCCAGAGTCGGTCATGACTGGACCTAATGGTCAGGGGTCACCTTTACCTTTTTACCTCATTTATAATAGTAACGGATGGTGTTCCATCTGGGCATCCATTTATCCACTTACATAGGGAAGGACTGAGAATGGGAGATGATGCACTTGGGGCAAAGGGGTTAAACAGTTGGAGGGAGACTTTATACTTGGTAGAGATGGGTGAACTTCTTCAGGTTCAATCTGAAGTGTGCAATTAGGAGCAGCTGGGGCAAAATACCTTTCTTTTCTGAGAGTTCTAATTTTGCTCAAAATTGCTGCTTCTGTGAGTCGGCAAATCCCTTACCTGACAGGCGTGGCTGCTCCAGCTGGGCTCTCTCACTCTCCTCATTAAATCATTATGGTGATTGCTCCTGCAGAAGAGAAACAGGTCTCGCTCACATGGGTATGCACTAGATCAAGACTTGCCCTTCCACAAACAGAAGGTGTTATGTACTGAAGTTCTCACCCTGGGCCAGCAGGGGGATACTGTAGATAGTTATGCAAATAAGGGATCGAAAGTGACGTTCAGTGATTGGATAGTTTTAGAAAATTGTTACAGTTACATTGTACTGGAGCTCTATATAAGCAGGCTGACTGAACCCTTCTGTTCAGTTCTGTCCTGGCCTGTCAATAAACAAGAGCTGTTTAAAGAATCGCTGTGTCGTCTGATATGTTCGCCCACAACTTAACAGAAAGAGTCATTTTGTTCACCAAGAGAATTTTGACCCAATGGAGTAGGAATGGGGAACCTCAGTTCCAGGGATCAAATGCCATGCTCCAGACCTCTCTCTCTGGCCCCAAAGACTCTCATCAGGCCACACATCTCCAATTTCCCCAGACCACACACCCTTCTTGCCTGGCTACACCAGACCTCTGATAATGCCTATTGGATGGAAGATGGAGAGAGGTGTGTGAGCATGTATGTATATATATGGAAACATGCTACTGTATTTTTGGAATTCATTGCTTTGCTCACTTTTACCTCTGCAACCCCACAGACCCTAGAAGGTTGCTGAATTCATCCCCCAGGCTGCAAAAAGTTCCACACCACTTGATCTGTCCTCCTCGCCTCCTGACACATGAATCAGTCTAGAGCAAAATGTGCAAGAACCATGGAAAATAGAATTTCTCCAACCTGTCCTTGGGTATGTTACTTTCCTACTCTGTGTTGCATGTGCCATGGATAAGAGGGACACCAAAAGCTGCAGACCAGGACCTCACTCCTCCCTCAGAGCCGGAAGATAATTGCGGGGGGGTGGGGTGGGGGTGGAGGAGTTCTTCATTGGATCTGAACAAAATCCAAGTTCATGAAGAATGCAGGGCTCTATCATGTTTACGCTTATATTATGAACCTGAAATTTAAATACAGTGGTACCTTGGGTTAAGTACTTAATTCGTTTCGGAGGTCCGTTCTTAACCTGAAACTGTCCTTAACCTGAAGCACCACTTTAGCTAATGGGGCTTCCTGCTGCCGCCGCACCGCCGGATCATGATTTCTGTTCTCATCCTGAAGCAAAGTTCTTAACCCGAGGTAATATTTCTGGGTTAGCGAAGTCTGTAACCTGAAGCGTATGTAACCCGAGGTACCACTGCATGTCATTAGCATTTGTGAAACTGGGCATTCCGCTTCTTGATTTTTATTTTTTTTACATCTTGTTTTTCTGTGTAAAGTTACATATTTAACACTAGAAAAACTTTGACTTAACATGAACTACCAGGATGTAGTCAGATAAAAATAGAAATGTATACATGTGAGGGCAGTTTAAAAGATTTGGAGTTAAAGTGCTAAACAACAATGCATTAAATTGGGATAGAAAACTTATTGGCAATGCCACTGTCAGGCTATTTTGTGCCCTGGGCAAGACTGACTACTTGCACCTACTCCCCAAAATGGGTTGATTGATTTCAAAATGGATGTTGTACCATACAACATGAATCACCAGAAACTTGAATTTACAAATTAAATCTTAGGGTCTTAGCTTCAAATCGAGAAGTATTTCCAGACAAACCTTTTAGGCTTGTGTCATCAAGTATCTTTATTTAAGCATCATATAATAGATACTACCAAGATGGTATCTCAGTAGTTCCAAAGTAGTTCTGTGTTTTGCTCAACAGCGTAACAGTTATGCCTAAGTCTGATACATGGCTAGTTAGAATTTGCCAACACTGAGTCAATTCAGAGAAATAATTATAGATCTGTGGAATCAAACTGAAGAAACCAGTTGTTTCATTGACTACCAGGTTTAAAGGGTGTGAATTCAGGTTGAATTCAGGATTACCCATAGTAATAATAATAATAATAATAATAATAATAATAATAATAATAATAATAATTTTCTACCCCACCCATCTGGCTGGGTTTCCCTAGCCACTCTGGGTGGCTTCCAACAGAAGGTTAAAAATATAGATGTGAAGCTGTTTTTCTAAGGTACGTCTTCACTTTGGGAGCATGTGAAACTGTTGTTCCCTCGACTCTTTGTCCTGTTTCAGTTAAATGGTTTCAGCCTTGTCCTTTGATAGCCAGATCTGATGTTTACTTGCACATAGTGCTCTTAAAAGGTAAAGGGACCCCTGACTATGAGGTCCAGTCGTGACCGACTCTGGGGTTGAAGCTCATCTTGCTTTATTGGCCGAGGGAGCCGGCGTACAGCTTCTGGGTCATGTGGCCAGCATGACTAAGCCACTTCTGGAGAGCCAGAGTAGCGCACGGAAATGCTGTTAACTTCCCGCCGGAGCAGTACCTATTTATCTACTTGCACTTTGATGTGCTTTCGAACTGCTAGGTTGCCAGGAGCAGGGACCGAGCAACGGGAGCTCACCCCGTCGCAGGGATTCGAACATCCGACCTTCTGATCGGCAAGTCCTAGGTTCTGTGGTTTAACCCACAGCGCCATCAGTCTATGCTTTTAGTTGCGTCCTGATCCTGAAACAAACAGCTCCAAATAGGACTTTCTAAACAGTACTTTCTTAAAGTTCTCTCTCCAGCCAGAACCAATTTTCCCCCTTTTGTGTTTTAATTTTAACCTATATAGATCTTCCTCCTTATCTCTATCCCCTTTAAGAAACAAACAAATCAGAGTGCAATTCCATAGCACAGCTATTTTAAGCAACTTACAACAATTTTTGGGGACGTACCATGTCTGCAATGGGTAACATAGGATGTCATTCACCTGTTTTACTGTTTGCAGTGGCTAAAGCCGATTCCTTTGAACAGACTTCTGGGGATGTCAGATTATTAAGAGTTCTGTAGGTCACAGGAGTCACCTTGAATTTTTGCCCAGAAGGTTGCTATGGAACATATTGATTAACCTGCTTTGTGCTTATGCCTGTGCGGCTGATAAATTCATGATCCACACTAATATACCTGAACAAATCTCTAATGCTTTTACAAGAAAATTGGGATTTGTTTTCTGTTCTATGATTCCAGCTGGCAATTGTCTTACACCCTGAAGCATGGGATTGACTTAGTCTTATCATTATCTCGCTGGGTGTGCGTAGTACCCAGGAGAGACAGAAAAATAAAAGCCACTAGAATGTTAAGTACTATGAATCTGTTACAATGGATAAATATAGCCCCTGTATCAGAATTGCCTGCTGGCCCAGATACTGATTCAGGGAAATGAGGTGCATTTTAGAATCTTCAAGAGAAGGGAAGCCAAAAAAAGAAGGAAATTGGAATAAGAAAGAAAAGGGGGGAAAACACTTGGTTATGGGAGGAATTAAAAGGCAAGGGGTAGTTGGGATCAAGATAAGGTAAAGGTAAAGGTACCCCTGCCCGTACGGGCCAGTCTTGACAGACTCTAGGGTTGCGCGCTCATCTCACTCTAGAGGCCGGGAGCCGGCGCTGTCCAATGACACTTCCGGGTCATGTGGCCAGCGTGACGAAGCTGCTCTGGCGAGCCAGCACCAGTGCAGCACACGGAAACGCTGTTTACCTTCCCGCTAGAAAGCGGTACCTATTTATCTACTTGCACTTTTAAGGATGCTTTCGAACTGCTAAGTGGGCAGGAGCTGGGACCGAACGACGGGAGCTCACCCCGCCGCGGGGATTCGAACCGCCGACCATGCGATTGGCAAGTCCTAGGCACTGAGGTTTTACCCACAGTGCCACCTGCGTCTCTTGGGATCCAGATAGAGGTCTTCTAAACTCTACCTTGGGGTGCTGATAAAGCGACCTTCTCTTTCTGTGGATACAGGAGTGATGGTGGGTTGCACTTGCCTTTGCGAGAAGAAATACTTACATGATCTGCAATGATAATTTCTGGCATCATCAAAGGGTAAAAAGAACGTTTACGTACAACTTTGGCTTCTTGGGGGGGCTTCCAACTTTAGCTATCATAAATATGCATAATTTAGGGATGGGTGTAGGTAGCTTCTTCCTTAAATACAGAGTGGGGTTTTCCCTGGGTTAGGGCTCTGAAAATTGTGGATCTCTTGCAGGCATGACCATTGGCAGGATACTAGCACCCTGACCATTGGCAGGATACTAGCACCCTGACAGACCCTGCTTGAGCCTACGTTGAACCTCCCTGCCTACCTTGGTTGACAAGGGAACGCAGGAAGGGATGCAAAAGGTATAAACTGAAATACTGATACAGGTTTGCTTGTTGACAAATTTCAAAGTCTCCCCACGGGGATTCCTTTCCTTATGTGCTTCCACAATACCACCTGCACGACATTGTTCAGAAATGATTTGAAGAGGGTTAAACGCTCTCCCAGGTTGAGCTCATCAAGTTGACATTTTTTTAAAAAAATAAATAAAAATGTATAAGAATCCTTGGGTGGCGTTGAGTCACATTATAACTTTTGCTATAATGATCCCTTTGCTGGTTCAGCGCTACCTGATGTGACCTATTGTACTGGCTTGAAAGGCAGAATGGCATTTTCTAAAAGCCGGGAGAGGTTTATGATTAAGGGACAGAAGAAAGGTTGGGAAATAATAAAAGCAAAGAGAGTATGTATGGCATTTACGGCACCTGCAAACAATAGGGACAGAGTAACATTTCACTTGTACATTAGGCAACCTATGCTGCATCCCTAATATAACTCCAGGAGACAAGCTTGATTTGTTAAGAATAACTTCAGGCAGGTACCTGGGATCAGTAGGCGTGGAACATGCAGGCAAGTTACGTGGCAGGCGGTTGTTAGAAGCGTCGCTTTTCATTGCGTTCCCAGCACTCGGCTCACACCATAATGTGCTCATTTATTATTAGACCCTGGCTTTTATGGGCCCTGGATTTTATGGGCACTGTGAGGATAGGAAGCATTGTGCATGTCAGAGGAATGCATGCAGGATACCAAAAAGCAAAGCAGGGAGGGAACATTTGCAGAAGAACAGGCTGCGGAGACGGAAAGCAGGTTTTGCCTGCAGGAGTCTCTGGAGCACTTCTCTCGCTTTCTGTTTTTGCACTTGTGGACAGAGATATTTCATAGGATTGTAGAGTTGGAAGGTACCCAGGGTCATCTAGCCCATGAAATACAGACATCTCAGCTAAAGCATCCCTGACAGATGGCCTTCCAGCATCTGCTTAAGAACCTCCAAGGAAGGAGAGTCCCAAGGGAGTCCATTACCCTGTCAAACAGCTCTTCCTGCCAGAAAGTTCTTCCAGATGTTTAGGGCCCTCGTATTTATGGGACCTCCTCTCCTGGTATGCCCCGCAGAGGACCTTGAGGTCCATGAATAACCATAGTTTAGAGGTCCTGGGCCCTAAGGAAGTCAGACTATCCTCCACCAGGGCCAGGGCCTTTTCAGTGATGGCTCCAACCTGGTGGAATGCTCTGTCCCAGGAGACTAAGCCCCTTCAGGATTTAACCTCCTACCATGGGGCCTGTAAGACAGAGCTATTACATCTGGCCTTTAATGTGAATTCAGCCTGATCTTTTATTTCCCTTCTCTTCCCTCCCCCTCCCCTTTTATGAAGATTACCAGCTATGAAACCCCACAGCTAATTCTCCCCTGGCCTCCTCACTGGCCCAAGTAGGACCAATTCAGCCAGCTAGCCTTGGTGATTATCTAATGCTTATTTCCCCTAAACTGATTTCTGAATTTTGAATTTTATTGTTATTCATGTTTTTATACTGTATTTTATGCTGCTTTTACAATTAAGTGTTTTAAATTTGTTGTTAGCTGCCCTGAGCCCGGTTTTTGAACAGGGAAGGGTGGGGTATAAATAAAAAAATATTTTTTATTAGTTGGAATCTCCTTTCTTGTAGCTTGAAGCCATTGGTTCAAGTGCTACCCTCCAGAGCAGGAGAAAACAAGCTTGTTCCCTCTTTCATGTGATGGCCCTTGAGATATTTGAAGATGGCTATCATATCTCCTCTTTTCCAGACTAAACATACGCAGCTCCCTCAACTGCTCCTCATAAGGCTTGGTTTGACCCTTCATCATCTTGGTCGTCCTCCTCTGCACATGTTCCAGCTTGTCAACATCCTTCATAAATCGTGGTGCCCAGACACAGTATTCCAGGTGTGGTCTGACCAAGGCAGAATGGAGTGGTACTATTACTTCCCTTGATTCTGTTGATGCAGCCTAGAATAGCGTTGGCTTTTTTTTGCTTCTGCATCACACTGTTGACTCATGTGAAGCTTGTGGTCCATCAAGACCCTTAGATCCTTTTCACAGGTACTGCTAGGAAGCCAGGTGACCCCTATCCTATATTAGGGAATCTGGATCTACCTGCCTAAGGGCAGAACCTTACATTTGTCCCTATTGAAATTCATTTTGTTGACTTTCGCCCACTTCTCCAATCTGTTAATGCCAGTTTGGTGTCATCAGCAAATTTGATGAGCAACCCATCAATTCCATCATCCAAGTCATTTATAAAGACGTTGAACAACAATGGGCCCAGGACAGAACCCTGTGGCACCCCACTTGTCACTTTTTCTCAGGAGGACGGGGAACCATTAATGGCTGCTGATCATGTCCTGGCAGTGGACAACATTTGCAGCACAGCACACTGCACCGCCATCTTCTTGGAGCCATGCTGTCCTGTGGCCATTGTTCTACTCCTGGGGTCACTGCAGAGGCCTCTGTGTTCCTGCCAGAACCCAGCCATTTGAATCAGCGAATCTGCGGTGGGCGCACCTAGGAGGAGTGGACCGTGCCAACACAGGCTTCCCTCTGGTCCACTCCTCAGATTTAAAGGAGGCCAGAGGTCTCTGGGCTAATCTATTTTGGTATTGGTATATGGGGGGCTGGGCTAGATGACCCAGAGTCCCTTCTAACCTTGTTTTCAGTAAAACGAGGGAAGGATACTGTTAATTAGTTATTCATTAGTCATGAGGTCATAGGCATGCACACACATGGGGGGTTACAATGTATGGTTAGTATGTATAGTACTCCTTATGTGGGAGTTTGCATTTATGTATTCTCTTCTTCAGTGCCTGGTCAGCTCAGTTGGTTAAAACATGATGCTGATGGGGCCACGGTTGCATGTTTGATCCTTATGGTGGGGTAGTGGGATATTTCTGCATTGCAGGGGGTTGGACTGGATGATTCTTGGGGTCCCTTCCTGCAGTTCTACCTGCACAATTTATATCTGAATTGTTTCACAGTCATCTCGTCTGTGCTGCACCAGCATGGAATCTTTAGCTGCTATAATTGACTATGCTTGTCGGGCCTGGGTATGGTGTGCCCCTTTAAAGAATTTCCCTCCCACCTGGGAGGTTTCCGTTGGCTTCTAAGAATGTGCACACATTCAGATGGTAACGGTTTCTGTTTTATATTCACAGCTTTCCCTAAGTACAGGCTTATATTCTGCGGCTCTGTGGCTCTTCCTTCTAATTCTTTGTTATATCACTTCCTAATTTTTTCAGCCCTTTTCCTTATTAAGATAATATTAATATTGTACTCATAGTGATGTATGGAAGTGAGAGCTGGACCATAAAGAAGGCTGATCACCAAAGAATTAATGCTTTTGAATTATGGTGCTGGAGGAGACTCTTGAGAGTCCCATGGACTGCAAGAAGATCAAACCTATCCATTCTTAAGGAAATCAGCCCTGAGTGCTCACTGGAAGGACAGATCGTGAAGCTGAGGCTCCAATACTTTGGCCACCTCATGAGAAGAGAAGACTCCCTGGAAAAGACCCTGATGTTGGGAAAGATTGAGGGCACAAGGAGAAGGGGACGACAAAGGACGAGATGGTTGGATGGTGTTCTCGAAGCTAGCAACATGAGCTTGACCAAACTGCGGGAGGCGGTGGAAGACAGGAGTGCCTGGCGTGCTCTGGTCCATGGGGTCACAAAGAGTCGGACACAACTAAATGACTAAACAACAACAATATATTGTACTAGTAACAGTAGCAACAATATTAGCACCATCATGCTGCCTGCTAGCAGTACCGAACAACAAGGGGTCATTTCTCCACCTCACACGCGTAAGGGGCGCTCCTAGCTGAGCCGTGCAGGTCACTAAAAAGATTAAGAAGAGGGCGCTCTCTTCAGGGAGGAAGCGTACCACCACAAAGAGTGTTTCTATTGGAGGCATGAAGGCAACATTGGTTGGCTCTCCGACCGCATCTGGAAGCCTTGTGACCACCATCAAGCGGTCAGCTCTCTCCTCCAGACGTTGGGTGAGTCCTTCCCCCCTTTCTCCCTTGATTATTCCTCTTCTAACTGTAATAAAAATTGTAAGGTCTTATATATATATAATAAATGTCCATAGGTTTACCAGCCAAGCATGTAGATGGATGTGGGGACCACATGTCTGGAGCAGCACAGGAAGACCAACCTGAAACTATTTTGACTCCCAAACCGCCCAAATGTTTTCTCTGCAAGGAGGGAGGGTGTGAGGGAATTGTCTCAGGAATTGGGTAATCACCATTTCAAGGGAATGGCCAGACTACCAGGAAAGGCAATCAGATAAGTCATTATTAGATAACCCGGCAGACAGGAAAAACAACAGCATTCAAATTTCTGTTGTAGACCACCTTTTCTGTGATGTAGGTATGATGTTTGTGGGGAGTGGTTTTGGGTTACACCCCTTCTGTGATGTATGTATGATGTATGGAGGGGTAGTCTTGAGCTCCAGGGCAGGGAATTTAAAATGTCTATATAAGGGCAGGCACACCTTTGTTCTGGGTCCTCCTCCGTCCTCCTGTGTGTGAAGGGAGCACCCTGTTGCAACCGTTTAATAAAGATCAGGCTTACTAGCCGCTTTGCTTCTCAATATTCTCTGGTTGGCCTCTGTTATTTTCTCCTACCAATAGAGAACCCACTTAAAGACTCTATGCAGGCTCTTGCATACCCCATAAGGAAAAAAGGACAGATTTTGTTTACAACATAACAAATATTCCTATTCTTGGTCACTAGGGAAGGGACAACAGGGACAGAACTATTGCCCGTTTAAGGCAGTGCTTGGAGCAGGCTGAGGTGCGCATAGCAAAATCTCATCGCCGTTCTCAGATGGTTTGGCGCAGAGGTAGGTCTCTCGCCACTAGTTTTTCTGACAGTTCCTTGTGTCCTGAATCTCATAGGTCACAGCGCAGGAAGAAGAGATCCCACCGGACCAAGAAAATGCAGACGTGAGTCCAGGAGAGATTCTTTGGATTCATCAGAGATCCCAGTATGTCTGATTATTCTGATAGCGACTTTGAAGATCAGATTAAGGGGTATTGGGTTAACCAGAGGTTTGATAGCCGTCTGAGGGCCCCAGTCCTGCCACTCAACACCTGGCCTAGGGCGGGGCCTGACAAGCCAATAAGAACTACTGCTGCGGCTACCACCCAGGAGGACTCCCCTGCTCAGCACCTGAGGGCCCCAATCCTGCCACTCACCACCTGTCCCAGGGCAGGGCCTGATGGGCGCTATAAAGGACTGCTGCCGCTGCTGCTGCTGGACAGAGAGGGCTCCTTTAAAAAAAATAATTTTAAAAATGCTGTTATTTTTCTACCTGTGCCATTTTAAACTGTGATATTAATGCTGTATTCTGAGTTTTAGATTTTATGTGGAAATTGTTTCCCATTTGGTTGTGTATTTTTTTAATGTGGTTTATTTATTGTTTATGACTTTTGTAATTATGTAATTAAGCTGTAAGCCGCCTTGAGCGTTTTTTTTTTTAAACTGTGGAAAGGCGGCATACAAATAAAAAATGATGATGGTGATGGTGATGATGATGATGCTTTGGCTCAGGTGCCTGCCTTGCAGGGGGTTGGAGTAGATGACCTTTGGGTTCCTTCCAACTCTACGATTCTAGGAGTTTAATGAGTCTAACCTAACCTACTTCCAAGGGTTGTTATGGGAATTAAATGAGGAGGGGGGAGGAGAACCATGGATGCCATCTTGAACTCCTTGGAGAGAAAGATGGCAAAATAATGTAATGAAATGAATAAAAGAGCTTGGTAGAAGAGGTACCTTAGCTGCTAGTTTCCTGGCAGTAGCATCACTGCTGCTTAAGGAGGAAGAGGGGCAAGGTGGGTGGGGGCAGCCAGCACTGTGCAGGTGAATGCTGACAGGAATGCCCTGCCTTTCTCTTTCTTATATATATTTTATTTATGGTTTTCTGTTTTATGCAAACCATACATCAAAAAGAAACTGCAGTCCCTGTTGTGCCTCATTCCTTTTTTATGATTTTCAATTTTATGAATTTCAATCATTTTACAATCATCTTAACATTTCAAAACCCTCTTTCTGCAATTCCTTAAATTTGTTTCTTATATTTTCTGCCTATCCGAATTAATTTTATTTGCTCATTCATTCATCTTCTTTAAATATATACTCTTATAAAACTGCAGGTTATTACAATAATCCTGCCAATCTTCTTATCTGTTTACAGTTTATTTCTAAATATTCAATAAACCATTTGCATACATGAATAAATTTCTATACAGTTTGGGTAGTTCTGTCCCTATAATTCCCAAAAGGAAAGCTCCCGGTTTTCTTTGCAAACATTATTTTAAAGATCGTTTTCAATTCATTATATATCATTTCCCAGAAAGCTTTAACCTTACTGCAAGACCACCACATATGATTAAAAATAACCTTTTTTCTCTTTACACTTCCAACACTTATTTGATTTTGATTTATACATTTTTTGCCATTTACTTGGTGTTAGGTACCATCGATATAACATTTCATATAATTTTCTTTCATGCTGTGAGTTTTATATCCCTATTCCACAATCATTCCCATGCTTCCTTTTCTATATTATAACCAGTATCTATTGCCCAATGTATCATTGAGGAATTTACTTGCTAATCCTTGGTCTCCCATTTCAGTAATATCTTATACATTTTAGACAGCACTTTTACATTACATTCCAATAGATCTCTCTCCATTTGTGATATTTGTTCCCCAAACCCTCATATCATATCTTTCTTAAATACTTGGTTCAAATGATGATATGGCATCCATGTTGAAAAACTGCACGATAATTCCTTAAATTCTTTTAACTGATACTCTCCTCTCTCTTGTTTTAATAAAAAATACATTTAAAAAAATGTTTTCTTGATTTCTTATTTTTCCAGTAAGATTTGCCATTTCCGCATATTCCATAAGTTTTTGTATCCATTCTTCTTTTGCTGGGACTTCTTATTCTTTCCATTTTTGGGCAAGTAACATTCTTGCCGCTGTAGATGCACCCATACTGTTAGGGAAAAGAACCGCCAGGGATAAAAAAAAAAGACCAAAGACTAGCATATTTGTAATAAAAACCTTTATTAGAATAAAAAAAATAATTAGGGAAGAGGGAAACTGGACCTTGCTGGGGAGATCTCAGCTTGAGCTGCTGGCCTCACTGTTGCCGCTGCCTGGAAGAGAAAAGAACAGAAAAGATTCTTAATATTTTCATTTATTATTACGGCAAGGATCTCCAAGAGGCCCACATCATTCTCCCTTCCTCATCCAATCCCTAAACTCTTCTTAAATCAGGGAGCTGCCTCCCCACCCCCCAGCCAGCCAGATTCTCTCTGGCCTCCCTGTTCTTCGTGAACAAAGATCAACACTCACCACTGGTGGAATCACTGGTGGCATCCATCCCCTGGTCCTTCGGTCTCACATAAATCGTTTGCACTCTAATCCTCCTTCCACCAACCACCACAGTATCTTCGTCCAGGGGATGGATTTTAATGGAGCGGCAACAGGAGGCCAGCAGCTCTCTCATCCTGTGCAGACAGCAGGATCTAGGGAAGAAAAGGAAGAAGGTCGCAAAAAGGATTCTAGTTATTTCCTCGATACTCTCTATCTCTGCACTGCAAGCCATTTCCCTCAAAGCATCTAAGGGGGCCCTGAGGACAATCTTTAAAAATTAATCGAACCATGACCTGGTTCCCTATGTTTCTAAATCTTAAGGAACATTTAAAGAAACAGGGGGAAGAATAAGAGATCCTACTTACAGACGAGCTGATGAAAGTTTCATTTTCTCCAAAACCACAATTCACTAACTAAAGAAGTCACCTCTCACAATTCACCTCTCTCACTCACTAAACTCAAATAGATGCTCTGTCCAAAGTTCTCAGCCAACCAATCAGCAGGGGGATGTGTCACAATGGAAAACATGACCCCGTTACTTTAGCTACCTTGCTTAACAATGGGCATTGTTCCCCTTAATATTTATTTTTCAAATATATATTTCAGTGGGTTAAGTGGTTTTATTCAATTTATTTAGAAAAGATCTAGAGCTGGCTTCATCCAGCACGGTGCATTTCTGGACAGGACAAGAAACACCTTGCAAACACACACACACTTTTCAACATGGAGGGGTCACCAAGGGAAAACACTTCTGGCCTAGATGTCGGCTGCTGTTTCTCACTTAAGAGTTAAAAATAACCCCTCTCAACACCCTGTAGTAATCTGTCCAGTATTATGAAGGACAGGAGCAGGACTTCACCCTTAGACCTCCTCATCCCCCTGTTTCTTTCTGTTTCTGCCCAATGTGTTCTGCCAATAAACAGCTTTCCTTAGGCTGCATGGAAGTGAAATGTTATGAGTTTGTGGGTGCCAGACTCCCCTTTGTCATGAGTTTCTGGGTGCCAGGCACTGAACCCCTGGAGACTGAACCTCTGGGGAGTTGATTTAAGCTTTGTTTAAAGGAACCCCAAGCTCTAGATTTGATTATTGGCTATTAAAAACTGGTTGAAACCCTTTTATTTCATTCACCAAAGGAAGTCTGATGTGATCATGATAAAGGTTTATAGACAATGGGTGGCACATTTATTGATCCTTCTTGTAAGTTATTTGTCTACTTTAATGTGTTATTTATCTATAGTAATCAGTAAGGGATTGGGGTGGGAAGCAGTTTTGAATATGAAACTGGTGGATGACTGTCATTAATTCAGCTCAACTTCATAGAATCATAAAATATTAGAGTCGTAATGAACCCAAGGGTCATCTAGTCCAACACTCCGCAATGCAGGAATTTCAGCAAAAGCATCCATAGCAGATGGCCAGCCAACCTCTGCTTAAAAACCTGTCAAGGAAGGAGAGTCCACTACTTCTTGTGGGAGTCTGTTTGACTGCCAAACAGCTCTTACTGTCAGAAAGTTTTTACAAATGTTTAGTCGGAATCTCTTTTCTTGTAACTTGAAGCCACTGGTTCAAGTTCTACCCTTCAGAGCAGGAGAAAACAACCATCCTCCCTCGTCCGTGAGACAGCCCTTAAGATATCTGAAGATGGCTATCAGATCTCCTCTCAGATCTCCTCTCAGTCTCCTCTTTTCCAGGCTAATCCTTCAACACCCTCCTTAAATTGTGGTGCCCAGAACTGGACACAGTGTGGTCTGACCAAAGCAGAACAGAGTGGTACTATTACTTCCCTTGATCTGGACACTAGACAGTCTGTTGATGCAGCCTAGAATAGCATTAGGTTTATTGTTGCCACATCACATTGTGGACTCATATTAAGCTTGTAGTCCACTAAGGTTTGCCCCCCTTGCCCAAATTTCAGACTGCTTGGGAGTTCATTGATTTATGCAGTGGCGAAGCGTGCGGGATGCAGGGGGGGCTGGCCGCACCGGGCGCAACATCTGGGGGTTAGGGTTAGGGTGCGCAAATCCACGGGTTAGGGTGCGCAAATCCATGGGTTAGGGGGCGCAAATTACTTGCCTTGCCCCGGGTGCTGACAACCCACGCTACGCCACTGGATTTATGTTAACACTGGCACCCTGTCTTTCCTCAAAGGTGCCACACATGGCTCTCTCCCTGCCCCATTCTGTCCTCACAACATCCCTGTGACACAGGTTAGGCTGAGAGACAGTGATTGGCCCAAGGTCACCCAGTGAGCTTCATGGCTGAGTGATGATTTGAACCCAGGTCTCCCAGGTCCCATTTCTGTAGTCCAGGCTGTACCCAACACTGGCTCTCACTAGAACTGGCTAAAGCATTTATGAGGAGGGAAGATGAAAAGGGGAGGTGTCCTTGGGAAAATCATGGTTGCACATTTGAGGTGGGGGAGTAAAGGAAGGAATTCAATGTTGTGCTTGTTTGACCGTTCTCTCAGCACAAATATTTCTGCTTGCCAGATGGAAAGATCTCCCTCTCCATCCCCACATGCTGATCTGGGGGATCCCTTGACCCTCCAAAGTGGATTTGGGGGAGGCATGGTAGTTTTCAGGCAGAATAGAAGGGAGGAAACCCCTCTTGTGCAAGAAGGAGACGTTGTGCTGGTTTCTACTACTGCTCTGGGTTAATTGAATTCAATCCCTCATTTAAATTTCTCAGAAACAGAGGCTTCTCTCAGCCCTCCCAAGATCCACTTGAGATTTTGGGTAGCTCTGTGTCTATTTCCTCACCATCTCCTGCACATGCAACAATGTGAACAAGAGAGGTTATTGAATGCAAAAAATTGGAAATCAGAATTAGTACCAACATTGAAAGCTTGGCAATATAATTTTTTTTGAAATGATTGAATTAGCAAAAATGACGGCAACAATTAGAATGCAACCTAATCAAAATCTCAAACAGGAATGGCAATGTGTAGAAGAATACATGACCAAAAGGTGCTCCAAGAAGAATTTATTGATATGTATAGACTGATTTCACAAAGTTAGGTTAAGCAGATTTACAAGATTGAGTGTTTAATTATTAAGATACAAGATTAAATCTCAATAATAAAGTTACAAAATAATAACAAGGAAGCCACGCACGGGTGGAGGGAAGACACAGGGCAAGAAATAAGAAATGGATAAATGTTGGTACATAATGAAATGTGAAAATGTGAATTTACGAATATAATGTATATGTATCAATATGTAATGATTTCATATATGTATTGCAACATTAATAATAAATAAATTAAGTGCAAAAAATGTGAACGATATTTGATTTTAATAATAATAATAGTGTATACAGTGGTACCTCGGGTTAAATACTTAACTCGTTCCGGAGGTCCGTACTTAACCTGAAACTGTTCTTAACCTGAAGCACCACTTTAGCTAATGGGGCCTCCTGCTGCTGCCGTGCCACCGGAGCCCAATTTCTGTTCTTATCCTGAAGCAAAGTTCTTAACCTGAAGCACTATTTCTGGGTTAGCGGAGTGTGTAACCTGAAGCGTATGTAACCCGAGGTACCACTGTACATCAGGGTCTGTCTTAAGAGCCTAGATTTCATTCATTTTCATTTCTAGTCCTTAGCGAAACACAGTGTTCTAAATTGATCAACCATTTGCAACAAACAAAACAAGCAAAAAGCAGCCCAAACATCTACATATTTGATTATTTTCTAGACTTTCTTTGATTTGTAAAAATGACCTACATGCATTCTTTAAAGACTGGTTTTCAGGACGTTTCTTAATTTGCATCAGAGATCTGAAAGTTCTTGTATTCTTTGGAGGGTTTTATCTACCCCATGTTTTCTACAGTGGAGGCTTTTAATTGCAATGTATTTATATTAAGTCATGTTTTGGAGGAGGAGCTCTCCATATGGCGCATTCTGTAGAGTCTTCTCTGCAACCCCCTGCTAACTCTCAGCTGGGTGCATTGCTATCGTGCCTGACATTTTGCAATGCAGTACCACTCTAAGGCTGACTTTAACAAGCGACTCTTCCACACCTTACAGCTATCCAACAGCTTGCTCCTTCACTGTGCACCTGAGTGCAAATAACTATGCCTTAGGTGGGAGGATCCTGCATGCTGAGGTCCGTAAAGCATATGATGGAAAAAATGTGTAAAGCCACAAGGGCACACATTGGCACGATTATTGTATGTTTACAGACACATACCTTCCTCTTCATTACTGATATGCAAAATGGAGATATGCCTTTCTCACATAGTGGGAGTTAGTCATGATGAAAACAATGTATTGTGTTGTTGTTTTTCTTTAAACATCTTTGCGTGTTCAGATCCAGAGACCTCCCCCCTAAATAAATTCACACTTGATTCAAATTTTAGTTTTGGTTTTTGGCAGAATTTAGGCCACAACTTTATTGATTACGGAAAAGTGAGTGGTTGCATAGGCTCTGGTTCGACTAGCTCCCTGCACCCTTGCAGGTAGCGCTGACCCAGGGCACCAGCATAGGTCAGCCAAGGGTGAACACCTGAGGTAGATGAAAAGCTCGGGAACAGACTCTGTTGACTCCCCCAGATGCTCCCCTGGACTCAACCTCTCAGAGGTTGACCAAACCAACTTGAGTCACTTCACACAGAGATGGCGAGACTGTTCTTCAATCCCTATCACATGAACCAGTACCCATCCGCAACCTTACAAGTTGTGACAATTTGCTAAGTGACAGGCGAAACAGGCGAAACCCAAATGGCAACAGCCATTCAGCCAAGTGGGGAAAATTCCTGCCGTGCCCCTGTCCCAACGACAGACGACACACAAGGGCATAGCAAGGTCAATCGCAAAATTCCCTAAAATTGGGGAGAGGTGGGAAGGTGTTTCGATGCACGAGCTGAAAGAGGAAGCTCTGGGACACGTGCATGGGTTTATATAGGTCCCTCGATCCATTTAGACTGCGCCCCATTGGCCAGATTACACCCAGCAACAAGGGACCTACCAATTGGGTGTTGTGGCTATCCAATAGACCCACCCACAACAAGAAGGTCAGTCTCCAGGTCTCACCACAACACGTGCCCTCTTTTAGGGAGGACACGATTTATTGAAAGTTCAAAAAGTACATAATTATATGTGCACCAGACATGGTGTGATGCAAACAAAAAAGAGAGAAAAAGAAGAGATCCTGTCCAAAAATGAAAAATGAAAAAAATGAAAATGGGGGGGGGGAGGGAGGGGTGTAGGAAGGGGGGCAATGGGGGCGGTCCACCCTGGGTGTCATCCCTGAGGGGGGTGACAAAATCTCCCCTGGGTGTGATCACCGCTGCGCCGGATCACACCACCCAGACGTGATTGCCGCCGTGCTGATCACACACCCCAGGTAGATCACACCCCCCCAGGTGGATTGCCCCAGAACCCAAAATTGTATATTTTACAAGGTTTTTATTGTACTTCACCAGATGATAATAATAATAATTTATTATTTATACCCCGCCCATCTGGCTGGGTTTCCCCAGCCACTCTGGGCGGCTTCCAATAAAACACTAAAATACAATAACCTATTAAACATTAAAAGCTTCCCTAAACAGGGCTGCCTTCAGATGTCTTCTAAAAGTTTGGTAGTTATTTTTCTCGTTGGCATCTGATGGGAGGGTGTTCCACAAGGTGGGTGCCACTACCGAGAAAGCCCTCTGTCTGGTTCCCTGTAACTTTGCTTCTCGCAGCGAGGGAACCGCCATAAGGCTCTCGGCGCTGGACCTCAGTGCCCGGGCAGAATGATGGAGGTGGAGACGCTCCTTCAGGTATACTGGACTGAGGCCAGATCTTAACCTATTACAGTATTCGTAAGAATGGATTCCAAATATCATTGAATTTGTCCATGGCAAGTCTGCGTTTACATGCAAGTTGCTTATATGTTGCAAGTTTGTATAAGTCTTCAATCCAATCATAGAAGAGAGCTGCATTTTTATTTTTCCCATTCATCAGTATCAGTCTTCTGGCTGTGGTAAGGGCACAGAGAGTCCACTCGTATTGCCCTTTTGTAAGGTTCCATGTGCTAGCTATATAATTCAAGAGGATATTTTGCTCTGTAAATGTAAGGTTGTTCCGTACATTCTGTTGATGGTTTCAGTTACCTTCTGCCAAAAACAATGTATTGTAATTGGAGTCAGGAATTTGAATTTTTGGCATGTGTAATAAATCATTAAATAGGCTAATAATGCTCAGATTCTTTTTTTTTTAAGTAAGAGTTAGTAATAAATGAAGTTCAAAGAAACAGGAGCATCAGTCTCCAATAAGTGCAAACTATTTACTTTTTGAAAAACTTCTTGCTTAGTCTATACGCTGAACTAACTTCCTATCTAATGTGTGTGTGTGTGATATACATCGATGCGTGTGCGCGCACGCAGAGTGCATTAAAGATTTCTGTCCACTATTTGATATGATGTTGAATTAGTAAGATGTGATTAAATCTATTCTCTCGGGTTCCTTATTTGTCCATATTGTGGTTACAAATTATTAAATAGCAATAAAAACAAGCAAATTTATTAAAGAAAGGCTTTTGCAAGTCTCTCAGTTGGATCCAGAAAATTAAAACAAAACTGTCTGATTTTGAGCATTATAATATTTGCAAAATAGAAATTGGCTGAGGAAAAGAGCAGCCTTGGGAACAACATGACTAACCATATCTGACAATCTTCTATGCGTTCAGAATTTTAAGCAGAATGTGATCAGCATCAGTGTAAATAATATTACAGAGAAAAGGGTGATTTCTGGAGATGGGCTATAGACTGAGTTCCTTAAAAAGGAGTGAAAAGAAAAGAGAAAGCATGAATTTACAAATGCCCCCCCCCTTCTAGTGTACCCAAATGCCATGCTAGATGTAGTTTTCCAGGCAGGGGATGCACCCTGGATCGTTACAAAAGAATCTCCTCCAGTGAATAGAGGATTGGCTTAGGATCTTGGCAGTGTAAGCAAAAGTATAGTATAGTATGGCTCAGCTCAGTATCTGGTGTCTGGCTTATTGTGCAATTAGAGCCATGGCACAGGATATACAGTGGTACCTCGGGTTAAGTACTTAATTTGTTCTTAACCTGAAACTGTTCTTAACCTGAAGCACCACTTTAGCTATCGGGGCCTCCTGCTGCCGCTGCGCCGCCGCTGCACGATTTCTGTTCTCATCCTGAAACAAAGTTCTTAACCCGAGGTAATATTTCTGGGTTAGCGGAGTCTGTAACCTGAAGTGTATGTAACCTGAAGCATATGTAACCTGAGGTACCACTGTATCAAACACATAGAAATGTTATGTGCATTTTTGGAAGCAAGAAGTAGGAGTTTTTCCATTTGGCATTAGGCTTTTTGGTTTTTTCGCCTACCTCGTAGCAATCGTCACAACTTTCTGGTGGTATTGGTGGGTAGGTTAGGCATTGGAATAATGTGTTGTGGTGTGTCGAAGTGCTAGGTGTGGCCATCGCCTATGCCTTCAATTTATAGGGGTATTCCGGTAAAGGAATCTGGCGGTCGTGTATTCCGTCCGAAGCCTGCTTGGCGGGAGGCCATGGCACGACCCGCGGTGACATCAGGGGTGAGCCTATAGTTGGATTAGCATCAACAGGTGATGAACCCCTGGTGAATAAACCCACTTGTTTTGCGATCCAATGCCTAAGCCAATACCTTTTCATTGCTGTAATCAATAAAGTTGTGGCCTTTTCTAGCCCATTAACCTTATATCACGTGTCCCTGTGTCTTCATTTTACTTCGCGGGGGTCGGGTCCTCGAACCACAATTAAAAGTAATAGAGAAATTAAGAAATGCAGAATAAGTGATAAAGAACGGAAAATCTTCAGAGGTTGTTGACGGAAGTCTAAAATGTTGTATAAGGTAAGAAGTTATGTTAAATGATTGTTGGAAATGATATGTTGAAAAATTAATAAAAATGTATATATATAAAAAGAAAAAGAAACGTTATGTGCATTTTTTCCTACTCTCCAGTCTTTGAAATCTGCTTCTCTTGCACAATGCCATCTTGCCCACCCAGCGCTGATTTATCCGGATGCATGATCCTAATGAGTTTCCCTTTGAGAAGCTCATTATCAACTCTGAAAATTTACTGCTCTTAAATGATAATTGAGATTTCTGAGCGGACAGAAGAAATTCAAATTTATGTTGTTCGTAGCAATGCTTTATGGATCCAATAAGGCTGGCAAGCCGCTTGGTAAAGTTTCTCTCAAATGTAGGGAAGGGACAGGTGAGAGGGTTTCAAATGAAACCAAACAACTAGTGGGGTGGTTGCCATATTGGTCAAGATTTATTTTAATTGAAAAGGGTGAAGTCAGGAGGGAGGAATGTGCCTTATGCAGGAAAGCAGGGGGACAAGAGCCCCAATGTTATCCTGTGCCCAAGCACCCCTAGAAACCTGGAGCTGGCCCTGGGAAATGACCTTGCTGCATTTTAAGCTATTTAATGTGTACAGCATCGCCTGAGAAACACAGAAAGGGGTTGATGGATGGTGAATTTTAATCTCTGCAGCCTCCAAGGCCCCCTCTTCTGAGCTTTATTCACAGGTGCCTCTGCCTCATCTGAGAGATATCCCCACCACAGTTCACGCCACGTAGGAGAAACCCTGAACCTTTGGTAAAGGCACAATAATAATAATAATTTAATAAAAAATATTATTTATAACCCGCCCATCTGGCTGGGTTTCCCCAGCCACTCTGGGCGGCTTCCAACAGAATAGTAAAATACAATAATCTATTAAACATTAAAAGCTTCCCTAAACAGGGCTGCCTTCAGATGTCTCCTAAAAGTCTAGTAGTTGTTTTTCTCTTTGACATCTGGTGTGACGGCATTCCACAGGGCTGGTGCCACTACCGAGAAGGCCCTCTGCCTGGTTCCCTGTAACTTGGCTTCTCGCAGCGAGGGAACCGCCAGAAGGCCCTCGGCACTGGACCTCAGTGACTGGGTAGAACGATGGGGTGGAGATGCTCCTTCAGGTATATAGGACAGAGGCCGTTTAAAGGTCAGCACCAATGTCAATGTTATGTCTTGCCCGGGAGCACAGGACTTGAACCAATGGATTCAAGTTACAAGAAAGCAGATTCCAACTGAACATCGGGAAGAACTTTCTGATGGTAAGAGCTGTTCAACAGTGGAATGGTCTCCCTCAGGAGGTCGTGGACTCTCCTTCCTTGGAGGTTTTTAAGCAGAGGTTGGACGGCCATCTGCCATGGATGCTTTAGCTGAGATTCTTGCATTGCAGAGGGATGGACTAGATGACTCTTGAGCTCCCTTTCAACTCTATGATTCTACAAAGGCTTATTGAGATGCTTTAGGGTGTAGAAGAGGTTGGAAAGGCTCCTTCTGCCAACTCCAGTTCCATGAGTGCTGCTCAGGAGCCAAGCCTTTTTGTCCTTACATCCACCTGGAGTCTGGCATACAAGGCTGGACCATCCAATATTAGGCTCAGGATTAACCCTTTCAGCATCACTCACTCACTCACTCACTCACTCACACAAACACAAACACACAGTAACTGGTAGCTATTTAGTTATGTCTAAAGTGGCTATCCTGAAGAAGAAGAAGAAGAAAAAGAGTTTGGATTTGATATCCCGCTTTATCACTACCCTAAGGAGTCTCAAAGCGGCTAACAATCTCCTTTCCCTTCCTCCCCCACAACAAACACTCTGTGAGGTGAGTGGGGCTGAGAGACTTCAGAGAAGTGTGACTTGCCCAAGGTCACCCTGCAGCTGCATGTGGAGGAGTTGGGAAGTGAACCTGGTTCACCAGATTACGAGTCCACTGCTCTTAACCACTACACCAAACTGGCTCTCCAGATATTTTTGGAGTCCAGATCCCTTCAGCCTTAGTCAGCATGGATGGTCATCCCATCAGGGATGATGGGAGTTTTAGTTCTACAACATTTGAAGGGGCACAGGTTAGCCACCACCACCACTGACTTATATAGAGGAAAAACAAACTGTTGTTCGCACTCTGAGACAATATTCGGATGAAGGCTAAACTTTCCACCCTCCTCCAGAGTACCCCAGTGTCTGGCAAATGTATTCCTGTTGCCTTTAAATGTATTCTGTTTAATGCCATCATTATTTTCACTATACACTTTTGCTACAATTTCTAGCTTTAAAAAAAACAACCCACAAAGTTAGAAAAGATCTATAATAAGCAGCTGTTGCTAGAATAATAAAATTTGGAAATTAAAGTGTGTTGATTGAGAGGGAGCTGCAATTTCCCTGCCCCAATGTGTACAGTAATGCACTTTATTGATTGCCCAAGTGGATAAACATAATTCTCGATTACTTGTATCCCCCACCCCAATTTAAAAAGAGGATTACTCAACAAAATGTTTGCAAGTCATTTTACACATCTTACCCAATAGTAGTCCAACTTATATGGAAAATTCTTCAAATTGTACTACTGTAACTCAAAGTCTAGATTCTAAGCAAAGGTGTTTTTATTAGTATTTTACCATTTCTAAGTGGATTTTCAAATCCCTTTTAAAAAAAAACAGTGAGCTTTTAAGGAAATACTAGAATAACTTAATAAGATTTTAGACTATCTTTGCTGTCAGCTCACTAACAGTGTGTTTGCAGTGTTAAAGCTATGAAATCCCTCCCTCATGAATATTTCTATTTTTGGGAATGTCAGATGCCCAAGAGAGGCAAACAGGAAACTGTCTTGTATCAAGTCAGACCATTGGTCCATCTAAGTGAGGATTATCTACTCTGATTGGCAATGACATTACAGAGGGGCCTCTCTCAGCTGTTGAGGATTAAACCTGGGACCTTCTGCCGAAGGGGAACCAGGGACGCCCAGCACATCAACTGGGAGAATGGCTGACACCCCCCTGTGACCCAAATCGAGCCGGGAGCGAGAATACCCGGCTGACTGCCCAGCAGCACTCCAGGGCCAGTAAAACCCCCGGAGCCGATGCAGGGAGAAGGAGGAGAGAAGAAGGAGAAGGAAGAGAGAGAGAAAGAAGAACAAGAAAAAAGAGGGAGCCCTGACCTTGCTGCGCTGCTGCTGCCTCTGAGGAGGAGAGGTAGGAGAGCACCGGGAGGGCAAGGACATGTGGCCGAGCCCAGGTCCGACCCGAGCCTACTCCACGGTGGCTAGCGCTCAAAGAGAGCAGGCCAGGGCCCAGAGAAAGACCGTGCGACAGAGGAGACCACAGAAGATAAGATATTACTTATTTTTTTAAAAAAAAATGTTTTTTTTAATAACTTTTTTTCCCTTAAAAAAAAAAGTGTCCCCGGATTCTTTGGGGGAAAAAATCTGGTAACCTGATTCTAATAGTAATTCATTCTTTCGGAGGTGGATTAAGGGCATGTGCGACCATTCTGCCATACTGGGTGCTGAGTCTAGGAGGCGCTGCAGGGAATTGCAACTATGACATAGTGACTTGTGTGGAATGGAAGGCGAGAGGTGGGGGTGCCAAATTCTGCCCTCATAAAGGGTGCTGCTGAGGTTTTTTTAAAATGAAATTTTATTAAGAGTTTTCATAATACAATAAAAAAGAAACTAGAGAAAAGGAAAAGGAAAAGGAAAAATCAAAGTCCTCTCTCACAGGTATATCTTAACTTCTGTCCCAGGCAGAAAAAAGGTGAGCCCTCCAAGCTCTCAACTAGCAGATTCCCTTTCTTCCCCCAGTCTCCCACCTTGGGAGATTTCCCCTTCCCTGCGTCTCACATATCCCTTAATCTGTATGCAATTCAATCCTTAAACCAGAATAGACGGCTACAACAGCAGCAACAACAGAAAATGAATCAAAACAGAAGCAAGAGCAAAAGGAGGGGAGAGATATAAGGAAAAGATAAAGATAAAAATAAAAAGGGCTTCCACCTATCCGTCTGTCAGTTGTAAATACAAGATTTCCTCAAAGTATTTGAAATGGTATCCAGCTGTTTCTCCTTCTGCTAGGTAATATTTTTCTAATCTTCAATTCCCAGCATCTCAGGTTTGTTGTCCTTCCACACAAAAAGTCTAAAAGAGGTCATTTGAATACTGTAATTGATAAAGGTCAACCATAGTTTTCCTCTAGTCCAACATAAGTTTTGCCTCCATTATCGAGAAACAATACATCCTTGATTTTTATTCCCTCAGGAGTCTTTTTGCTGTGTTTATATACTGAGATGGTAAACCATAATTATTCATGTATTGTTTACCTAATTCGACATGGAGAAGAATGACTAACTACTGCTAGCATAAGCCTTCTTCAGTCTAGCCCAGGGGTGGGGAAACTCTGACCCATATGTCTAATTCAGTCTGCCTGGCCTGCCAATCTGTCAGGGAAGGCTATTTCATCCAACTATGCCCACCTGCTCTGTGATGTCATATATGACATCATATGTAGGGTAGGTAATGAATGAGCTGGCTCAGCTAAGGAGGGGGTTTGAAAGCACTGCCTATCAGCTGATCAGTGGTGCCTGCAAAGCCCTCCCCAAAGTGCTTAGGAAGCCTCTTAGGGGGCTAAACCTGCTGTCATGGGTAATGTCATGTGATTGGCAGGTGGGCAGTCCCACCCACCTGTCAATGGGTGGGGGAGAGACCCATTGGCCAGATTCAGCCCCCCACCCTTGATCTAGCTTGGCTTCTTGTCTTGAGAGCCAGTGTGGTGTAGTGGTTAAGAGCGGTGGACTCGTAATCTGGTGAACCGGATTCGCTTCCCCGCTCCTCCACATGCAGCTGCTGGGTGACCTTGGGCTAGTCACACTTCTTTGAAGTCTCTCAGCCCCACTCACCTCACAGAGTGTTTGTTGTGGGGGAGGAAGGGAAATGAGAATGTTGGCCGCTTTGAGACTCCTGAAGGGGAGTGAAAGGCGGGATATCAAATCCAAACTCCTCCTCCTCCTCCTCCTCCTCCTTCTTCGACAATGAAGAATACTGAATTCTGCAGAAAAAAATGGATTAAATGCACAGAAAAGCTATGTGTTTTTTTCTGACCAGTAAAACATCTACACTGGGCCCAGGGCTGAGTATTTGACAAACAGTAATGACTCCTTTCCTTATTCTATACCATTTTCACACTTCCCTATCCTTCTTTGCTGCCTTCTTTCTGTGCTAAGAAGTCTCATGCATCTGTAATCATTTTGGTTACCCTTCTATGCACATTTTCAATTTGTGATATCCTTCTTAAGAAGAGAAAAACAGATCTGCAAATTAGTATTCAAGATGGGCATTCCTCTTTGATTTATACCGGTGGCATTATGATATTTTCTGCATTATTTTTTTCCACTTCATTTGCAATACTTGAATTCAGCTCTCTCATCTTTTAGATAGATGCAGCACATTGAACTGATGCTTCAAGGAGCTTTTCTCATGGTGACTTACACTGTAAATCTTTAAAATAAAACAAAAACTGTTCAACAGGTAGGTTGCAATCCTGAAGACAGTCTTCTCACTGTCATTGAGAGTCCCAAAGATTTCTAAGGAATTTAGGCTGCAATCCTATTTACAGTTACCTGGGAGTAACTCCCACTGAATCTAGTGAGTCTTACTTCTGAGTAAACAAGTGTAGTGTTGTGGTTCTCTAGTCCAAAGGTCAGTTCACACGTGACAACATTATCTCCGTCGTTCAGGGAGGACTCATGTGGGGAAAAGTCACCACAAATTAACATTCACTATGGTGTCACCTAAGACAAAATGCTTCTTAGTAGAACCACCACTTCACATATTCTTTGTAAGCCATTGAGTGCTTGAGTGACCAAGTGGTTGACATACCTGTGCAAATTAGTTCTTAGCCTCTACAGTGGTACCTCTGGATACGAACTTAATTCATTCTGGAGGTCATTCTTAACCTGAAACCATTCTTAACCTGAGGTACCACTTTAGCTAATGGGGCCTCCTGCTGCCGCCGTGCAATTTCTGTTCTGATCCTGAGGTAAAATTCTTAACCCAAGGTACTGCTTCCGGGTTAGCAGAGTCTGTAACCCAAAGTGTTTCTAACCCAAGATGTTTGTAACCTGAGGTACCACTGTAATGTGATGCTGCATATTTTTTTTCTAAAACAAGGTATGTTATCAGTCATTTTATTTTCCTGATTAGATGCAAAAATATTTCACCTGGTGTGAAAACAGCCATCCAGCAGGAGGCTAATGAGACTGGAAAATGTTCAATCTATCACTAGACAAGATTTGAAAATAGTCCAGTTTCCCAAATTCAGTGACATAGCTTTTAGGGAGCTAACCAATGCATTTGTCTGGGATTTTGGAAGGCAAGTTGATTTGGGTATGACATGGAGTCCTGGGACATTGCATGAGTTGCATACAGAAGGTTCCAAGATCAGTTCCTGGCATCTCCATGCCCAGTGACTGAAACCCTGGAGAGCTGTACTAGTCAGTTTAGATCAGGAATGGGCCTCAGGACTGCAATGTCCACTTTGAGATTGATGTTTTTTTCATACTAGAACTCCGGTATCTGTCTGCTGGTGCAAAGGAATTGAGAAATACTTGAGGCCAGGAATTCATTATGTACCAGAACTGCCATCCCAGAACAGCAGCAGCAGCAACCACCACCACCACCTCCTCCTCCTAGCTATGCCATCCCAGCTTTCATCATTTCAACAGAATCATTCGGAGGTTGATTATAATCCTCTGGTTGCCCACTTATAATAACTGAGAATCGGAAATCCTTGTAAATCTACTTCAAAGTACCCAGAGATTTTTCTGCTTTTCCCTTTTGCCCACAATACTATTCACCAGTGGTTCCCAATTATTTATATTCTATAGACCTTCTGTTTTTGAAAAGCCTCCTGCTTTTGAAAAAAATGATATCACTATGGTAGTTTTTGTTATGTGAATGGGGCCATGGACTCCCGTGTGGGTTACCCTGGCTCCCTGGGGTCTGCAGACCAGCAATTGGGAACCATAGCTGTACAAAATACTGGGTTAAGGTGGACTAATGGTCTGACTCAGTAGAAGGCAGCTTCCTATGGTCTCCATTTAATTTGCAGGTGTCCATACTAAGCACCTAGGTGTCCTGGGAAAATAATATTTCTCATGGTTCCTGGCACTTGAGTCAGTGTCAATGCAGTTCGGAGCACTAGGCAGGCAGGCTCATATACAAGGAATTCCAATTTGACCCAGAGAAGAACACTGTAAGCAAATAACATCATTTTCCTGCAGGGATTCTAGAATTTATTGTCCCAGTCCCATCCCTAACCGGAAAGGAGTCTGGGAATACCTGCTGCCATCTCCTGCTGCTACATTGGGAGAATGGGTGAGGGCGTTGTGGAAGAAAATCTGTGAGTTCCTTTGAACCTTTTGGAACTGCCCGATTTGGGAGCTCACAAAAAGCTTGAGCTTTTGTGGAAGCAGTGAAAGGCAGGGGAAAGGGCAAGAGGATACAGCCCTCAGTTGTTAATTGTCATAGAATATGGATGTTTAAATTCATTCAATGAAGTGCTATTTCTTTCAAAGCTGTACTCGCATGATTACTAAGAGAGATCCTTTCTCTTCAGCCGAGTTGTTTCCCCCCCTTTAAATCGAATCTCTTCCATGAAACTGTATAAATATTAATCTGGTGTTAAAAGAAGAAGCTGTCAGTGCTTATCAGTCCAATTTCTGCCTTCAGCTTGCCTGGTTATTATAATAGCGTCACTCTGTTTGAATTGTTACAATGAGAACATTTTCGCTTTTCATTTCCCAGTGTTGACTGTCTTGAAGTGAGTTTGATAAAGGTTCGCACGGTAAAAATGTGAGAAGAGAAGAGACTGCCTGGGAAAGCAACTAGCACGTATGTTTCATGTGAATATTCAGAACTGGTAGACTGTCAGAATTCACACAGAATTCATTCACGTTTTGTGAATGCCCACAAGCCTAAAGACACATCAGCAAATGCTGACCATCACCTCAGTGTGGTTGTCAATGCACAGTACTGACCTGTTGGGTGGGGTGGGATGAAGCCCTGGAGCAGGCATCCCCAAACTCAGCCCTCCAGATGTTTTGGGACTACAACTCCCATCATCCCTACAGGACCAGTGGTCAGGGATGATGGGAATTGTAGTCCCAAAACTTCTGGAGGGCCGAGTTTGGGGATGCCTGCCCTGGAGTCTTCATCCCAATACTGACGTCACTGCAGGTTACCTGGACAGGGCTGGCTAATTGAGAGGCTAGGGCTGCACAGGCATACCAGACAACACTACCACATCCCAGCCCTCTCCTGGGAACCAGGAATTACATCAGTGCAGGCAGGTGACTCTGCTCCACCATATGGGCTACAGTGGGTTCATGTGAGCATTTTCCTTCCTGGAGCCATCACTTAGAACACAAGGTTGGAACTAAGAAACAGGATCATTAGCTGTTGCTCAGTGGGAATGCTTCTGATTTACATGGTGAAGGTCCCAGTTTTAAACCCTGAGATCTCCAGGTAGGCATGGAGTGATCCTAGTCTGAAATCCTGCAGAGCTCCTGTAAGCTACTGTAGACAATAAGTATCTACATGGTGCTTAGAGAATAACTTGCACCTAAATATTAGTAAGACAAAAGAGATGGTGTTGGACTTCCGGAGGAAGAGAGGGGAACCTGCCCCGTTGTATATTGGGGGGGGGGATGTGGGAAGAGAGTCTCCTCCTTTAATTTCCTGGGAGTTTACCTTAGTGAGGACCTCACTTGGAAAATCAACATACCCGGTAACTCAGGTGGTCAGAAAGGCCCAACAGAGACTCCATTTCCTCAGGGTCTTGCGAAAGAATAATGTTAAACAACAATTGATGAACTCCTTTTATCGGTCCACAATAGAAAGTGTCCTTTCATATTGTATTACAGTGTGGCATGTAGGCTTGACAGCCATGGACAGAAAGTCTCTATCATGGGCTGTCCCTTGAGTCCGCTAGATGACATCACAAGGGATCATTGCCTTAGGAGAGCGAGAAAAATTCTCAGGTGTGACTCATACTCTGGACAGCACCTCTTTAATCTTCTACCCTCAGGCAGGAGATATAGAAATATAATCAGTCATACCAGCAGGCTAAAAAACAACTTCTATCCGTGGGCTGTTAGGCAGTTGAATGGAAAATAACATTCGGATAGCACAACTGACTTGCGAGGTGGTGTGTTGTGCGATAAGCACACAGAGTGCAATGAGATTAAGTGTTTGGGGGGGAGGCTCAGTTAATTTCATTGTACACAGGTTGTACATTGACAATAAAGTTGTTGTTGTTGTTGTTGTTGTTGTTGTTGTTGTTGTTGTTGTTGTTGTTACAATACTGAACTCAATGGCCAATGGTCTAATTTAGTTTACAGCAGCTTCCAAGGTACCTTTTCATAGGGTCATAGAACTGTAGAGTTGGAAGGAACCCTGAAAATCATCTAGTCCAAACCCCTGCAATGCTGTAATATGCAGTTTTCCCATACTGGGCTCGAACCTGCAACCTTGGCATTATCAGCACCATGCTCTAACCAACTGAACTAAGATGACTCACTTCTTTTTGAATGGAACAGCTCCATCTCCTGGTATTGCAAGACAAACTGCTTTTGGAACTAAGCAGATTTTTAAAAATGTGGTTTGTGAAATAACAACGGGGGCCATTAAAAAATAATAATAATTTAGTTAGCACAAATCCCTTGCATGAGCCTGCCCAGGCAACCTTTTGTTTTTCTAGTTGATGGAGTAAAGCTCTACAAGTGGTCTGAACTAGGACCACCATTGTCTTTTGGATTTTTTAAAACTGATGGAGAAAGGGCCGGAAAGGAATTTTCCTGCATTGGCAGGTTTTGCCTTCCCTGTAGCAAAATGTAACAACTTTGGTGGTTTCAGGCCTTGGGTGGAATCCTTTAGTCTTTCTTCCCTAAAATGGGCGGGGGCGTGAAGCGGTGACCCATGCCCTCCCCCCCCAGCAGCAATCCCAGGGTTCCCCATTAAAGGGGTTGTTTAGAGGGGAGTCATTGGCCATACGCCGAGAGGCTGACATTGGTCTCCCCCGTGTTGCAGCAAATTTGGGGGGGGGGGCAGGCTTTCTGCTTCAACAGACATTCTCCAGAGCCAGTCCAATCCCCACTCAATCTGGATAACTCTGATGTCTCCCAGATCCCTGGCTGGGGACTGGGAGGGATAAATGCCCAAGGCCTAAGCCAAGGTCTCCCTACATATGAATCTTAAATAAAGTTATGGCCAGTTTTAATCCCGTAACACAGTGCCGTGTGTCTTTATTCCATGCGGGAGCCGGCCTTGCATTGAGGGGGTCTCTGCCTGTACGCGCAAAGCAAGTGAGTGGTTGTGAGGTCTCATGAATCATCAGGAGCAGAGGGCAAAGGTGTGCCCCCACAGCTTCATCCTACATGCTTTCCCCCCTTCATGTTATTAACTAAATGAGCAATTGTGTTTGTGTGTGCACATGCAACATAATCAAAGGTGAATTTCTGTGCAAGGAACAAACAGGTATGCCCTACCTGATTTGGGAGAAGGGTGCTTTATCTATTAAAGACTGCAAATGTTCACATTTGCTAAATGAACCTCATGCAGAATATAAAGAAAAAGGAGAAGCTATATTATGCAAAGGTATTTTTAATGTAATATGAGAAGGAAATCTAACCTCCTCAAAGGCATTTGTTTAATGAGATGACTCTTCGATTCAGCGAAGAATCCAGATTCAAGTCATTAGAAACGGCTAACTGTGACACATATGGGTTTCACTGGGCCTATCTGGTTCAGCTCTGCTTGAAACCAAATGAACAGAAAGCATCCCCCTGACAAACCAAAAGTAATTTAAGCATGTGTTTTTAACTTTGAGCTGCACTCCAGTGAATAAGGCTATTAATGCACTTGCCGGAATTGTCTGAGGGTACATTATGCAGAGAGGGCCACTCTGGGTTTCAGTTATGCAAGCACATAAATAATCAAGCCCCTTGGGATATTTTAGCAGCAAGGATGTATAATAGATATTACACTGACAGATTTGTCCTTACTCATATTGCATTACTGGTATCCCAGTATTATGCGCTGAGTTGCCCTACCCATCAAGGCCCTATCTGTCTTTCATCTTAACAACTCTGCACCTCTTTAAATCCAGGGATATTGCATGGTTTATGCTGATATTATGCAAAGTGAAACTGTTTAAAAGCTTATTAATAAAAGTTGTGTGGTAGTGCAGTCCCTAGCTCTGTCCAAGCATCCACATCAATTTGTTAAAATAAAAATTCAAAATCTCAGTACTCAGCACACTAAAGAGAAAGGATAGGATTTCTGTCTTACTTTCCATGCAAATGCCTATATCTCATTGTCAGGGCATATCAGCTACTAACTTTGAAGAAATCTATCTTATTTATTGCAATCCTAAACTCCCCAGTTCCAACAGTATGGTCATTTTTTTTTTAAAAAAAAAAAAAAGCAAGGGGAAATGAAAAGATTGTGCTCCCTTGAAAATGTCCTCTTATAAAACAATAACTTGAAAAAAACAGAAACAATCTGCTAGCTATTGATAGCATCATTTCATATGATTGTATTTCAGTTTTATCACGTGAGCATGTAGAAGGGACACCTTTATAGGAGTAACTGAAGAAGAAGGCTTTTCAGCTCAGGAAAAGTATGGGCAGTCAGGACAGGTACGGCTACCCAGGTGAGCATCCTTGGGACCTTTGGGATGATGGGAAATTCCTGAGGCCTGCTGTCCAGGGCTCTGACACCCATGGGCATGATTCATATCACTTTGTGGGTTAACCTGCTTCACTTGCCTGGGCCAGAGAGGGCCTAGTTTCCAACCTTTAGAACTGTGAACTGCAGCTACTCCCCCTTCCCAGGGGTATGCTCACTTGAAGGGAATTAAAGGTAAAGGTAAAGGACTCCTGACAGTAAAGTCCAGTTGCAGACAACTCTGGGGTTGTGGTGCTCATCTTGCTTTACAGGTTGAGGGAGCCTGCGTTTGTCCAGACAGTTTTTCCAGGTCATGTGGGCAGCATGACTAAGCCACTTCTGGCACAACAGAACACCGAAATCAGAGCAGCGCATGGAAACACTGTTTACCTTCCCGCCGGAGAGGTACCTATTTATCTACTTGCACTTTGATGTGCTTTCAAACTGCTAGGTTGGCAGGAGCTGGGACCGAGCAACAGGAGCTCACCCCGTCGTGGGGATTCGAACCACCGACTTTCTGATCGGCAAGTCCTAGGCTCTGTGGTTTAACCCACAGCACCACCCGCGTCCCCATATCTGCTCATACGAGCACGCAAACAGCAGAGAAAATGAAAGCTGAGCTGTTGGAAGTATGTAGCATCACCTTTTATTGCAGTACATCAAATCAAAACAAATCATAATAAAGACTATAACAACAGTGCGAGGAGCAACTCACACAGACATCTTGTCTGTCCAGGAGACAGAACAAAGAGACTAAAAACAAAAGCACAAAGAACGGAAGTTCTGTGTCTGAGTTTCTGTTCTCACACTTTCCAGAAGTGTGGAATGTAAAGAAGGATCACATGATCCAGCAATGGGAGAGAGTGAAAATACTAACACTCTGTTGTCTTTTTAGTGCTTACTGAACAGGTTCCTCTTTCCAGAAGCCTTTTAAAGTAGATATCTTCCGCAGCATCTATATTGGAGTTGGTTTTAGATATTTCTAGATGGTTTAACATATATTTTAATTCTTTGATCATTTGTGCATTTGCCAACCTGGACTACTTTGGGAAGAAGGGCAGGGAAACAAACTAACAAACAAACAAACAAATAAACAAATGTATTTACAGGGAGGAAATCAGACAGCGCAGAAACGTTTAACTTGGCAGTTAACTTTACCAGTGTGTAATTCCCTTAGGGACACGGGTGGCACTGTGGTCTAAACCAGTAAGCCTCTTGGGCTTGCCGATCAGAAGGTCAGCGGTTAGAATCCCTGCGACGGTTCGAAAGAACCTCAAAGTGCAAGTAGATAAATAGGTACCACTTGATTTGATGTACAGCAATAAATAGTGATGCTACATACTTCCAACAGCTCAGCTTTCATTTTCTCTGCTGTTTGCGTGCTCGTTTGAGCAGATATGGGGACGCGGGTGGTGCTGTGGTTTAAACCACAGAGCCTAGGACTTGCCGATCAGAAAGTCGGCGGTTCGAATCCCCAGGATGGGGTGAGCTCCCGTTGCTTGGTCCCTGCTCCTGCCAACCTAGCAGTTGGAAAGCACCTCAAAGTGCAAGTAGATAAATAGGTACTGCTCCAGTGGGAAGGTAAACGGCGTTTCCGTGTGCTGCTCTGGTTCGCCAGAAGCGGCATAGTCATGCTGGCCACATGACCCGGAAGCTGTACGCCGGCTCCCTCGGCCAGTAAAGCGAGATGAGCGCCGCAACCCCAGAGTCAGTCACGACTGGACCTAATGGTCAGGGGTCCCTTTACCTTTACCTTATGAGCAGATATGAGTCACTGAGATACAGAACTTCTGCCGAACACTTCATGAGTGCCCTGTTACCAGAGGGGGAGGGATCCATACAGAAATGGAACCTTTCTAATATTTAATTGGAGGGAATTCCATTATGGGGGGGGCGCCACTACACCCGAGGATTGATGCCTATATTGTATAGCACAGACTTTGTTTATAAGACAGTATCTACTAGAGACCCTCACCAGCAGAGAGCAGTGATCAGTTTGGATTATAAGGGGTGAGTTAGAATCATAGAATCATAGAATCATAGAATCATAGAGTTGGAAGAGACCACAAGGGCCATCGAGTCCAACCCCCTGCCAAGCAGGAAACACCATCAGAGCACTCCTGACATATGGTTGTCAAGCCTCTGCTTAAAGACCTCCAAAGTAGGAGACTCCACCACACTCCTTGGCAGCAAATTCCACTGTCGAACAGCTCTTACTGTCAGGAAGTTCTTCCTAATGTTTAGGTGGAATCTTCTTTCTTGTAGTTTGGATCCATTGCTCCATGTCCGCTTCTCTGGAGCAGCAGAAAACAACCTTTCTCCCTCCTCTATGTGACATCCTTTTATATATTTGAACATGGCTATCATATCACCCCTTGACCTCCTCTTCTCCAGGCTAAACATGCCCAGTTCCCTTAACCGTTCCTCATAAGGCATCGTTTCCAGGCCTTTGACCATTTTGGTTGCCCTCTTCTGGACACGTTCCAGTTTGTCAGTGTCCTTCTTGAACTGTGGTGCCCAGAACTGGACACAGTACTCCAGGTGAGGTCTAACAGAGCAGAATACAGTGGCACTATTACTTCCCTTGATCTAGATGCTATACTCCTATTGATGAGGCCCAGAATTGCATTGGCTTTTTTAGCTGCCGCGTCACACTGTTGGCTCATGTCAAGTTTGAACCCAGCCACGTTCTCTTTCGTTCTTAGTCCTTCTTTAGGTTGCAAATGATTAAGCAGTCCTAAACCAGTCTCTGCTGTGGTCAAATTCACATCCCCCAAGAGAATGTATTTTCCTAAATGTGGGGAGGGAGCTGGGAGATTGACCATGAATCTTACAATGTCACATGCAATTTGTCCCTTATCTGTACTAAGGCAGAACCAGCTCAGTCTCAGTGAAAAGCATGTTTCAGGAGGGTGAAAAGATTTCCAATGCTCTCTGAACCAAAAGAGCAACAGACTTTGCTGGATTCTTGCCCTGAAACACAAATGTTTAAGAAGCTGCAATAGCAAACCTTGTATTATATTCATTTATGTATTAGGGACTCCCCTTGAAAATATCTAAGGAGAACATACACTACATCCAAGGTTGAACAAGAGTATATCTGGGGCCTTCACTTGAGGTTATGGCAAATGCCTAAGGCAATTGGAAATTATAATGAATTGATATATGTACAATATGCAAAAGTTTTTGTAGTTTGTTTCCAATGATTTGCGACACAACCACTAACTATCATAGTCTAGGTTCTCAAGCACAGAAAATAATATCTCCTACACAAAGGAATGATAAAATAGCTGCCCTTTCTATTTAAAAAGAAAAACTAACAACAACCTACATGTTCATAAGTGGCTTTGCACTGAAGGGAAAGTACTTCAGCTAGCAAACTACTTGCACTTCTCGAATTGGTGTTATTTTTCTCCACACTTAAAGAAGCCTAAAAAGTCCAGATGTCAGTGGAGTTGATGTTTTCCTAGCTGAGATTTGCTTAATCTTCTTTAACCTTCAATTCTCTCTGTTTCAAAGTTCTCCAGGCAATTCACAACTTAATTGACCATGATCAATAGGGAAAAGTGAATGAGTGCCATGAAGAAGAGCTAGGATCATGAGTCGGAACAAAAAATATCGCACAGGAAAACACTTACAGCTATTCTAGTCTATTTTCTTCTAATTTTCTTCTAGCACTAGACATTCGTTCTAAATCAGCAGCACACTCGGCTTCCCTGTTAACACTTGCGTCACTTTGAGGAGAGCAACACTGCCATACATCAATGTGCTTGTATCAAAGAGCTACCACAGATTAAGGATCACACATGGAGTTGGCAATCATAAAAAATAATGTTTCAGCAGAGACAGTTTACAGCCTCAGCAGCCTCAAATATGTTAGAGTGATATGTCAGAGGGTTTCATTAACTTTGGCTTTTGGTTTTTGTGGAAAAACTGACCAAACTATTAGTTGTGATGGGAATGTTCTACCACTACGGTGAGAAGCAAAATGCTTCTGGAAACCTGTTGCTGGGTATCACAAATGTGGTGCGCTTGTGGGCTTGAGGCATCTTGTTACCCTCTGTGTGTAAGAACATGATGCTAAACTAGGGTTCTACCAGAGGGCAGAAATTCTTTTGGGCTTCTGGCAAGGCAAATTAAGCACACAAGTTTATTAGTTGTTGTTGTTTTTTTGTTTTTGTTTTTTAAAAAGGTAAAGGACCCCTGACAGTTAAGTCCAGTCGTGAACGACTCTGGGGTTGTGGTGCTCAACTCGCTTTACTGGCCAAGAGAGCCAACGTTTTGTCCACAGACAGTTTTTCTGGGTCATGTGGCCAGCATGACTAAGCCGCTTCTGGTGAAACCAGAGCAGCGCACGGAAACGCCATTTACCTTCCCGCTGGAGTGGTACCTATTTATCTACCTGCATTTTTGGTGTGCTTTTGAACTGCTAGGTTGGCAGGAGCAGGGACCGAGCAATGGGAGCTCACCCCATTGCGGGGATTTGAACCGCTGACCTTCTGATTGGCAAGCCCTAGGCTCTGTGGTTTAGACCACGGTGCCACCCGCATCCCTGATGCAACAGGTACTGTAGCGTAAAAGGAATGTTAGGAATCAGGATGCAAGTGCTGTTGATATAACATGGGAAACAAATGCCACCAACTGCATGTCTGAATGCAGCCATACAGAAATCTCTTGTTGCCTCAAGAATTATATTGTTCAAATACAGTTTTAAACTTGGACAACAAACCACAAAACAATAAAAATATATGCTTCAGCCACTTCTACACACGCATAGCAAGTGGGCAGTGTTGACACTCCACAGTTCTGAAATGTTTCATCTGTAGATGGCCTGTAGTACATTCTTTAAAGCCTTTAGCATGTTGTCAATGTTACCTGTCAGATTAATGGTAGTAAAACAGAACTGTAGGCTCACTGGCAGCAAACGCTGTGTGGAATCGAAAACAGATTATTAGTTAAGTTGCAATTATTCCCCCCACCCTCCTTTCATCAATTTCCAGCTTAGCTTGATAATTCCATTCCCATGTAGACAAACTCATGGTACCTGGGACTGTATGCGGAAGTCGTGGTTCCCTGCAGCCCCTCATTTTTCTTTTGCCTGCCAAGTCAGGAAAGGATTTTTCCTCCCCTCAGTATGAGACGTTTATTTGTAACAAACCAACCAAACAACAACCCTGAAGTGATTGATAGCTTTGGACTTTGAGAACTGTTGGGTTGCATGTCTAAATGTTATACCTGACTTAGGGGCAATTGTTTTGTTTATGCATTATAAATATAATGTAAGTTTATATATTTTTTGGCAGCGGGCAGCAAAAAAGAATGCTACTTAGTTCCAGGTGCAAAAAAACCACAGTAGCATTTCCTTAGTTTTGTAATTTATAAGGACAGATGTGTTTAGCCTGGAGAAGAGGAGGTTAAGGGGTGATATGATAGCCATGTTCAAATATATAAAAGGATGTCACATAGAGGAGGGAGAAAGGTTGTTTTCTGCTGCTCCAGAGAAGCGGACACGGAGCAATGGAGCCAAACTACAAGAAAGAAGATTCCACCTAAACATTAGGAAGAACTTCCTGACAGTAAGAGCTGTTCGACAGTGGAATTTGCTGCCAAGGAGTGTGGTGGAGTCTCCTACTTTGGAGGTCTTTAAGCAGAGGCTTGACAACCATATGTCAGGAGTGCTCTGATGGTGTTTCCTGCTTGGCAGGGGGTTGGACTCGATGGCCCTTGTGGTCTATTCCAACTCTGTGATTCTATGTGTTTCACATAGAAGCAAATTTCAAAAGGCCAGTTACGGTAATTAGTTTATTTAGGGTGTAAAGCTGCATGTATGTCCTTCATATGAAACTCTAATGAGTTCAGTGGGATTCAGTGGAGTGTAAGCATGCATAGGATTCCACTGTAAACACCAATCATGAAAACACATTCCAGCAAGGCATTAGTTTGGGATGAGGAAACCTTTTCACCCTGAGGGCCACCTTGCCTTCTGAGCAACCTTCTAAAGGGTGCATGAGAACAGCAGGCATGTCCAGAGGCAGGAGCGGGCAAAGCGATTGATGTAAAATTTACATTTGTAGAATAGGCTAGTTTCTACACACACACACACACTTGCTTCTCTCTCTATCCTCTAACCAGACAACCAAGAGGCATCAGCAGAGTTCAATGACACATTACAGTCAGCCAAAAATACAATGTGCAAAGCACAGCCTGTGTTGGGTGTGGGCTGGGAAGAAAGGGCTATTTCTAGGAGCTAGATAGAGAAGCCTAGTGGGTTTAATTTGGCCCCTGGTCCTGAACCTTCCCACCCCTGTATTAGGAGCACAAGATAGTTTACAATGCAGCTGACCTGAGTCATATTAAGATCTTATTAATATTAAACCTTGCCAGGGATTTCCTCTGGGTTTTCTGAGGGTTGTTGTCTGTTCTAATTCAGCAGTACACAGTGGGTTTCCCCTGGGGAAACCCAGTAGTTCCTCAAGCTTTTTGAAATCAGTCGCCTTAAAGTTGAGAGTGCATGTCTGACTACCCTCGCCTTTTCCTTGCCTCTGTATCATAAATCCCAATAGGACATGACTACTTGATTCCAAGTTTCCCAGTATGTCTACTTCATCGATCAGTTCCTGTGTGCTGGTGAGGACCAGATCCAAGATAGATGACCCCTTGTTGCTTCTTCCACCTTCTGGGAAATGAAATTGTCAGCGAGGCAATTGAGGAATTTGTTGAACCTTATATTTGTGGCATTTGTGGCCCAGAATCGGTGAGGTCATGAAATGAATTTTGCAGCTCCAGTGACATAGCATGTTTCCTGGAAGTCCTGTTTCTGTGTGTCACTGTCATGGTCCAGGTTATGGGCAGTTGGAGTCTTGGCTTGGTACGTCAGGTCCAGGGTAGAGGTCGGGAAGCAGGAATCATCATTCCAGGGCAGTGGCGTAGCGTGGGTTGTCAGCACCCGGGGCAAGGCAAGTAATTTGCGCCCCCTAACCCGTGGATTTGCGCCCCCTAACCCTAACCCCCAGATGTTGCACCCGGTGCGGCCGGCCTGCCCGCACCCCCCGCGCTACGCCACTGGTCCAGGGTCAGCAGTCCAGGGGTCAGGAAGCCAAGAGTCCACGAATCAGGAAACCAGGAGTCAGGAAGCTAAGGGTCCAAGAGTCAGGATACCAGGAGTCAAGAAACCGAAACACAGCTAGGTGGGTAGCATGTTACTGTGGCAAAGAGCCAAAGGGAAATGTTGGTCTTATATATCCCTCCCGGCCCTTGCCCCCAGGTGCTCTGAGTCTTCTGTCAAGCCTCAGCTGTGCGGCCGCGCCTTGCCCTTCAAAGCCAAACTCAGGGAGGCCCTACTAGTCATAGGGCCTGGCTCCTGCACGCACTCCTGACAGTCGTGTTCCTCCAGGGCAGCCTTCCTCAACCTATGGGTCCCCAGATGTTGTTGAACTACAACTCCCATCACCCTTAGCTAGCAAGGCCAGAGTTCAGGGAAGATGTGAGTTGTAGTTCAACAACATCTGGGGACCAAACAGGTTGAGAACCGCTGCTCCAGAGGTTCATCTCCTGCAACGGTAAACCTTCTCCTCCCTTGAGGCACCCTACCTGCATCACTGTTCCCGGACAGAGCACCATTATATCCAACTAAGCCTGTAGAATGAAGAACGCAAACCTGCATCTCCTAGAGCCATAAGAAAGTGGTGACATGAATGCCAAGCCAGGAAGTGAAGGGAAAGAGGAGTCCCAGAAATGTCTTTCAATCAGGGAGAGGGACTTGGACTGACATTGCTAAATTAAGGCTTATTTCCTGTTTGCTATGTTTAGGCATGGAAATAGAGAAAAGGAAATTGCCTCGGTTGCATAACAGAATTGCTAGAGACCCTTCTGCAGCCAAAGTTAATCATGTAGGCCCATCATAACTAGGAAATATATGAGCAGACCATATATACCTGATTCTGGAAATTACTCTCATATTTTCAGTTAAGCTCTTTCTTTTTAGAAACTACCCAGTTTAAAATGAAAGCTAACATTTAATATACATAAAGGTAAAGGTAAAGGGACCCCTGACCATTAGGTCCAGTCGTGACCGACTCTGGGGTTGTGGTGCTCATCTCGCTTTATTGGCCGAGGGAGCTGGCGTACAGCTTCCAGGTCATGTGGCCAGCATGACTAAGCCGCTTCTGGTGAACCAGAGCAGTGCACGGAAACGCCGTTTACCTTCCCGCCGGAGCGATACCTATTTATGCACTTTGACGTGCTTTCAAACTGCTAGGTTGGCAGGAGCAGGGTCCGAGCAACGGGGATTCAAACCGCCGACCTTCTGATTGGCAAGTCACAGCGCCACCCGCATCCCATGCCACAACATTTATTTTTTGTCAAAAATTGGAGGACTTTTGGAGAAAACTGTGGAAGCATGGAAGACTTTGAGAAAAGCTTGTCTGAGGTAAGTTGCAAATTTTACAAGACTTCTGGACATAGAGAACTCTGACAGTTGCAGGACTTTGAAAGCAACTGAAAGTACTTGCCTTGTAGACTTTTGCACAGCAAGGTCTTTGAAAGCAAAGAACCTCTCTGGGCTCAGAGAGCAAGGACTTCTTGTATCAACAGTGTAGTATGTAATGTGTGTTTGCATTTACCAAGTAAATGCTGTTTCTGCTACACAGGATTTGTGGGTCTGTGAGGGGTATAGGGGCCTCTGAACAACTTATGACACTTAATCACAGTTCCCAAGATTCTTTGAGGCAAGCTTTACGGTTTAAAGTGGTATGACACTGCTTGAAATGTATAGTGCAGATGAGGACCTCAATAAAGAAAAAGAAAAAAGAGCATATGGGAGGTTTAGACTCTTGTGAATTCCATCACTAAATGGCTCTCTACATTCTCTAGTAGTCCAGAGACTTGGCACCCAGAGGATAAGGCAAAAATCTATTGTAGGCTGATAAATGAGGTTTTCTTGAAAAAAAACATTTAGGGCCCAAACTGTTCCATGTGTTTATAAGTTGAAAGCACTGTCTCATGACTCAAATCTTGCCCAGATTGCTTGCTATAGATAGCTGGAACACAATTTTGCAGCGCTGATATAATTTGTTGGTTGTTTGTTATAATTTAGCAATAGTTGTTGAAGGAGTCTTTGGATATGGCCCGTTCAGTGCCTCTTTGGCTAGTTGTGTGTATTAGACTGCAGTCTTAAACACACTTACCTGGGAGTAAGCTTCATTGAATCCAACGGGACTCCCCCGCCCCACGAGAAGCCATAGTTAGGATTGCAGCCATTTTCATATAAAAGATCAGCAATACAACCCTATACATTTCTAATGAGAAATGAGTCCCATAGAGCTCAATGGATCTCTCTCCCAGATGTGTATGAGACTGTAGCCTAAGACAGGCCTTCACAGCTTGTGACTCAAGCAAAATGCATACCAGGCAAGTATATACATCAGTATACTCCAACTGGTATCCTCTGACCACTGGCTATGCTGCTGGGGCTGCTGGGAGCTGTGCTCCAAGACATCTGGAAGGTACCAGATTGAGGAAGGTTGGTGTATAGCATTCCAGCTAAAAGTAGGCCTCTATAGCTAGTGACCTATCAAATCAAATGCAGTCTATCACCCATTCACTGTGTCCGAACAGGTACTTGACCTGATTTTGTAGTCCCAGGATTCATGCACCCTATGGTAGGATTACAGCCTGTGTCTCCAAATTCCACAGTGTTTATGAGAGCGTGCCTATTTCAGCTAGCCTGAACTTAAAACTGTTATAAAAAGGGCTACACGGTGGCATTTCACTCCCTTGAAGACAGCAAAAATTTATAGAGCAGCAAAGGGTAGCTGCTGGTTTTGTGATGAAAAGAGAGCTGGCTTTTCCCACATGTGGTTGTATTGTAGGAAAACCCATAACTTTGGGGAAATGGTAGCACACACTATTACTGATATGCTAAAAAATTCAGTCCCATTGGATCCATTATTCTGTTTACTCAGTTCTATACAACATGCAGTAAAACTGGACGAAGTAAAACTAAACTTACTAGTTATGGACCCCTTCACGGATCACTGCCTTGCCGTGGCGAAGGGACTTGAATAACTCAGAGAAGCTATGAACTATGCCGAGCAGGGCACCCAAGATGAACAGGTCATAGTGGAGAGTTTGACCAAATGTGATCCACCTGGAGGAGGAACCGGCAAGCCACTCCAGTATCCCTGCCAAGAAAACTCAATGGACAAAGACAACAGGCATATAAAAAACAACAACTAGTTATGGAGAGGTTTGTCGATTGCAGGCAATGGGAAACATACACCTTCCTACTCAAAAGCAGAAATAGTTACAAAAGCGTGGAATATGCCTCCTCTCTTCCAAAGTCCATTATATTTATGAATTGTATCCATCGTCACACTCAGCGTAGTCAAGTTAGCCACAACCATTGAGTTTAATGTACTCTGAGTTTGACTTACTTGAATTCAGCTCTTTGATTCATCCATTTCCACCTCGTAAGTTCAAATACTTGAGTATAAGGCATCATGTATGTTTTAGAAGTTTTTGTAGAAGTTTTGTAACTTTCTTCTATGTAAGCTGTGGATTTGTATGGCTCCTGCAATTTAAAGACTTGTGTATAATAAAAAGTAAACGAATGGTGGGAGCATTGTCACGAACAGTTCACCACATTCCTAGAGGCAGCAAGTAGCAGCCTGATGGCTAGAGCTGAAGTCACATACTAATCAATCATATATTTCAGTGGTGAGATCAAGGTCTATGTACCCCAACTTCAGAAATTACAGTGGTACCTTGTTTTGCGACCGGGATCCATTCCGGAGCTCCAGTCGCTAGGATGCAGGGCAAAGCACCGCGTCTGTGCATGCGCACAGAGCGGTTTGCGCTTCTGCGCATGCATGAAGCGTGATTTTGCACTTCTGTGCATGTGCAAGCAGCAAACCCAGAAGTAACCCATTCTGGTACTTCCGGGTTTGCCACGGACGTTCGACGGAACAGACGCTAGACAAGACAGACGTTCGCGGAGGTATTAATGTACATTAGAAGCCAGAATTCAGAAGTTAATATAATTACATCTTCTGAAACCCCACCCCATTGTGACCTCGGAGGCTCTGTACATGTTATCATTCACTCCAGCTCCAGTGCATTCACGTCTTTTAAGATGTACACAGGACACCAGCCACAATTCATATGTAGTTTGTTGAGAAATACTTATGTCTGATGCATTTCCTATCAAATCAGCTTCCATCTGATTTGCAAAAGTAAGCTGCGGTTAAGCTGAGGTGTATACATTGCAGGCATTCATTGCACATGTGCAGATGATGGCTTCATTGAATAGAAGTTTGGGAGGGGGTTGCAGGCATGGGGAAACAAATCAGGTAATGTGCATCAGGTGAAAACTTCCCCACCTTCCATCTGGTGTGTCTTCTTCTTTAGCGATCACTCGTAGCCGGGTGAGTTGTCTTCCATAAACACGGTTTTAACAGTGAGTCTGTAAGTGACTGTGGAGGCCAATTCTGGATCCACACGTCCTTCCACAGTGGGGACAAAGGTTTCTGGGTGGGAGTTGATCACCGTGAGGGTTTGCCAAGTGCGCCTTCCTCTTAGCACGTTTCTCCCTTTCGTCCTGAGTTTGAGTGTCTTCAAAGCCCATGACACCTTTGGTTAAGGCTGTTCTCCAATTGGAGTGCTCACAGGCCAGTGTTTCCCAGTTGTTGGTGTTTATACTACATTTTTTTAAGATTTGCCTTGAGAGGGTCTTTAAGCCTCTTTTGTTGACCACCGGCATTACACTTTCCATTTTTAAGTTCGGAATAGAGTAGTTGCTTTGGAAGTCGATCACCAGGCATCCGCACAACATGACCAGTCCAACGCAGTTGATGTTGAAGAATAATTGCTTCAACACTGGTGATCTTTGCTCCTTCCAGTACACTGGCATTAGTTACACTTCCCATGACAAGGTTGGTGGAATCTATCAAGGAGTTGGAGTTGGCATTTATAAGTGGTCCATGTATGCTTGTGAAACATGGAGCATAATCTGGTGTGTACAGCAATGTAAATGTGATGTGAAGCACAGCAGGGGAAATGACCTCACTGTGTTTTAAACCACCAATGTGCACATAGCCTAAATCAGCCTCCAGAATGGTTGTGGCATTCTGCCCATTCTTTATTTACCAGTTCTTTTGTCAATGGGCAGGTTTTGATGCCAAATGGAACTGCGAGCCAAAACAAAAACTGAAAACACACGCCCCTTCCACCCTCGCTGGGTGTTGTTTCCAAGAGCTGTGTTGAAAAGAGTGTTGGAAACTCTATTGACTTAGTAGGTTTTCAGCTCTCCTACTCTTTATAATTACTTATTGGGCTTTGGCTCAGAGGTTAATGGAAAGCAGCATGATGTCAGGGTAATAGATCTAGAGCCAGTCAAACAACTAATATTAGCTATTCCCTAAAGAGCTCTAACAATGTTTAGAGCTTCTATCAAACCCAGAACAGAAGAATTTCAAGGAGGCACTGAATTTTTCAAATGGTCACAGGAAATGAGTTAGAGGGCTGACTTCCAGCCTGAAGCAAACAGCCAGAGGGAACAATAATATTTTTTTAAAAAACCAAAAACGCACCCGCAAAACAAAATTTTGTATCCGAGTCTGTGCACAAGAGCATCCGATAATCAAATCCTGCAATACAAATATCTGTTCTGAGCAACTACACTGCAACACTTCATTATCAATATTTTGCCGCTAGAGCCTTTGTGACCCCAATTACAAAAGGTAGGCAGCTGCAGCAAGCTGAATGGTTCTGCTGTGTACCTGGATCAAAATGGGAGAAGCAAAGTTCTGATGCAGAGCTTGCTACATTATGTGATGGGTGAGCATTGTGTCGACTCTACATAATAGTGCCCATCACTTCTGAAGGGGCATATCCCTTTTCTTGACCCTACGTATTCTAAGAAGGCTCTGCTCCAGCCAGGTCAAGTTGTGCTGGTGTCTTTCAGTGCATGTATTGCTGTGTGGTCAGAGATTCTGCTGGCCAGAAGTGTGCCTAGGGTAAGGTAAAGGTAAAGGGACCCCTGACCATTAGATCCAGTTGTGACCGACTGTGGGGTTGTGGCGCTCATCTTGCTTTGTTGGCCGAGGGAGCCGGCGTTTGTCCACAGACAGCTTCCGGGTCATGTGGCCAGCATGACCAAGCTGCTTCTGGCGAACCAGAGCAGCACACAGAAATGCCATTTACCTTCCCACCAGAGTAGTATCTATTTATCTACTTGCACTTTGATGTGCTTTCGAACTGCTAGGTTGGCAGGAGCAGGGACAGGAGCTCACCCCGTCACGGGGATTCGAACCGCCGACCTTCTGATCGGCAAGTCCTAGGCTCTGTGGTTTAACCTAAAACATTTCCCCAATAGTTTCCTTTTGCTGTAGAAGACAGTCATATCCTCAGGCTTAGTTAAGAAGAGACACTGGTTCTTACTACTAGAACGTAACTGCTTATTTTAATTGTTGTTGGGTTTTTTTAAAAAAAAGAACACAGATGAGACTCAGGGCCTCAAATAGCTGCTAATCAATTTACCAGTACCACAAATGACCACCAGGGGTTCTTCTTCCCATGTAGCCTTTGAAAGCACATGGCTCCGCCTACCATTATTAACCCTTCAGTCTCCCAGTACTGTTGCATGCACTTCTCCACATCCTTTCATTCTTCGCCTCAGGATGAATGCCTGCTACCCTCTCTTCTAGCTATTCAACTTCAGTATGAACCGTAGATGGACCATGGTTGGATCCCTTTTCAAAATCAGGTCCATTGTGTTTGAGTATAATTTGCAGAGATCTTAACGTTAATTGTTTTATGTAGGCCACTGTTTGGAGGCTGAGTGGTCCTCCCTGCCAGCAAAAGAGGACTGCAGATAAGCTAGGAAAAGCCATGTTGCTCAACCAATTGAAGTGATACCCTCATCCTAGAAACAATTAAAAGGATTCAAGACAGTGAAGAAATGTGTGTCATAGCTAATAACCACTCACCTCTTCCTGCCTTCTCTTAGGTATGCTCATATGCATTACAGATGCACACTGCACCATAGAGGATGGTATGTGTTTTCACAATTTAAATTAAAGAAATGATCACTGACCCAGAATCCATGTTTGCCCCAGCACTGATGAGTTGGAGCAGAATTTAAATGACTCAGATTCTGCTGTTTCTGTATTCACAGTGATAGCATTATAAAGAGACAAGCTTATTAAAGAAGACTCTAATAACTGAGTAGAATGCTTTGTTGGTAGCACAAAGGGAAAAGCTATAAGATATTTGGAAGGAGGAACTGCCATTCAGGCCAGGATAACAAGAGTGTGTTTGATGTTGCCACCTAAGTCATACCTTTTGTAGAGACACCAAAATACTTATGAATTTTCATGATGGTTTATTATTATTATTGCAGATAGGTAGCCGTGTTGGTCTGCCATAGTCAAAATAAAAAAATTCCTTCCAGTAGCACCTTAAAGACCAACTAAGTTAGTTCTTGGTATGAGCTTTCGTGTGCATGCACACTTCTTCAGATACACTGATACACTGTGTATCTGAAGAAGTGTGCATGCACACGAAAGCTCATACCAAGAACTAACTTAGTTGGTCTTTAAGGTGCTACTGGAAGGATTTTATTTTTTATTTTTATTATTATTATTGTTATTATTATTATTATTATTGTAAATTGCTGAATATTTTCAGCTAGTAAACTTATTGTTACATTTGCCAATCTATCCTTTTTGTCCTATTCTTGGAGTTTGCTTCTGATCTGTCTTTGTTTATTGCCTGCCATAAATCATCCTAGGAAAGGACATTTCAACTTTAAATGCCCGTCACTGATAATTCATATTATTCAGCTTGCCAACTGAAAATTTGAATTCGGAGCTGCTGGCCATGCTTGTTCTTCCCTTTTGGGGGGAAGGGTCACAGCTCAACCATAAAGCATATGCCTTGCATGCTTCTTATGCAATGTGAGAAGACCCAAACCACATGGGTGCACTCAGGTCAGGTTCACAATTGCATTGATGCCAGGGTCAGCTATTTCAGGATCTGGAGTAGTTTTGGCATAGGAAGTGCCACATTATGAACTTCTTCTACGTGACCTGGAATTTCTGAAGTTTCATGGAACAGAATCACATGCTGCAGTTTCTCCCACATCACTATGGAAACATAGGAGGCAGCCTTGACAACCACTGCTGTACAAATCACATCTACAATGGGGGTGGACAGTCTGTGGCCATAGAATCATAGAATCATAGAGTTGGAAGAGACCACAAGGGCCATCGAGTCCAACCCCCTGCCAAGCAGGAAACACCATCAGAGCACTCCTGACATATGGTTGTCAAGCCTCTGCTTAAAGACCTCCAAAGAAGGAGACTCCACCACACTCCTCGGCAGCAAATTCCACTGTCGAACAGCTCTTACTGTCAGGAAGTTCTTCATAATGTTTAGGTGGAATCTTCTTTCTTGTAGTTTGGATCCATTGCTCCGTGTCCGCTTCTCTGGAGCAGCAGAAAACAACCTTTCTCCCTCCTCTATGTGACATCCTTTTATATATTTGAACATGGCTATCATATCACCCCTTAGCCTCCTCTTCTCCAGGCTAAACATGCCCAGCTCCCTTAGCCGTTCCTCATAAGGCATCGTTTCCAGGCCTTTGACCATTTTGGTTGCCCTCCTCTGGACACGTTCCAGTTTGTCAGTGTCCTTCTTGAACTGTGGTGCCCAGAACTGGACACAGTACTCCAGGTGAGGTCTGACCAGAGCAGAATACAGTGGCACTATTACTTCCCTTGATCTAGATGCTATGCTCCTATTGATGCAGCCCAGAATAGAGCTAGATGTGGATCTCATCTTAATTTCATGGGCTCTCTGCAATGCATCAGTTCAGACCTTTGGCATGAGTGATCTGTTCCTCCACTGGCAGTCTAGCAGGTGGCAGGGTAGGGGAGATCATAGAATCAATTGTAGAGTTGGAAGGTGCCATGAGGGTCATCTAGTCCAATGCCTGCAATGCAAGAATCTTTTGCCCAATATGGGGCTGGATCCCAGAGAAGTAAGATAAGGGTGTGAAACAAAGAGTGAGAGCAATGGAAGCAGGAAGAACTTCCAACAAAAGAAGAGTGGCAGATGAAACTGATAGACTGTGCCGAGTTGGCAAAATTAATTGGGGAAATTCGGAACCAGCAAGAACACACTTTCCTGAAAGACTGGAAGAAATTTATGATATATTCGAAAGACAATTGTAATCAATTGACGTCGCTTGTAGGGTTGCAAGAAGTTTTGTAAGGAGTAAAAAAGGTAAAGGTACCCCTGCCCGTACGGGCCAGTCGTGTCCAACTCTAGGGTTGCACGCTCATCTCGCTCAAGAGGCCGGGAGCCGGCGCCGTCTGAAGACACTTCCGGGTCACGTGGCCAGCGTGACGAAGCTGCAGCTGGCGAGCCAGCACCAGTGCAGCACACGGAAACGCCGTGAATTATTGCGAAAGAGGACTAAGAAGGAGTTTAGTTAGGATATAGATTTTATAGCAATAACTATTAAAATAAAATGCAAAATCAGAAAGTAAGTTAGAAAAGGTTGACGGAAATCTCAGGCTGTGATAGCCGAAGGTTTGTTATGTTGCATAGGATGAGATGTTATGTCTGGAAAATATGTGCAAAAACCAATAAAAATATATTAAAGAGAGAGAAAAGAAACAAAGAGTGAGAGAGAAAATGCAGTAGCAGAAAAAATAGAAAGAGAGGGTGGAAGAGGAAGGGTGAGAAAAGGGGGTGTCCACTATCCATTCCCCAGCAGTGTGATCCTGAACAGATCATCCCTCAGCAGAACATCCATCAACAGAAAAATGTTTCCCACCCCTGATCCATAGAATGAATGAATGTACGATCTTTTATTGGCTCTTTTCCCTTCAACAGTTGCTCCACAAGCTATAATTTTTGTAGCCGAAGTGACAGAAATTACATACATTGTACGGTTATTTGAAGAAAAGCATTTTTTTATGTAAAAAAAAAAGCGCCGCAGTTACATTTTCTGTCACATTACGAAAGGTTGACGTTGTAGCTCTGCCAGAAGAAGTCCCAATTACAGCAAAGCATATGCTGATGTTGCCACACAATTATAACCAGTAAACTGTGTCATGCCTCAGAGGCAAGAAGCATGTCTTGTCCCCTCGTTGCTCGGTGGGGAATCCACTGCGCGCCATTCCTAGCTTAGATGCAAATTGCATTCCCTACTGTGTGGATGGAACTCTGCCAGGGCTAGATGAGATATCAAGTGGGGAGCCAGAGTGAAAGCAAGAGGGGTGTCTTGCTTATTGTGGTCTTCCGTCTAAGCAACATAATCGACCCTATTACCTCTTATTTTCAGCATCTCTCAGATATCAGGCAAACATACCTGGTACATATTCAAAAATATGAAGTCAGCCTAATTAACATCCGATTGTTTCTGTGCCCAAATAACTTACAAACACCCAATTGCTTCTGCAGCCAAATACACTAAGCAGGCTATCTGTTAGATATTTGAGCTAGTGTGTGTGTGCACATGCGCACACATTGCACAATCCAGAAAAAGAAATTCATGAAGACCCAGGTCACATTCACACCTTACGTTCAAAGCACTATGATATCACTATAAACAGCCTGGCTTCCCCCAAAACTTCCTGGGAAATGTAGTTTGTTAAGGGTGCTGAGAGTTATAATAGAACAAGGCAGTTGTTCATGGAGGATTCCAGCACCTCTTTTTCTATAAGAATAGCCCTGGTTGGGAGATGCTACTCTGCTCTCAGAGTTACAGTTCCCAGAGTTCCCTGGGAAGAGGGATTGATTGTTAAACCACCCTGGAAATAGCATTTCTCCCATCTCATTGTCTGTAATGTGACTGAAGTCCCATTGTTGTTGTTTAGTCGTTTAGTCGTGTCTGACTCTTCGTGACCCCATGGACCAGAGCACGCCAGGCACTCCTATCTTCCACTGCCTCCCGCAGTTTGGTCAGACTCATGCTTGTAGCTTCGAGAACACTGTCTAACCATCTTGTCCTCTGTCGTCCCCTTCTTCTTGTGCCCTCAATCTTTCCCAACATCAGGGTCTTTTCCAGGGAGTCTTCTCTTCTCATGAGGTGGCCAAAGTATTGGAGCCTCAGCTTCACGATCTGTCCTTCCAATGAGCACTCAGGGCTGATTTCCTTAAGAATCGATACGTTTGATCTTCTTCCAGTCCATGGGACTCTCAAGAGTCTCCTCCAGCACCACAGTTCAAAAGCATCAATTCTTCGGTGATCAGCCTTCTTTATGGTCCAGCTCTCACTTCCATACATCACTACTGGGAAAACCATGGCTTTTACTATACGGACCTTTGTTGGCAAGGTGATGTTTCTGCTTTTTAAAATGTTGTCTAGGTTTGCCATTGCCTTTCTCCCAAGGAGCAGGCGTCTTTTAATTTCGTGACTGCTGTCACCATCTGCAGTGATCATGGAGCCCAAGAAAGTAAAATCTCTCACTGCCTCCATTTCTTCCCCTTCTATTTGCCAGGAGGTGATGGGCCCAGTGGCCATGATCTTCGTTTTTTTGATGTTGAGCTTCAGACCATATTTTGCGCTCTCCTCTTTCACCCTCATTAAAAGGTTCTTTAATTCCTCCTCACTTTCTGCCATCAAGGTTGTGTCATCTGCATATCTGAGGTTGCTGATATTTCTTCCGGCAATCTTAATTCCGGCTTGGGATTCATCCAGCCCAGCCTTTCGCATGATGAATTCTGCATATAAGTTAAATAAGCAGGGAGACAATATACAGCCTTGCCGTACTCCTTTCCCAATTTTGAACCAATCGGTTGTTCCATATCCAGTTCTAACTGTAGCTTCTTGTCCCTCATAGAGATTTCTCAGGAGACAGATGAGGTGATCAGGCACTCCTATTTCTTTAAGAACTTGCCATAGTTTGCTGTGGTCGACATAGTCAAAAGCTTTTGCATAGTCAATGAAGCAGAAGTAGACGTCTTTCTGGAACTCTCTAGCTTTCTCCATAATCCAGCGCATGTTTGCAATTTGGTCTCTGGTTCCTCTGCCCCTTTGAAATCCAGCTTGCACTTCTGGGAGTTCTCGGTCCACATACTGCTTAAGCCTGCCTTGTAGAATTTTAAGCATAACCTTGCTAGCATGTGAAATGAGTGCAATTGTGCGGTAGTTGGAGCATTCTTTAGCACTGCCCTTCTTTGGGATTGGGATGTAGACTGATCTCCAATCCCCTGGCCACTGCTGAGTTTTCCAAATTTGCTGGCATATTGAGTGTAGCACTTTAACAGCATCATCTTTTAAAATTTTAAATACCGTAGTTCAGCTGGAATACCATCACTTCCACTGGCCTTGTTATTTGCAGTGCTTTCTAAGGCCCATTTGACTTCACTCTCCAGGATGCCTGGCTCAAGGTCAGCAACCACACTACCTGGGGTGTACGAGACATCCATTACTTTCTCGTATAGTTCCTCTGTGTATTCTTGCCACCTCTTCTTGATGTCTTCTGCTTCTGTTAGGTCCTTTACACTTTTGTCTTTTATTATGGAAATCTTTGCATGAAATGTTCCTTTCATATCTCCAATTTTCTTGAACAGATCTCTGGTTTTTCCCATTCTATTGTTTTTCTCTATTTCTTTGCATTGCTCGTTTAAGAAGGCCTTCTTGTCTCTCCTTGCTATTTTTTGGAAATCTGCATTCAATTTCCTGTATCTTTCACTATCTCCCTTGCATTTTGCTTGCCTTCTCTCCCCCGCTATTTGTAAGGCCTCGTTGGACAGCCACTTTGCTTTCTTGCATTTCCTTTTCATTGGGATGGTTTTAGTTGCTGCCTCCTGTATAATGTTACGAGCCTCCATCCATAGTTCTTCAGGCACTCTGTCCACCAAATCTAAATCCTTAAACCTGTTCCTCACTTCCACTGTGTATTCATAAGGGATTTGACTTAGATTGTATCTTACCGACCCAGTGGTTTTTCCTACTTTCTTCAGTTTAAGCTTGAATTTTGCCAAAAGAAGCTGATGATCTGAGCCACAGTCAGCTCCAGGTCTTGTTTTTGCTGACTGTATAGAGCTTCTCCATCTTTGGCTGCAGAGAATATAATCAATCTGATTTCGATGCTGCCCATCTGGTGATGTCCATGTGTAGAGACGTCTCTTGTGTTGTTGGAAAAGAGTGTTTGTGATGACCAGCTTGTTCTCTTGGCAGAACTCTATTAGCCTTTGCCCTGCTTCGTTTTGAACTCCAAGGCCAAACTTGTCAGTTGTTCCTTTTATCTCTTGACTCCCTACTTTAGCATTCCAATCCCCTATAATGAGAAGAACATCCTTCTTTGGTGTCATTTCTATAAGATGTTGTGAGTCTTCATAGAATTGGTCAATCTCAGTTTCTTCAGCACCAGTAGTTGGTGCATAAACTTGGATTACTGTGATGTTAAAAGGTCTACCTTGGATTCGTATCGAGATCATTCTGTCATTTTTGAGATTGCATCCCAGTACAGCTTTTGACACTCTTTTGTTGACTACGATGGTCACTCCATTTCTTTTACGGGATTCTTGCCCGCAGTAGTAGATGTGATGGTCATCCGAACTGAATTCGCCCATTCCCGTCCATTTTAGTTCACTGATGCCCAGGATGTCAATATTTATTCTTGCCATCTCACTTTTGACCACATCCAACTTACCCAGGTTCATGGTTCTTACATTCCAGGTTCCTATGCAATATTTTTCTTTACAGCATTGGACTTTCCTTTCGCTTCCAGGCATATCCACAACTGAGCGTCCTTTTGGCTTTGGCCCAGCCGCTTCATCAGCTCTGAATCTACTTGTACTTGTCCTCCGCTCTTCCTCAGAAGCATGTTGGACGCCTTCTGACCTGAGGGGCTCATCTTCCAGCGTCATAACTTTTATATGCCTGTTGTCTTTGTCCATGGAGTTTTCTTGGCAGGTTCCTGCTCCAGGTGGATCACGTTTGGTCAAAACTCTCCACTATGATCTGTCCATCTTGGGTGGCCCTGCATGGCATAGCTCATAGCTTCTCTGATTTATTCAAGCCCCTTCACCACGGCAAGGCAGTGATCCATGAAGGGGAAGTCCCATTATTCCCCTTCATTTGAACATGTGTAGGCTCCACTGAAAGGATGGAGGTCAAAAGGGTATAACCAGTGGGAATCAAAAAACAATGGGAGAATGACATAGGCTATGAGATTAACCCCACTCAATGGACCAGAATGTGGTCTAACCCCCCCCCCTTTAAATCCATATCAACGAAAAGAAAAGAACTCATTCTGAAACTCACCTACAGGTGGTACCTAACACCAAGAAAACTAGTGCTAATACGCCCAGGAACCTCACCAAAATGCTGGAGAGGGTGCACCTCCACAGGCACATACCTCCACATGTCGTGGGAGTGCCCCAAAATCCAACTATTCTGGACAACAGCCATACGAGAAATATGTAAAATAACTAAGCAAGTATGAGACATTACCCCAGAATTGGCCCTACTAAACATCTTCCAAGACAACAATGCCCATTTACACCACAAAGAACTCATAACCCACCTACTTTCAGCAGCCAGAAACACCATAACCAAACACTGGAGAGACCTGTCAGGAGTAAGCATAGACCAATGGTACCAAATAGAATGGGAAACAGCCCTACTAGAAAAATTAACCAATAAACTGAAACTGACACGGGGACCAACAGAAGAAGACGCTTTCACCCCAGTATGGCTCCCCTTTATCACATACTCAGCCCAACAAGACAATGACAACAATCCACCAACAGCATACAAATCAATATGGCTAGCCTGATCCAAAACACCCACCCACCCCACTCACACACGAAAACAAAGATCACCACAGCCAATCACAAACAAACAACACACCCTAGGCCAACCCCAACCTCTCTCACCACCAAAGAAACACAAATGAACAGCAGAGAACCTGCACGAGCAACTCTGACACCAAATCTTACATACATTAAGTAAAATAGAAACATCGCCACCCGACCCCACCCCACCCCCACCCATTTTTTCCCCTCCACCCCTTTCCCCCCAATGTCTCAACAAATGAAACTGATTTGTAAAAATGTTACATGGAAAAAATATGAGAGACATTACACATACTTCTGTAAAATAAGAAAATATTTAATAAAAAAACACAACAACAATCCTGGGTCGATCAGGCATGGTCATAATCCCCACCCAGGATTAACAGTTTTACAAACCAGCAGTATCAATTTTATTTGTATTCATGAGATAAAAAGAAACAAGCAACTGTCAAGCTAAGTTTCTTGATGGGTGCAGTATGAATTACAATAGGCAATTCTGTTTCTCATCCTTTTACACAATATCTCTCAGACCCATTAGAACAGTGTTTCCCAAACGTTTTTGGGCAACGGCACACCTGTTTACTGAAAAAAAATCTCGCGGCACACCACCATTAAAGCCCCGCCCCGTGACGTCAGCGCGCAGCGTCACGCCGGGAGGGACGCACAAAAGTGAAAGTTTTTCCCCTCCCCCTTGCCGGGGAACCTCCAAGCTTTGGGCAGGCAGGCAGGCAGAGCTGGGAAGGGGGTTTCCAGGGGACACGGCAGCTCCTCGAAAGGCTTCTCTCAGCTGCGCTCAATCCTCCTCGGAGAGGATTTCCCCTCCGGTCCCATGCCTTCGTTTGGGGCATCGCTCCGGCTGCTCCCTCTCCCGCCGCGCAGGAGCGATGCCTCTCTCTGGCTCTCCCTCCGCGCAGGCTGAGGGAGGGAGGGAGGTGCGCGTGTGACCCGTCTCTGCTGGGAGACCAAACCCAGCGAGGCAGAGTCGCACGGAGGCGCCCAGGCAGCGCTGCCGGCTGCGAGGAGGAGCGCCAGGCAGCAGCAGGAGGCGCGGCCTCTCCTCGCCGCCGCCGCCCCGCCTCTCGCCGCCCGACTCGCCCGCCTCCCTCCAGGCATCTCGCGGCACACCAGCCGATGTCTCACGGCACACTCGTGTGTCGCGGAACACCGGTTGGGAAACACTGCATTAGAACGTACTCCATCCACCCTCCCACTTTGATCACAGACCCATCAAGTGCTTTAACTAACTGCTCACTCTTCAACATTCTGCATTCTGGGGGGACTCTACCTCCCTTAAAATTCCATCCTACAAGACAACTCCCCACTCCTTACAGTTGCCCGGGGCAGAGTCACATTAAGGCATGTAATCGTTGGTTGCAGCACCTACTCAACTTGTGTACCAAGACCTCATGACCCCACAGTTCCCTAAGGGTGAATAACCAGACAAGACAACAGCATATGGTTTTAGGGGATCACATAGGCCACAACTTTTATTAGTTACAGATGTGAGTGGTTTGGCATAGGCACTGAGTGAAGCCAGATTATATCATGGCAGCTTGTCTGCTGGGACTGCATCTAAGAGTAAACTACCATTAGAGGGAGCCCTATGACCTACAACAAATAAGAGTACCCCCCCAGGGTTCCCCGTTAGAGGAGTGGGACGTGGGTGGTGCTGTGGGTTAAAACACAGAGCCTAGGACTTGCCGATCAGAAGGTCAGCGGTTTGAATCCCAGCGACGGGGTGAGCTCCCATTGCTCGGTCCCTGCTCCTGCCCACCTAGCAGTTTGAAAGCGTGTCAATGTGCAAGTAGATAAATAGGTACCGCTCTGGCGGGAAGGTGAACAGCATTTCCGTGCGCTGCTCTGGTTCACCAGAAGCGGCTTGGTCACGCTGGCCACATGACCTGAAAGCTGTACGCCGGCTCCCTTGGCCTGTAAAGTGAGATGAGCGCCACAACCCCAGAGTTGGTCATGACTGGACCTAACAGTCAGGCATCCCTTTAGCTTTACCTATGGCCCAAGCCCCCGTCTCGGCGTCGGAATCCCATTAATCCCATCTCCCTGAATCCCATTAACAGGATACCATTAAGCAAGGAGGGGCAGGCAGAGGCTACAACCTCTCCTCCAGCCAAGACCTAGTCTTACCCAACATGTAATCATTGGTTACAGCACCTTCTCAACTTGTATGTGTACTGCATTATCTCCTCCTGCATACAGGATGAATAGAGTCAGGCCTCTTTTAGCATTCCTGTTGTAGGACCACATCCCAGTGCTTCAGTCACTGAGCAATGAATGTAAATGGTGCCGTTTATGGGTGTTAAGTAATCAAGTGACAAGGAATCAAGTAGTATATATGCAGATCTAGATTAGCCCTTACATATTTATTCCTCAACTTTGCTTATCAAGAAAGAAAGAAAAGGCCCACTCCAAGGCAGCTGCAAGCGCTTTCTATTCACAGGACAGCTATTCCTCATTTCCTCTTTTTCACTGTTTTGCATTAAGGAGAATGAGCCACCTTTAATTGTTATTAACTTCAAGATGGCCTGCAACACATAAGCATAAAAATATACCACAACCTATTATTCGGTATTGGCAGTTCACAAATCTCACGATTAAATATGCAGAAATGAATTAAATTAACATAGCAAAATATAATTAGCAAAACAGTTTGCCAGCATAATCATTGCCACAGGCCTTAATTAACATGAAAATTAATTTCAGAACCTGGTGTAAGAAACTGTAATCTTGTACATTACCATTGCATGAAAACTCCGACTGCCTTAGGACACAATTTCTTGAAGGAGATCTCAATGAATCTTTTAAGGTGTGTGTGTTGTACTGTGTATGTATCTTATAAATATCAAAAGGCTACTTTAAGGGGGATGACAAATACTTTGATAAGGAAGGAATGATTAGATTTTGTCCTCTAGCTTTGTAGTTGAAGAGAGAAACCAGAATGAAGGTGGTAGTGTTCAGTGCAAATCCATTGTTGTGTTCTAAATACAATTCCATTCTTTATTTTGATTCAGCCATTAACAGTCCACCATATCTTGGTGCCTTGCATACCCAAGGTCCTAGGATCAACCCATGACATTTCCAAGCAGGGCTGGATATGTCCCCATTGTGAAACTGTTGAGAGCACTTGAACATAATAGCAATAATGATTAAGATCAATACATTTATAAAAGCAAGTGAAGTACAGTTGCTAGAAGCTTTACAAGAATAAAAATACCTATTAAAAATTATATAAGAATGATTTTTTTAAAAAGCCAAGAAGAATGGGAAAAGGAAATAATGGAGGAGGATATTGCAAAGCTGGTCATAAAATTATCCTCAAATCACCCCATAGGGTAACGGCAACCTATCAAAAGGAAACTATAGAAAGGTACTTTTTTCAATCTGTACACTTATTATGAAGATGTAGCAGCAGTGAAGGCTCTGACCCTGCCTGGAAGACGTCACAAACCAACAAAGGACCAAACTAGATGTGATGTTAAATGTTTTTGTAAACTTACACAATAACTTTGGGGGGGGGGAGTTAATAGGTATCAAGATCACAGTGTGGGGGCAGGAGGGTCTTAACTGCTTTCCTCCATTCCCCAGCTCCCCCCCCCCCCGCATAGCTCTTATTTCCTCCTGGAACAAATAGCAGATTTGGGTGGAGGAATTTCAGTGCACCCACAGTATATATGCGGGAGCTGGGAAGAGACGGCATATTACAGCTACTGACTCCTGACTTTTAGGTCCAGTCGCAGACGACTCTATGGTTGCGGTGTTCATCTCTCTTTACTGGCTGAGGGAGCCGGCGTACAGCTTCCGGGTCATGTGGCCAGCATGACTAAGCCGCTTCTGACGAACCAGAGCAGCGCATGGAAACACCATTTACCTTCCCACCAGAGCGGTACCTATTTATCTACTTGCTCTTGACATGCTTTCGAACTGCTAGGTTGGCAGGAGCAGGGACCGAGCAATGGGAGCTCACCCCGTCGCGGGATTCAAACTGCTGACCTTCTGATCGGCAAGCCCTAGGCTCTGTGGTTTAACCCACAGTGCCACCCGTGTCCCACAGCTGCTTGGAGGGGGGTCTAAATTGGGACCTTCCCACATCCACTGGTCTAATTTCAGACACGCACACACACCATGCAGCTGTTTCTTTCAAGCCTTGTTAAATGCATTCACACAACATCTGGTTTAGACTGGTGCTCTAAAGGTCCCATATAAAACATCACTACATGATGCCTATTGGAAAGGTCTTGGGGACCCATCATTTTCTGTTGCTTCTCAGTGGCAAAGATAATGATGCTTACCTCTGGTACTCCACTGCCCTGATTGGGTGAGTTATCAGACATGTGAAGACACCCTCCTTGTTGAAAAGCAATATCTTTGTGCTTCTGGGAGAGTCATTTTAACACAGTCATAAAAGGAGAACACTTATTGCCTGGTAAGCAAGACCACTTCTGCTCGTTTAGAAACGGTTGTAGCAAATCTAAATTGCAAACAGCCATGCCAGCAGGTGGGCTTGCAGTGCCAAAGTGGCATCATTGTTTGTGATGCTGCACAGGTGTAGCTGTCAGTACTGGTTAATTTAAAAACTCATGTTGTCAGGGGTTCAGGAGCAGAGGCAAGGGCAAGGGAGGAAACAGAGAGCGAGGGGGAGGAGGCAGAAGAAAAGATGAGTGATGACGACGACCCGAGATCTCCGAGTCTTTCCAGTGAATCGGAAGATTCACAGAAAGGAGCACCAGTGGCCAGGGCAAGGGGGGAGCCTAGGGGGACACCCCAGCAAGATAGAGCCAGAGGGGACTCAGAGGAGAGCAGTTGGAAATCGGGACCAGCGTCACCGCCAGAGAGCAGGGAAGAGGAAGGGAGCCAGGGATTAAGCGCTGGCAGCTCACAACAGGGGGGAGGGCATGAGTCAGGAGTGGCCACACCTCCATCGGGGAGCGAAGAAACGGTCAGACGGAAAGTGGAAGGTTGGGCGCGCGCGCCAAGTTCAAATGCACAGGAAAGTGACGCAGTAGGCAGCCCTGAAAGAGAGCCAGGTCCTAAAGCCCGGCGCAAGGAGACAGGAGGGTCCGGGGGGTCGGCGTCAGAAGAATCCAGGAAGGAAGAGACCCCGGGGGGCAGAGGGACCCAGAGGAGAACAGTCAGGCGGAAAAGGTGGAGCAGGGCTAGGATATTAAGTTGGTGCACAAAGGGCGGAGACTCAGACGGAGCTTCGCCGATCTAGCCATTAGACGTAGAGTTGCACGCAGCAGCTTGAGAATGGAAACTGTAACTCAATAAAGACTTTTACTTAATGATCGCTGGCTAGCGTGATCCTCTGTGAGCTAGGATCTGGAAGCAGCTCTGACAGTAAGCTCCGTCCCTTAATTGTGGGCATCTACAGCCTCGAGGTGAGGAGAGAAGCAGGTGCCTACTAGCGAGCTCACGAACGGCAGACGACATGACGGCTGAGCAGCAGATAGCGGAACTCAGAGAAGCAGTGTCACAACTGAATGCCGAGGCTCTCGCATCCAGGAAGAGAGAGGAGGAGGCAGCTGCCGCCTGCAGGGATCTCCAGGTCAGGTTGGACATGCTTACTAAGCAAGGGCAACTGACACCCAAACAGGAGGGAATTGGGTTGGCGAGACGAACAGGCGGTCTGGTCTCTCACTTCGATGGGAATCTGCAACAGTACCCCAACTTTAGAGCAGATGTAATGTGTGCACTGCAACTGCTGAAAAAAGACTTTAGAGATGAGCAAGAGAAAGTGGGATTCATCATGTCCCATTTGCATGGAGATGCAAAAGCATGGCTGCGCAATTTGTGGAGGGATGGGGATCCGGCGCTCCAAAATGCGGATGCCTTTATTAAAGCGATGGATGGGTGTTTTTTTATCAAGCATTGACGTGGATCTTGCTCGGCAGCAGATACATGGACTGAAGCAAGGGAGGGCCAGCGTCAGGCAGTACCATGCACGCTTTTTCGCTTTGGTCAGTGCCCTGGAATGGGACAGAGATTCGGCTCCTGTAAGAGACCTGTTTTGGGAGGGATTGCATGGCTCAGTTAAAGATGAAATTGCGAGGGGGGAGAGACCCCGGACCACGCAGGAGATCGTTCAGAGGGCACTGGCAGTGGGGGTGCGGCTGGAAGAACGTCCGTGGAGCAGGGACGAAGGGCGTGGCGGGCGCGAACCAGCCAGGGGCTCCTCCTTCCTTCCCAGAGAAGCAGCGCGTGCGCAATCCACGCATCCACCAGGAGGAGGGACGGAACCTATGGAGGTTGGAAGTGCAAGGGCTCAGTCAGCAGCCAGAGCCCTAGCACCGACAACAGTGAAAGCGAAGCCTCCTAGAGGGAACAGGAAGTGTTATATCTGCGAGGATCCACAGCATATGGCGAAAGAGTGTCCCCGGAGGCTCCACAAGCACACTGCAGCCTCAGCAATGGTAACTGCAGCAACGCAGCAAGGAGTACCACAGCAGGGAAACGACGATGTCTGGCTGGAGGAAGAGGCACTGGGGCCCAGCCAGACGTGTCAGTGAAGCAGTCCCCAGAGATTTTACCGCCCATGGACCCCCTCCCGCCCAAACCAGTGGTGAGGCTCACCGCATCGCTCCAGCTGCCCAATGGAATCACCATGGACGTGCCAATCACCATTGACTCAGGAAGCAATGCGGACTTTATAGGGCAGGACTTTGTCGACCGGCACGCTATACAGTTGCTGCCTGCCACGCTGCCCCTGCAGGTTGTCACGGTGGATGGCAGGGAGCTGCTAGGGGGGCAAGTGGTGAAGCAGACGCCATCAATGGTGATGCGGCTTGGGAATCACAGGGAAATCATCAGCTTCAACGTCACTCAACTATCGGACACGCCCATTGTATTGGGCATGAGTTGGCTGGACAAGCACAGCCCAACGCTGGCTTGGTACCAGAGGCAGCTGACCTTCGGCTCTTCCTTTTGTGCTGAACACTGCATCATGCCCCGGCAGGAAGGAGAGGAAGAGGAGTCACAGCTGCTGCTAGGCACGCTGCAAGCGATTCCCCACAAGTACGCAGAATTTTGGAGGTTTTCTGTGAGAAGGAGGCAGACAGGCTGCCCCCCCCACAGACCATATGACTGCAAAATTGACCTGCTGCCAGGGGCGGCGCTGCCTAAAGGAAAGCTGTATTCCATGTCTGAGGACGAACTGCAGGAACTCAAAGAGTTCATAGATCATAATTTGGAGCGCGGTTTCATCCGGGAGTCCAAGGCAGCGGGGGGCAGTCCTGTATTCTTTGTTAAGAAGCGGGACACGCCCCAAAAAAGGCTTGTAGTGGACTATCGCATCTTAAACAGTGTGACCAAGCCATCGGACTTCCCCATGCCCCGAATCGACGACCTCCTCGCAAAGGTACGGAAGGGCAGCGTGTTCACCAAGTTAGACCTGCGAGGGGCGTACAACCTCATTCGCATGCGGGAAGGAGATGAGTGGAAGACAGCCATGTTCACGCCACTGGGCACCTACGAATATAGAGTTATGCCTTTTGGATTGCAAAATGGCTCCCACGTTTTTCAAGCGTTCATGCATCACGTGTTGGCGGGGCTCCTCTACAAGACGTGCGTCTGTTTCTTAGATGACATCCTGATCTTTTCGGAATCGCAGCAGGAGCATGACAGACACGTCAAGGAAGTGCTGAGCAGGCTGCAGCAGCATAGGCTCTACGCCAAGCTGGAGAAGTGCCAATTCGACGTGACGGAGGTGGATTTTCTGGGCTACAAGTTGTCTGACAAGGGGCTCGCCATGGACAGCGCCAAGGTTCGAGCAGTGTTGGATTGGAAAAGCCCACACAACCGGAAGGAGGTCCAACGGTTTGTCGGCTTTGCGAACTTCTATCGCAAGTTTATCAAAGGCTTCGCTATGCAGACAGCGGCCATCACAGACACGCTTAGCTCCAAGAAAAAGAAGTTCATCTAGACAGAGCAGGCGGAGCAGTCCTTTCAGGCACTCAAACGTCTCTTCGCGTCGGAAGAGCAGCTGCTGCATGTCGACCCCAGCAGGCCGATGAGGGTCGAGACAGACGCCTCGGACAGAGCCGTGGGAGCAGTCCTGCTGCAGAAAGACCCGCAGGGGGTTTGGCGTCCGGGAGCGTTTTACTCCAGGAAGCTCAGCAAGTCTGAACAGAACTACACCATCTGGGACAGGGAGTTGCTGGCCATTCATGCAGCGTTCAAAGCGTGGAGGCACTTCCTGATCGGCGCCAAGCACACAGTGCAGGTCTGCACGGACCACAAGAATCTGGAGCACTGGCGCACGGCACAGTTCCTGAACCAGAGGCAGATACGTTGGGCTGAGTTCTTTGCGAACTTCGACTTCCGAATAGAGTATGTCCCGGGGGACACCAACATCATGGCGGACGCTCTCTCCCGTAAGCCACAGTATCTGGAGGACGCCACGCCAGCGGCCGCCATGCACATCTTCGCACCAACAGTGTGGGCGTGCGCTGCGGCAACAGTGGACCTGGAGGCGGTGCGACGAGCGTTGCAGGATGACTCCTTCGCGCAAGCAAAGATGGCAGAGGTGCAAAGGGGCACGGCAGCGACCAACGAGTTCCAGCTGAGAGATGGATTGCTCATCCGTAAAGGGGCCATCTACGTGCCGGGAGACGAACTTCGCGCCAAGGTACTGCAGCAGCTGCACGACGCGCCCACTGCCGGGCACTTTGGCAAGGAGAAGACGGTGGAATTAGTCGCCAGGGACTTCTGGTGGCCCGGAATGAGAGGGGAGGTCGCGGACTACGTGGCGAGGTGTGACACCTGCCAGAGGGCCAAACCAGTGCACAGACCGCCGGCCGGACTGTTGGAACCGCTGCAAACTCCGGTCGAACCATGGGAGAGAGTGGCCCTGGACTTTGTCACAGATCTGCCCAGCTCGAGGGGCAAGACGGCCGTGCTGGTGGTGGTGGACTTGTTCTCCAAGATGGCACATTTCATCCCGTGTGCTAAGGTGGCCACGGCGGAGCAAACCGCCAAACTGTTCATAGACCACGTGTTCAAGGTTCACGGTCTGCCACGGTCTATTCTGTCCGACCGGGGGCGGCAGTTCATCTCGAATTTCTGGCAGAAGCTGATGGGCTTCCTGAACGTCAAGATCAACCTGGCGTCGGCGAGACACCCGCAGACCAACGGGCAAGCGGAGCGGGTCAATGCCATCATGCAGCAGTACCTGAGATGTTATGCGAATCAACAGCCTGCGACGTGGGTGGATTACCTGCCGCTCGCCGAGTTCGCCTACAACAACACGAAGCACGTGTCCACGGGGGTCACGCCGTTCTTCGCCAACAACGGGAGGCACCCTAGAACCTTCCCGGGACTGGAAAGAATGGGGGAGGGGGAGCCGCAGACAGCAGATGCGTTCGCGTCGGAGTTGCAGGAGGTCCACGATCAGCTGCAGCGGCACCTGGAACTGGCCAAACATGCATACAAGGTGCAGGCGGACAAACACAGAAGAGTTGGCGAAGAGATCCATGTGGGGGACTGGGTCTGGTTAGCAGCCCACGCAGTGCCGGCCAGGTTGTTGGCCAAGAAGAAGCTGGGGCATAAGCAACTGGGGCCCTACCAAGTCGAAGAGCAGGTCAACCCGGTGGCTTTCAGGCTGGCGCTTCCGGAGGGTTCCAGAATGCATCCGGTGTTCCACAGATCGGTGCTCACTCCCTACAAGGCACCACACAGGTTTCAGGAACCCGGAACGGCACCGAGTCCGCTCAGAGAAAGAACCGGGCACGCGGGAGTGGCACAGGAGGAGCGCATCAACGAAGTCACAGAGATTTTGGACTCCAGATGGGGGGAAGAGGGGGTAGAATACCTTCTCGCCAAGGAGGGCACCCCGGCCAGTGCAAACAGCTGGGTGCCGGGCTACGCCTTGGACGAACCTCTGCTCAAAGACGAGTTTCATGCCCTCTTCCCACATAGACCAATGCCAGCAGACTTTTTCGACGACTGGCTTTTCACGCCCACGCTTTCTGCCAGCACGTTCCGGGGGTTCGACTCGGACGAGGACCCGATACGAGACGCCCGTTCCCCGGAGGGGTCACCCTCGGGATCTGCCTCTGAACCCTCGTATTGGTGGGACGATAGACCAGAGGAGCAGTGGCGCAGGTAGTGGCTGGAAGGTCCAGGACGAGCAACGCCGCCAGGAGGAAGTGAGGGAGAGACGGACATGGACGTTTTCGGGGACGACCCTGGTTTCGAGCACGGCGGCACAGAGATGGAAGCGGAGGTGACCGTCGTCGACGAGAGCAGGGAGGAAGAACCGGGAGACTTCAGATGGAGGCCCGCCACGAGAAGCGAACTGTATCCGACGTTCGTCCCTCTGACACAGCAGCACCCAGCTCCCGCACCGGAAGGAGGGGAGGGGGGAACGGGGGGCTTCGAGGGGGGGATGGATGTCAGGGGTTCAGGAGCAGAGGCAAGGGCAAGGGAGGAAACAGAGAGCGAGGGGGAGGAGGCAGAAGAAAAGATGAGTGATGACGACGACCCGAGATCTCCGAGTCTTTCCAGTGAATCGGAAGATTCACAGAAAGGAGCACCAGTGGCCAGGGCAAGGGGGGAGCCTAGGGGGACACCCCAGCAAGATAGAGCCAGAGGGGACTCAGAGGAGAGCAGTTGGAAATCGGGACCAGCGTCACCGCCAGAGAGCAGGGAAGAGGAAGGGAGCCAGGGATTAAGCGCTGGCAGCTCACAACAGGGGGGAGGGCATGAGTCAGGAGTGGCCACACCTCCATCGGGGAGCGAAGAAACGGTCAGACGGAAAGTGGAAGGTTGGGCGCGCGCCCCAAGTTCAAATGCACAGGAAAGTGACGCAGTAGGCAGCCCTGAAAGAGAGCCAGGTCCTAAAGCCCAGCGCAAGGAGACAGGAGGGTCCGGGGGGTCGGCGTCAGAAGAATCCAGGAAGGAAGAGACCCCGGGGGGCAGAGGGACCCAGAGGAGAACAGTCAGGCGGAAAAGGTGGAGCAGGGCTAGGATATTAAGTTGGTGCACAAAGGGCGGAGACTCAGACGGAGCTTCGCCGATCTAGCCATTAGACGTAGAGTTGCACGCAGCAGCTTGAGAATGGAAACTGTAACTCAATAAAGACTTTTACTTAATGATCGCTGGCTAGCGTGATCCTCTGTGAGCTAGGATCTGGAAGCAGCTCTGACACATGTGTTGCCACAATAAATGTTAAGGGAGGGAAAAAACCCTTAAACAGTCAAAATCTTTTTTGACATAGATGTTTTAAGGCCTTTGCTCTGTGGGGTTAATGTTGGCTCTGTGGCCCTAGAATTCTATGCTTGTTTTGACTACAGGCATGGAAACTGCGTTCCACCTTACCATTTGGGTGTTTGGTCCTAGTCTATATTACTGGAGCTTCTTTGGTGTGGTCTGCATCCAGAAATCCTACTTAGGTGTTTGCCTGAATGCATGTTGGATATAAAGGCAGAGAGAGGGTGGGGTGCAGAGGCAAACCTGGCACCCAGTTTCATTTTCCACCTTGCCCATATGTGATGACTCTACTTCAGACCTTCTTGTGTTGAGAGAGAAAGTCTGAAGGAAGTCTGTTCAAGCTCAATGTGAAAAGAACCCATTTTACGATCAGGAACTCTGCTGCATTATGGTTCCTGATCATGAAGAAAACTCTAAGTCAATTCACTTGAATTCTCTTAAGAGTTTCCATCCAGACTTTATTTCACTGTACACTTTTAGATGCCCACGTAAAACATTTTTGTTTAGGGAAGCCTATCTAGGCATGTGGATGCCGACATGTTTAAACTTGATTTCCTATTAATTTGAATTGTTTTAAACTGTTTTAAACTGTTTCTATTGATCATTTTAATATTTATCGTAAGCAGCTTTCAGTACACTCAAGCAGTATATAAGTTTTGCAAAATTAAATTCAAATTAAATACAAGTGTCCTCAGAAGCATAGATAGCCAATCTCTAGTCTGAATTCCTGGTAATTATTAAGTTTTCCATTGTTGGGCAATATTATTTAAGTATCTATCTAGGAGATGTAATTGGGAATAGTACAGAGGTTAAGAGGTTTATTTTTATTTATTTTTTTGAAAGGTGTATTGTTACAAACAGCAATTCTAATTCTGGCACTGAATTCACAAATCGCTGTTAACAAGCTGCTCTTCAAATGAACTGTTATTTACAATATATTTTGGAGATGGAAAGTTCAGCTGCACATCATCATCAGATTAACACACAGTCACTGCTATGTGATTCATTCTTTCCTATTACTAACTAGCAGAGTCAGCTTAAATGTAACCACTTTCTTAACAATGTATTAATTGAAGGCCTTTTTGGAAACTCCATGGCATTTATCAAAACTAAATTTATTAAAAATTTATTTCTTCCTCTTCATAATGCATCAACAAAAGCCAAAACATAATTATAGCAAATACCAACAGGAGAGACAGCTATTAGCGCCAGTCCCATGGAAAGCCAGATGAAAGTGTGTGGATAGGGTCCTTATATCATTAAGTCATTAGGTGGCACTGGACTTAATTGTATCTGAGTCAAATAAGGTCTTTCCCTATTGTGCTTCTGTTCTTGTTTAAGGAGGACAATAAAGTTATTTCCTAGCTTCTTGACTGGTATGTCCTATGTCCATACCAGGCAGTGTGGTGAGGCTATGGGGCTCACCCGAACTCCCAATGGCTGAGTTGCTGTGGCTTACTGGGAAGGAGAGGCAGAGTGGTGAGATAGTTGCAAGATTGTACATGTGGGGAGAGGGGGGAGAGAAAAAAAATGAGGTAGGAAAAAAGACGTCTCTTCCACACTGAAATGAAACTTTCAAGAAACTGGAGGACAGAATTTGATACCTGCTTTGAAGGTGACCTGGTAACTGCAACTGATCCAGAATGTGGCAGCTAGACTGGTGACTGGGAGTGGCCGCCAAGACCATATAACACCGGTCTTGAAAGACCCACATTGGCTCCCAGTACATTTCTGAGCACAATTCAAAGTGTTGTTGCTGACCTTTAAAGCCCTAAAATGCCTCGGCCCAGTATACCTGATGGAGCATCTCCACCCCCATCGTTCAGCCCAGACACTGAGGTTCAGCTCCAAGGGCAGTTCCCTCACTGTGAGAAGTGAGGTTACAGGGAAGCAGGCAGAAGGCTTTCTCAGTAGTGGCGCCCGCCCTGTGAAACGCTCTCCCATCAGATGTCAAGGAAATAAACAACTATCCAACTTTTAGAAGACATCTGACGGCAGCCCTGTTTAGGGAAGTTTTTAATGTTTGAAGTTTTATTCTGTTTTTAATGTTCTGTTGAAAGCCACCCAGAGTGGCTTGGGAAACCCAGCCAGATGGGCTAGGTAGAAATAAATTCCTTTTCTCCTCCTCCTCCTCCTCCTCCTCCTCCTCCTCCTCCTCCTCCTCCTCCTCCTTCTTCAACACTAATTCAATCACTTGCGTATAGCCATGTGGAATCATGTTTTCATACATGAGAACATCCAGACATACATTTGTCCATCTTCACAGCCTGATGTAGCACAGCATAGCAAATCTGTTTTAGGTCACTTTCCTGATTGTATCTTTTAAGAATCTAAGAGCAGCCCAGCTGGATCAAGCCAAAGCCCATAATATCCAGCATTCTGCTCTCACAGTGACCGACCAAATGTGTATAAGAAGCCCACAAGCAAGAAGGCTTATTGATCAAAGGAAGAAGGATAAGCCCCTGTTCTTCTACAATGACATATTGTGGATGGAGGTGCAGAAGATGAATCTCTATGAGGGCTCTGTACCAGAAATTTATTTGACCGTGGAGCCTGCATTATGCATCCTACCACCCCTTGCCTCCACAACTGGAAAAAATGCCCTTTGCAAAGGGCAAGTTCAGCAGAGACAACTGGATAATGCTTCCAGGGCCCCCCACCCTCATGCGTTAGTACTGATGAGAAAGAATGAGCATCTGTTGAGAATTTTTATGGCTGACAACCTCCAGACTGGTGCTGAAGGGGACGTTGCACTTTGTAGTGACAGCAGCGGTCTCGCTCTTTGCATGGTTCAGCAAACACATATTCTTCTTGATATCGGCGCTCAAATGCCATCATTTAGAGCCAGGGGAGTCACAGGTTGGAAACCACATCCCAAAATGATGATACCATCTGAATTCTGTTTTTCATCTCTCTCTATACCCGGGACAGATATTAAATTCCTTTTTTCTGTGATGGCAAATGTGGTCCTTGTGTACTTGTTTGTCCCTCAGGTGACTCCAGGCCATCAGACACTTTCAAAGTCTGCTTTCCCTTCAGTATTTTATTACTGTCCTGTTCTTGAAAGTATGTTCTTGAATAACCTCATCCAACAATTGCTTCATATTTGATATTGTTTCCAAAAGGACCATAATTCATCAGTCTACAAGGGCAATTCGACTGATAATATACACACACTGTGCCCCCCCCCAAAAAAAATGACAAAAGGGTTTTAGCTAACATTAGACATACTGAGACTAGAATTGTACATTTGGAAGGGCCCCAAAGGGTCATCTGCAATGCAGGAATTACAACTAAATAACGGCAAGACTGGCGAGACCAGTTTTGCGGAATATTCTCCAGGGCAGGAGTGAAATTCTCCAGCAGTTCAGGGGGAACTTGAAAATTTCAAAACTCAGCAACCAAAATGTATACTTTTAAGTGAGCTTCGAAAACGTTTCCAATTTAGCATTGTATTTTATTGACTACCTGTGTGAGCTGGTATGTTTATTGCTTTAGTGTTATCTCTCTCTCTCTCTCTCTCTCTCTCTCTCTCTCTCTCTCTGTGTGTGTGTGTCTGTTTAGTTCTGATGTGTTTTAACAAAATCTTTTAAAACACAAAAATGTCTACTTTAGTGTTTTCAGAGGCTAGCCATAGCTTGAAGGCTAGAAGTGACGAAAGGTAACAACAGTGTGGGATGTTCTCATCTTCCTTGGCATACTATAAAGAGAGAGGGAGGGAGGGAGAAAAAGAGAGAGGTTGTGGAAGGGAGAGCACTTTCAGCAGCATATAATTGAAAGGGAAAAGACACTTGCAATATGAAGCATGGCCTCAGCATGGGAGACGCAGCAGGAACCAACAGGGATATATTTCTGGGTGACAACACAGTGGCGAGCCAGGAAAGTAAACTCCCTACAGAAGCAGGTATTCAGGGAGGACGGAAGGGAGAAAGAAATTGCACAGTACCCCAGGGAGAGCTCAGTGATAAGAAGATTCCCAATTCGCCTATGGTATAGAAACACAGGACAATTTAAGATGTCTCTGAAGAAAGGATGAGGTTTTGCAGCTTCAAGGGAACTCATAAACGGGTTGCTTATCCACTTATAAACTGACAGCTCTACTGGAGTGTGAGAATCCAGTATAAGAATAATAAAACAGTGTTTTATAAGCCATGTTGGGGTGTGCGTGTGTGCCATGAAAAGTAGGGTGCAAATGTATTGATCAATCAATCAAATTCAGGATGCATCAAAATCTCTAATTTGTAAATCATAGTAATGTATGCTAACCATACATTGTCTTACTACAGATGGAACAGAGCTGTGTTGAATGCACGCATACTTAGTTTTCCCACTTATTTAGAGTGATATAATAAAATATTTATTGTTGCTATTGATGACAAAATACATACAAAGAGAAATGGGGATGTTGGATGCTCTGTTCTGTGAACTTTTCAGAGATTTTGAAATAAAACTGATTTTTTTTTTAAAAAAAAAAATCCCAATCAGCTCCGAAATAAATTGCTTTGCTACAACTGCCTTATCAGTAGGAGATTCAGACTTCCTCACACATTAAGAAACAAATTAATATTAGCCTTCCATATATTAGCTTATATGGAAGGCAATTTTAGAAACTTACCAACTATAGCAGGCATAATATAAAACTCTCGATGTGCAAACAAAAAACCAACACCAGTTGTAAAGTATAATGTATAAAAATGTAAACCCAAAACCAGTACGGAAGGAAGTAGATGTTGAATGTTAAGTGTTGTATGTAAACTTTCTGGTGCGTATTTGTTCCTTTTTGTGTTTTTTTTTGGCTTTTGTGATTTCACTATGTTCCGTGTATTTTCTTATTTTCTTGTTTTCTTTTTCACTTTCTTTTTTTTGTAAATTTCTTTTTTGTATTTAAATTTAATAAAAAAATTTTAAAAAAAGAAACAAATTAATATTATTGAATAAAAATAACACAATAATTTTCTAGATGTAAAATGTACATATCAATTTGATAAAGATTTGGGGACTGTTTGGCGAATACAGTGGTACCTTGGGTTATGTACTTAATTATTTCCGGAGGTCCGTTCTTAACCTGAAACTGTTCTTAACCTGAAGCACCACTTTAGCTAATGGGGCCTCCCACTGCCGCCGTGCCGCCAGAGCACGATTTCTGTTCTCATCCTGAAGCAAAGTTCTTAACCTGAAGCACTATTTCTGGGTTAGCAGAGTCTGTAACCTGAAGCGTATGTAACCTGAGGTACCACTGTACATGGAGCGATGTTCCCGCTCACTCCATTTACCACTACCTCCCTCACTCCATGGAACTGAAAAACTGCCTCTTTAACATTGCCTACCCAAATTTATATTTGAAGGAGCCCTTTATTTGAAGGGCTGGTCAGTTCAAGTCCTGATTAAAGACAGAGAGCCCCAGGAAGGAAGATGAGGGCCCTGCAATTTGACCATCAATGGTCTGAACTTGGACAAAAGGCTGAGCCGGTACATGGTCAGCTTGGTCCTAGTTCCACTATAGTGGGATGTAGTGTATTTTTTAAAAAAATACAGCAATTATTTCTAAGATTTGCATCTCTCTCTCTCTCTCTCTCTCTCTCTCTCTCTCTCTATATATATATATATATACAGTGGTACCTTGGTTCTCAAACTTAATTTGTTCCGGAAGTCCATTCCAAAACCAACGAAATTCAAAACCAAGGCACGCTTTCCCATAGAAAGTAATGCAAAATGGATTAATCCCTTCCAGATTTTTAAAAACAATCCCTAAAACAGCAATTTAACATGAGATTATTTATCCATAAAATGAAACAATGTACTGCAGTCACACAATCAATCAATCAGTAGCTGAACTGGGTTCCACACAGTCAGAAAAACAGAAACAAAGAGACACAAAAACACAAAATAAATAGCAAAAACAGACAGACCTCAGCGTAACACTCAAAACGGAGCACCTTCAACTTCCGAATTTTTTTTGCAAACCGGAACACTTACTTCCAGGTTTGAAGTGTTTGGGTTCCCAGTAGTTTGAGTACCAAGGCGTTTGAGAACCAAGGTACCTCTCTCTCTCTCTCTCTCTCTCTCTCTCTCTGTGTGTGTGTGTGTGTGTGTGTCAGCACCTGCAAATGTTATGCAAATCTGCATCTTAAAAATCTTTTCCCTTCTGACTTCTTGCTGTTCTCCTCTTTGGGAATGCATAAAAGATGGTTCTATCCCCATTGCTCCCAACAAATTTTTTAGCTGAGGAGAACTTGCAGAGGGCAACAAGTCGATAAATTATATTGCTCCCTACACACAAGAAATACTACTGCTTCCTTTAGCATACCACAATGTATCAGCCTGAGAGCACTAAATCCAGTTTTAATAATTTAGCTCAGCAATTATCTACTTGAAGTAAAAAAGCTGTATAAGAAAATATCCCCAAAGGGAGGTGATTTCTTCATCCATATGTTTATGCACCAGCCTCTTTACTTATGAACAGATGTCTGCTTTGATGGAGGAGTTCTCCCATTTTCATTGCACCACACATGTCATAACCCACTTGTGCTGATCGATGGGATGGATTGCATTAAGGCTGAGTTGAAATTAATAATGGCCAAACCGACTCCATAATTTGTTTAAGATTATGGATTATGTGAGATATCAATATTTTGTTAAAAATATTACTTGACTACAATTTCCTCAAAAGTGGTCCTAGCATAGGAGCCAACTCCTAGGGGCTGAGGTCCCTTCATCCACCCAATAAAATATTTGAGGGTGCAACCCCCCTAAAGTTGATGGGCATTGCCCTTTAAATGGTGTGTGCATACCACATCATGTGATCAATTATGTGAAGAAGGGCTTACCTAGCCCCTACCCTACCTTCCTGACAGTAAGAGCTGTTTGACAGTGGAATTTGCTGCCAAGGAGTGTGGTGGAGTCTCCTACTTTGGAGGTCTTTAAGCAGAGGCTTGACAACCATATGTCAGGAGTGCTCTGATGGTGTTTCCTGCTTGGCAGGGGGTTGGACTCGATGGCCCTTGTGGTCTTTTCCAACTCTATGATTCTATGATACCCATATTGTATTCAAGATGGCACCCCTGGGTCCCGGTACGTTGTCTCCTTTTAAACCCTAGTTTATATCTTTTGACTTTTCAAGGACAATTTGCCATCTAGGTTGTTGTACATCTAATCTAAATGAATACAAGGAACATTTTCGAAAGCTACCAAACTGCCATTTTGCAGATGTTATCCAACGAAGAGCTGTACCCACATCACTGCCACATTGAGATGTGCCCTAAATTGAACCTAAAGAAATCACAAATGGGCTTTGTGGTGAAGAGAGCATGGAATAATGAGATGATTTAATATACTGAATAACAGCTCTTCTGTTGTTGTTTTTTTAATGGCAATAGTGTGGCAGAGCAAAAAGGAAAAACAGACATCATAGCAATGAATGTCACCAGAGGCAGGGAAGTCAAAGGAAGTTCTGATGGAAGATTTTAATGGCCTTGAGTACATTGAAGAGGCTGACAGCACCATCACAAATAAAAATGTGGTTTTGTTGCTTTTTAAAAATGAAAGTCATTGTCATCTTGACCTGGCAAGAACTTACATATTTTAAATCTATGTGAGACTTGCCATAAAGTTTCTGTAAGTACTTTTGTGCTTGTTCTGTTCACCAAAAAGTGAAATTAACCTCTCTTTTCCCCTGTTTATGAATTAACATGCATAATTACATGTAAGGTAAAGATAAAGGGACCCCTGACCATTAGGTCAAGTCGTGACCGACTCTGGGATTGCGGCGCTCATCTCGCTTTACTGGCTGAGGGAGCCGGCGTACAGCTTCCGGGTCATGTGGTCAGCATGACTAAGCCGCTTCTGGAGAACCAGAGCAGCGCACGGAAATGCCGTTTACCTTCCCGCCGGAGTGGTACCTATTTATCTACTTGCACTTCATGCTTTTGAACTGCTAGGTTGGCAGGAGCAGGGACCGAGCAACGGGAGCTCACCCCATCACAGGCATTCGAACCGCCAACCTTCTGATTGACAAGTCCTAGGCTCTGTGGTTTAACCCACAGCGCCACCTGTGTCCCTTTTATATAATTTATATAATTACATGTACTTGACGATTATTCAAAGCAGGTGAAATTAGCTAGCAGGTCTTTATTTAGCACAAACACACACACAAACTGGACTTCTGGTGTTACATAACAGCCCAATTCAGATACATTCTGTGTGATAAATACTCTTTGTGTGGTGCAGCAAATATATGTTCCACATTTCATAATGTGTGTAGCCATCTTCTGAGATATCAGTAAGCTTCTGCAGCACTAACCCCTAGATTTCAGTTCAACGTTAGAAGGTTCAGGAGAAACAAAAAAAGTACTTCTTCACACAGGGCAGAGTTAAACTATGGAATTTGTTCGCACGGGAAGTAGTTATGGACAACAATTTGGATGGATTTAAAACAACAACAACAACAACAACAACAACAATTTATTCATACCCCACCCATCTGGCTGGGCTTCCCCAGCCACTCTGGGCAGCTTCCAACAAAATATTAAAATACCGTAATACATCAAACATTAAAAGCTTCCCTAAACAGGGCTGCCTTCAGATGTCTTCTAAAAGTCTGGTAGTTGTTGTTCTCTTTGACATCTGGTGGGAGGGCATTCCACAAGGAATGTGCCACTACCAAGAAGGCCCTCTGCCTGGATCAGGCAAATTTATGGAGCATAATATTCATGGCTACCAACCATGATGGCAATCTTCTACCTCCACTGTCAGAAGCAGTATGCGTCTGAATACTAGTTTCCAGGAACTGCAAGTGGGAAGAGAGCTTTTGCACTCAGGTCCTGCTCCCAGGCTTCCCATGGGTATTTGGTTGGCTACCATGAGAATAGGATGCTGGACTAGCCTTTGGCCTGATGCAGTAGAGTTATTCACAGAATCATAGAATTGCAGAGTTGGAAGGGACCATGAGGATCATCTAGTCCAACCCCCTGCAAGGCAGGAATCTTTTGCCCAATGTGGGGCTTGAACCCATAAACCTGAGATTAAGAGTCTTGTTATCTACCAACTGAGCTATCCCACCAATATGTTCTCAGCTCAGTGTGAATGCCTGCATTGGGGTCTTTCTGGCTGAAGGGCTTGCAAGGTTGTGTTAATGAAATCATAGTCCATCAAGTTAAAACCATTTCAGTTTGATTAAATCATTTGCATTTTAGCCAATTAGTTGATAAAATTGTAATAAATTTGCATATTACCAATATGCAATAACTTTGGGGGCATGGAACAACGTTTTTAACCTAAGGAAACTGAAGTCCACACTGAGCTTGTTTTTAAAGGCTAAGTCTACTTTATAGATACCTTTTAGTGACTGCTGTTAGATAAGTGTTTATTTTAAAGCAGGTGCCTTTTATTGCTTTTTCATAAACGGCTTTGTATATAATTGTGTAGAAAAGCAATTCGCCCAATTATGTGCAAATCTACTCAAAAGTAAGTTTATTGGGGCATAAGTCCAACGAAGTGGGTATGGTAGTGCTAAGAAAAGCATAAGTAAATTAAAGAAACCTATAAACCAAACAGGTATAACATACCATATTTTTCGCCCTATAGGACGCACTTTCCCCCTCCAAAAATGAAGGGGAAATGTGTGTGCGTCCTATGGGGCGAATGCAGGCTTTCGCTGAAGCCTGGAGAGCGAGAGGGGTTGGTGCGCACCGACCCCTCTCCCTCTCCAGGCCTCAGGAAGCTATCCGCAAGTCTTGCAAGCCCGGTGGGATGTCCCGTGGGCTCGCAAGGCTTGTGGGCAGCAGCCTGCAGCCCACAAGCTCGGGGGATAGCGGGGTGGCGGAGCGCCGCCACCCTGTTATTCCCCGACCTGATCTGGAGGCTGGCGGGGGGGGGGGAGAAGCAAGCTTGCTTCTCTCCCCCCCCCCCGCCAGCCCCACAAACTCGGGGGATAGCAGGGGGGCGGAGCGCCGCCACCCCGTTATTCCCCGACCAGATCTGGAGGCTGCGGGGGGCGGGGAGAAGCAAGCAACTCGGGGGACAGCGGGGCAAGCTGTCCCTGAAGGCAGAAGCGCTCCGTCTCTCTCTTCTAGCTTGGCGATGGCTGCGCAAACCTGGGGGGGAAATAAATTTTTTCCCCTTGATTTCCCCCCCAAAAAACTAGGTGCGTCCTATGGGCCGGTGCGTCCTATAGGGCGAAAAATGTGGTAAATACTCAATATACTCCCCAACCATTAAAAATGTGGATGGCATCTTAATACATTTGCTTCTTGTATTCAGCAAGGAATACTATTTGAACAAATGCAATCTTAAAATATCTGCCCTGGTGGTCTTGGCTTCAGGGTTTAGTGTAAACAAGTATAGAATTCACAGTTAAGGAAACATCCCCAAGTTTCCTAAACCATGTGATTCAAGCTGATAAATTCACAAACCTAGGCAGCAAGGCAAAGGCACAGAGTCAATTTTTGAGTCAATTTTGTCTCGCTTATGCCTGCCTGCTATTGATTGTTACCCTAGGCGATAGCTCCTAAACACCACCTTGTAGAAGTCCCCCAGCCCCCACCACCTTTCATGTTGTGTCTGTCTTATGCGATATACGTGAAGGCATTTTCCAAAGCCGACTTTGAATTAGGCACCATTTCCTGCAGCTAAACTACCCATCAGAGTTTGCTCACGCATATACATTAAATATGAAGAGGAAAAAGAAAAGAGAGGGAAAACCTTGAAAACTCTTTCTAGGATGCTAAAGGCACTGACTGGACCATAGAAGTGCCTGCAGCATATCTCAGCATTAAAGAGTTCCCCAGAACAAAACATATACATCCTCCTTTTGCAACTCAGGATACTCTGGAAAATAGTAGTCCCTCAGCTTAATAAGGTTCTGGTTTTCATTTACCTTTCTGAGAAGGTTGGTGGGAAACTGTGTACGTGCAGCTACTCACACAGAATCTATTAAGGTTTGGCAGACAGCCAGAAGGCAATCTGAAGGAGTAAGTCTGACTGGTGATAACAGAGACATGGAGACCGCTCCCTGATTGATCAAGCTCTCTCAAGGGAGTGATAATTAATGGCCTACTAACTGGAATGTGTTGGTTCAGAGTTCAGAGGTTCAGAGTTCTGTGTGTCAGTGTAGGAGTTGTGAGTCGTGTCAGAGAGAGCTAGCAAAAGATCTGTGTTCTGTTCCTGTAAATAGTCCACTGTATATAATAAACACCTAACTACAAGTTCCTGGTTCCTGGTTCGTCTATCCTGTCTGCAACCAAGTTGCCAGTTGCTTCCGTGGATTCTGCATTTACTCTGCTAGGTCTGGCTAAGGTCCTGCAAATAGTCAGAAAGTTGCGAAACATCAAATAGGTTTTGCCAATAAAGGTGAAGAAAAGGGAGCATTCTTGGAAGTATTCAAATGGGATGAGTTCATAAGATACAGTTTCAAGATGCTTCCACCCACCCACCATGTTTTGCTTTTCATTATCTTCACAGAAATATAAAAAGGTAAAGGTAAAGATCCCTGACAGTTACGTCCAGTCACAGATGACTCTGGGGTTGCGGCACTCATCTTGCTTTACAGGCCGAGGGAGCCGGCTTTGTCCCCAGACAGTTTTTCCGGATCATGTGGCCAGCATGACTAAGCCGCTTCTGGCGAAATCAGAGCAGTGCACGGAAACGCCGCTTACCTTCCTGCCACAGTGATGCCTATTTATCTACTTGCATTTTTTTTCATGCTTTCTAACTGCTAGGTTGGCAGGAGCTGGGACCGAGCAACGGGAGCTCACCCCATCGCAGGGATTCGAACAGCCGACCTTCCGATTAGCAAGCCCAAGAGGCTCAGTGGTTTAGACCACAGCGCCACCCACATCCCTCCCAAGGAAATACAGTGGTACCTCAGGTTAAGTACTTAATTCATTCCGGAGGTCCGTTCTTAACCTGAAACTGTTCTTAACTTGAAGCACCACTTTAGCTAATGGAGCCTCCCACTGCTACCGCGCCTCCGGATCATGATTTCTGTTCTCATCCTGAAGCAAAGTTCTTAACCCGAGGTACTATTTCTGGGTTAGCGGAGTCTGTAACCTGACACATCTGTAACCCGAGGTACCACTGTATAGGAAGTATGAAATTTCCCCCAACATTTAAGCAGAATGCTTCATAACTAGCTAAGCAAGGACCATGCTTTTCTAGTCTGGTGTGGTGTACAGTTGTACTTTGGAATAATAATAATAATAATAATAATAATAATAATAATAATAATAATAATAATAATTTATTTGTACCCCGCCCATCTGGCTGGGTTTCCCCAGCCACTCTGGGCGGCTTCCATAGAAACCAAAAATACAGTAAAATATCACAGATTAAAAACTTCCCTGAACAGGGCTGCCTTAAGATGTCTTCTAAGATGTCGACCTTGGAAGTCGAACGGAATTTGTTCTGGAAGTCCATTCGACTTCCAAAACGTTCGGAAACCAAAGCGTGGCTTCTGACTGGCTGCACAAAGTTCCATTGGGCGTTTGGCTTCCAAAAATAGTTCGCAAACTAGAAGAGTCACTTCTGGGTTTGTGGCATTCGGGAGCCAAAACGTTTGGGAACTAAGCTGTTCGAAAACCAAGGTACGACTGTATTTTTCTACTAGTGGTGTGCCAAAACCTGAGTTCTTTTGGACTTGTTGTTTGAGGAGAGGCTTAGGATCTAGTATTTCCTCTGGAAGTTTCTTTTTGTTGTACTTCAAAAAACTTTTTTGTGGTTCTAAAACATACGAGAAACCTCCACATGTGTGGGAAGCTCCTCACTTCACAATCTCATCCTCCAATTCATGGCGGTGTCAGGAGCAGTCACCAGGAGGGTGACATTAGCGCATGCAAGGCAATACAATAATATTGAAAGTAGAGCTGAGTAACACAAACCGCTCTTACACAGCCTATATACTGCGGCCATCTGTCTTAGGGAACTTTGACTTAACCACACAGTACGCTCTCCCAGATGGCTGATTACCCTTTTAATCCTTAGGAAGCTCCATACCTTCTTCCCATTGCTCCAGCCTGAATGAATGCCTAACATATGAATATGAAACTACACAAACAATGTTCATTTTCCAGCCAGATGAGGCTCATGCATAGACCAATTATGTGTAATCAAGTCATAAATGGACAAACTACTCTAAACAGTGTGTTGGGCCATATGGCAGATGGGTGGGGGAGCCATCCAAATAGATAGCACAAATTAATTTAATTTTTGTTACACATACCACCAGAATCAAGTAACAAGGCTTGCATGCTTTCCTGTCTTCTATCATTGCATTTTGTTCCAACAGTTTTTTCATCCTTTACCTATGCTATTATTTCTTCTCGAATGAATGGTAGACTCTAAGTACAGTAGTATCTCGGGTTAAGTACTTAATTCGTTCCGGAGGTCCGTACTTAACCTGAAACTGTTCTTAAGCTGAAGCACCACTTTAGCTAATGGGGCCTCCTGCTGCTGCCGCGCCGCCAGAGCACGATTTCTGTTCTCATCCTGAAGCAAATTTCTTAACCTGAAACACTATTTCTGGGTTTGCGGAGTCTGTAACCTGAAGCATATGTAACCTGAAGCGTATGTAACCCAAGGTACCACTGTAATTGAGATCTGCAAAGAAGGAGAGAGGAGAGAGGAGAAACACTATTTGATTTGATTCTGCAAACACACCAGCAATTCAAAGTGCCACAAGTATCACCATGTTTTAGGTCAAGCGATATTAATGAGTCTGCTGCATAGCAAGGAGGAAACTCGAAACGAAATCTCATTTTCTTCTGTTCCTAACTATGACAAAGGATGAGTAGTGTAGGAAAATAGGAAGCAGTCTTATACCAAGTCCATTGGTCCATCAGTACCATATACCGTATTTTTCGCACCATAAGACGCACTTTTTCCCCTCCAAAAATGAAGGGGAAATCGGGGTGCGTCTTATGGGGCGAATGCCTGCAAGCCTCGCGCGCCCGGCAGGAGGTCCCACCGGGTGCACGAGGCTTGGGGCGGCAGCCTGTCGCCCGAAGCACGGGGAGCCCTCTGGAGGGCTCCCCCTGCTTCGGGCGAGTGTCTGCAAGCCTCGCGCACCCGGCAGGAGGTCCCGCCGGGTGCGGGAGGCTTGGGGCGGCAGCGGACTGCTTGCCAGCATGCAGAAGCTTGGGGCGCGCTGAGCTCAGCCTGCCCCAAGCTTCTAGGTGCGCGCAAGCAGTCCGCTGCCGCCCCAAGCCTCCCGCACCCGGCGGGACCTCCTGCCGGGTGCGGGAGGCTTGGGGCGGCAGCGGACTGCTTGCCGGCATGCAGAAGCTTGGGGCGCGCTGAGCTCAGCCCGCCCCAAGCTTCTAGGTGCGCGCAAGCAGTCCGCTGCCGCCCCAAGCCTCCCGCACCCGGCGGGACCTCCTGCCGGGTGCGGGAGGCTTGGGGCGGCAGCGGACTGCTTGCCGGCATGCAGAAGCTTGGGGCGCGCTGAGCTCAGCCCGCCCCAAGCTTCTAGGTGCGCGAGGCTTGGGGCGGCAGCGGACTGCTTGCCGGCATGCAGAAGCTTGGGGCGCGCTGAGCTCAGCCCGCCCCAAGCTTCTAGGTGCGCGCAAGCAGTGCGCTGCCGCCCCAAGCCTCCCGCACCCGGCGGGACCTCCTGCCGGGTGCGGGAGGCTTGGGGCGGCAGCGGACTGCTTGCCGGCATGCAGAAGCTTGGGGCGCGCTGAGCTCCGCACGCCGCAAGCTCCTGGTGTAGCGCAGCGCACCTGGGGGGGAAATAAATTTTTTTTCCTTTATTTCCCCCCCTAAAATCTAGGTGCGTCTTATGGGCCGGTGCGTCTTATGGGGCGAAAAATATGGTACATGTGGGATGTGATCCATGAGAGGCAGTCAAGTACAACATTCCTTGTAATGCGAGAGAAGACATGTGAGGGGATGTTTAGTGCAGCCAGTCGAAACTTCCTGCTCCTCCTGGCTGGAGCATCCTTCCTTTTGCATGTGATAGAAGGTGGGTGTGACCTAACCTGTCCAGGTAACAAAAGGAGGAGTCACGCAGCATACTTCCTTCTTTTTGATTTCCTTCTTTGTTTGACCAGCTTTTATCTAGGACTGCTCTGCTGGCTCTCACCTAGCAGAAGCACTGGGATTATTCCCCCATATGGGGTAGATCCACATGTACATATTTGTAACTAAGTCTGCCTTCAGGAATCCAACTGTGAACTGATGTGAGTAAACTTCTTTTATTGACTTTGGATAAGATTGCTGCGTCTTTATTCTTTTAAGAGGGATTCAAGGGAACTGACCAGGAACATACAATTCAGTCTGAGACAGATTGAATTGTATAATAGTGAGAGGCTCACACAAGCCTGCAACCAGCTATCTGCTGTGCATGTAAAAAGGGGGGCGGGTGGGAATGTAACTCTGCTACACAAAGGAACTTCCTAGCGCAAGTTAGGAAGGATATTAGTAAACAATATATCCTCTCCTGCCACCCTGAACATTGCATGTCGAGGTCCCCAGGGCCACCCCAATAACTCACACATCAAAAATTGTTTAAGGTTTTTGGCATAATTTTGGCCACACCTTTATTAAAATACAAACATGTGAGTGGTTGCTTAGGCATTGGTTGCGACTATCTGCCCCCACCGTGGGGGACAGACTGACATTCCGCATGCCTGCGAAAGTTAGAAAAGGGGAATACACTTGGGGGTTGCGACAGAGCAGGGAACCTGCCCTCAGCCCTCCCCAAATGCAGCCAGGAGCTCTTGCAGTGGCCCGAGCCCCCTTGACAGGGTGGACAAGCAATAGTTAGCCCCCGATTCCTTTAACAGAATCCCTTGCAGCAGCAGCATTAGAGGGGCAGGCACAGCCAATCCATGCCCCTCAACCAACCAAACCATAAACCAATGCCTAACCACAACCTTACAAGTTGTGACGATGTGCTACGCAGTAGGCAAAAACCAAATGGCCCCAGCCAATCAGCCAGGTGGACAAAATTCCTACTGGGCCCCTGCCCCAAGAGCAGATGACCCCATGACAGGCATAGCAAGGTCAAAGCAAACAACCCTAAATATGGGGGGGGGGGGCAATCCGACGCACGGGCGAAAAGAGGAAGCCCTAGCCTCATGCAAGGAGTTTTAGCATTTCTGGCTGTCAATCAACAAATGGCAACATTAACTTCTTCCCAACAACAAGGGAAGCCCAATCACATCGGTGGCCAATGATCAATTAGCCCGCCCCACAACTTTGGAGTGTCCTGGCGGCCCCCACCGCAACACGTGCTCTCCATGAAGGAGAACATGCTTTCCCACAATACACTCACTGAGAGTAGCTCCCCAAGGTATCTGGCAGGGTTCTCTCCCAGCCTAATCAGGCAAATTTGGCAATTTAGTCTGGGGTCTTCTGCATGCCAAACAGATGCTCTACCACAGAACAATGGCCCTTCCCCTAACATAGCGTGTCATGCGCTCCTTGGCCTAGTGTCAATTCCACTTGTCTGCTCAACTCACCTTGTCACAGAGGAGAGATGCTTTGTTAGCTGGGCTCTCTCCAGCTCATGGAGCTCCCTCCCTCCCTAGACCATCTTAAACTTATATGCTTGGCTAGTTCCCACCCAGTTGCTACTAACCAATGAGATCAGGGTATGTGGCTCACAATCCCATGAATCTGGTCAGTTAATCCCCTGGGAATGGGGAGGAAACAATGAGTGTTGATCAACTGGGCAATGGGTGCTGAGTTGATTAGGGATTAACTCAGTGAGGAGCTAGACCAGTGAGAGCTGGACCATAAAGAAGGCTGATCGCCAAAGAATTGATGCTTTTGAATTATGGTGCTGGAGGAGACTCTTGAGAGTCCCATGGACTGAAAGAAGATCAAACCTCTCCATTCTGAAGGAAATCAGCCCTTAATGCTCACTGGAAGGACAGATCGTGAAGCTGAGGCTCCAATACTTTGACCACCTCATGAGAAGAGAAGACTCCCTGGAAAAGACCCTGATGCTGGGAAAGATGGAAGGTACAAGGAGAAGGGGATGACAGAGGACGAGATGGTTGGATAGTGTTCTTGAAGCTACCAGCATGAGTTTGACCAAACTGTGGGAGGCAGTGGAAGACAGGAGTGTCTGGCGTGCTCTGGTCCATGGGGTCACGAAGAGTCGGACCCGACTAAACAACTAAACAACAACAGTGAGGAAGTTTCTTTTCTGATAAAACTCTTAATAAACTAATGAGCTGTTTTATGATTTCTCATTTCTTTTTCATTTATATTGGACAGAATGCACTTTTTAAATTGCAAGTTTCCGCTACAGCAGAAACAACGCAAGCATTGCATTCTTGATTACAAAGTACAGAAGTAAGTCTTGAACATGTAGTCTGAGTCTAGAGCCCCAGTCTCAGATGTCTGCTCAGTAATATGGTTCAAATGGGGGGGGGCAGGAAACAACCATTGATTCCTCCCTCCCCAAAGGTGAGAAGGCATGGCCTAGTCTAGCCTTCTCTAGAAATTTACAGCTATGTGGTTCTTAACCCCTTCATTTACTACATAGCATTCATATGTGTTGCTAGGTCTGACTGCAAAATCTCCTGCAATTTATTTCTGTTAAACTTGTTCTATCCCACTCTTGGATTATCCTTCTACGCAGCTTACTACTTTATTTGCCGCTTTGTTTATCTGCTGGCAAAGATCACATCTACGGTCAAAACACTTTCAATTTCAAAACTGAAGTAACAGCATGATTAAAATTGCCAGCACAATTCACATCACCCGGAAACATCTGGAGCTGTCCTCAAGCAACTTGCCGAATGACAAGTGGCAATTGTCTGACTGTAGGACCCGATAAAGAATTTCACCTCTCAGTCACCTTTTTCAAGAAATCTGGAACCACCCTATATTACAGCAAGGGTATGTCTACTCTGTTCACCTGAGGGTTTGGTGATTTGGTTTTATATCATTTTTAAAAAATACTGTGAATGGCCTTGATCATGGATAAAATGCCTCTCCTTTGACTATTTATTTATGAGTTAACTAGTGGTTTAACCACAGAGCCTAGGGCTTGCAGATCAGAAGGTCAGAAGGACAAAATTAAAATCACCTTCTCTTCTTATTAAAATCACCTTCTCTTCTTATTAAAATCACCTTCTCTTCTCTTCTTAAGACTCCTTATGGGGTCCTCGCTGCAAGATCACATTCACCCGGTGCTATACCAGCTGCACTGGCTCCCGGTGGGGTACAGGATCAGGTTTAAGGTGCTGATTTTAACCTTTAAAGCCCTATATGGCCTAGGACCCTCATACCTACGGGACCGCCTCTTCTAGTATGTCCTACAGAGGAACTTACGGTCTTCAAACAAAAACATCCTGAAGGTCCCAGGCCACAGAGAGATTAGGCTGGCCTCAACTAGAGCCAGGGCTTTTTCGGCTGTGGCCCCGATCTGGTGGAACATTCTGCCACAAGAAACTAGGGCCCTGCGGGACTTGACATCTTTCCACAGGGCCTGCAAGACAGAGCTGTTCCACCAGGCCTTTGGTCAGGGCACAGCCTGACTCCCTCCTTTGGCAATCTTCACAGAACTTTAGCCTAATGGTTGCCATCAATTTGAGTTGAATTAATTTTATAATGAAATGATTTTAGAATGTTGTACTATTTTATTGTTGTTAGCCGCCCTGAGCCCGGCTTCGGCTGGGGAGGGCGGGATATAAATAAAAATTATTATTATTATTATTATTATTATTATTATTATTATTATTATTATTAAGTAGTGGATGCATCTGCCAAATCAAAATTGGACATGGTGCTGGATTTTACTCCTAGTGAATACATGATGCTCAATATCAACATTTCACATCCAATGATTTTGCAGTAGTACTCAATATTTAACAACATTTGACATGTACAACTCAGCATTACATATCCATTCACATGCAACAATAGTCAACATTTGACTGTATTATATGCAGCAGTGCACATCTGACAGCTGTCGGCATTTACAATAAACATTTAGCCCTATCTGACATGCAGCTGTCAACGTTTGATGCTATCTGACATGTAATAATGAGTAATTGACAGTATCTGGTAGCTGGCATGCAGTGCTAGGCAATATTGGACAGTATCTGGTATGTAAGTTAACATATGATAGTAGTAGACATACAACAATCAATACACAGTCATACCTTGGGTTGCAAACACTGCGGGTTGTGTGTTTTCAGGTTATGGACCACACCGAACCCAGAAGTACCGGAACAGGTTACTTCCGGGTTTTGGTGCTTGCGCATGCACAGAAGCACAAAATGACATCACACGCATGTGCAGACACGGCGCTGCAGGTTGAGAATGCTGCAAGTTGTGAACGTGCCTCCTGCACAGATCATGTTCACAACCCGAGGTATGACTCTGTGATGGTATATGATAACAGAACTGAACCAACATTCCCTAAATTTTGTATTATTTTTTTCATTTAAAGGTAAAAAAAGTAAAGGTAAAGGACCCCTGGACAGTTAAGTCCAGTCAAATGTGACTATGGGGTTGTGGCGCTCATCTTGCTTTCAGGCCAAGGGAGCCGGCGTTTGTCTGCAGACAGCTTTCTGGGTCATGTGGCCAGCAGGGCTAAACGGCTTCTGGTGCAACGGAACACTGTGACAGAAACCTGAGTGCACAGAACACCATTTACCTTCCCACCACAGCAGTATCTATTTATCTACTTGCACTGGCATGCTTTTGGGACTGCTAGGTGGCAGGAGCTGGGACAGAGCAACGGGAGCTCACTCCGTCGCGGAGATTCGAACTGCCAAACCTTCTGATCAGCAAGCTCACTCAGGTATGTCAGGGACTGGGCAGAGGAGGAGTGG